>NC_137423.1:1525000-2022500 GCF_964374335.1 Astatotilapia calliptera
CTGCAGCTCTCACTGCCAGTACTGTAGTACTTTAGCCTTTGTGCTGTTTTCATACATTTGGAGTTACTACAAATCTACTGAGTATTGAAAAAAATTAAAACGTAAGCACAGAACTGAAGGCGACGCAGTTTGTGAATCATTAAAAGTGTCTACAGTAAAGTGAAAAGAATGCTTTAACACCCTAACGAGTAAACCTGGACTTGTTATATATTTTTAGTATAATCAAATGGTTGTGTGACCATCGTGTATGCAGAGCAAAGTTGATGCTTTTAGTTCATTCTTTGAGAAGCTCAATGATTCTACAAACTACAGCAGCTCATTGAGAATCGCTGCTGATGGAGACGCTGCCTGTTGTTGCTGAGTTACGACTCAGGGAATATTTAATGTCCCCAGTGACTCACTCGTGCATCATATTCAGCTCACTGGAAAGTAGATTATTATTAATAGCACACTTATATTTCTCTCCAGTAAACAAAGGTGTGTCCAATAAACCAGGTATAGTCTCTGAACTATATTTAACCTTAAGCTACAGCACAGCTGAGGCTGCTTCTGTCATATTTTAACACCCAGATAGTTTCTGCAAGCTGTTCATGGATCAGGTGACTTGATTTTTCTAAAGGGGGAATCTCCAGGTTTCCAGGGAGCTTCAAGGACTACACAAGTGTTGAAGCACACATCTACAAACACACACACACAATGTGATGTAATTGAGTGTAACATATGTCGCACAAGCTGCTGCCAGGTGTGTCACACTTTGAGTTTTCAAGCAAAGCTCTCTTGGAGGGTGATATGCAATGCCACACATCTTAATCACAAGTCACATCACCATGAGCACTAGCTGAGGCTGCACGGAGCATGTTTTGAAAATCAACAAAGACTTTTGCTCCCTTTGGACTTTTCACTGTTGCTTTGTTCAGTAGATGTCACGTAGCAGCGTTCCAGTTTAGACCCTAATTCTAACTGAAAGGGAAGAAAACCAGTGCAAGTTTTGGCTAATTACAGCTTTAGTATCATAAAGGATTAGCTTAGCTCAGCTGTGTCTGCTGGATTTGGTTCAGTGGTGTTTTCACCGACGGCTTTTTTGAACTCCAAAAGATTTCATCACCACTTGGAGATGATTTAAAACTCCACTTCAACCTGTAACAGGCACAAAGAAAAAACAACAAATCATTCTCCATTTTAAAATTGTATTTGTTTTCCAGCCCATCCGTGGATCGTCTACATAATGCATCACGGATCTGATGTCATGCTTCCAATAGGCTTTCAATGCTCTGCTGTTATTTCCCCGAGGTTCTGGACTAGAGCACAGATCTGTCCAACAGCTCACAGGTTTCCCTGACTGCTGCTCAGGAGCTAGAGAAGGTTATCCATCAACCAGAAGGTTGGTGGTTTGATCCCTGGTTCCTCCAGTCTGCACTTTGAAGTATCCATGGAAACTTAATGAACCCTGTGTTGGTATTTATGTATAAAGACGTGTGTGTGTGATTGGGTGAATGGCAACAAAAGCAATTTGAGCACTCAGTAAATAGAATATATTCCCTTACTTTAATTATATCAGAGGCGGCTCATTGCTTTGGAAAAACTTCATAGTCACCATCTGTGAAAATACCAAACTAAGGTTAGCTCCTGACTACACTAATTAACATCAATCAATCAATCAATTTATTTCTAAGCACATTTAAAAACAACACAGGTTGAGTGCTGCACAGAGCGTAGAACAAACACACACAGAGAATAAAACAAAAGCTCCGTCACAATTAAAAGCTGGTGAGTAAAGATGTGCTTTTAAAGATGCCGCGTGTCGGACAGATCCTCAAAGTCTGGGCGCACCAATCACAAAGTCCCGTCTCCTCTGTGGTTTAGCCTGCTGCAATCAGAGGCAACTTATCAGCTGACCTAAGTGTTTGGAGTGTTTGTAGTTAAAAGACCAGAGAGGTATGATGGAGCTAATCCGTTTAGAGACTTAATAACAACCAATAAAACCGTAAAATTGAATCTATAGCGTACTGGAAACCAGTGTAAACGAGCCAAGTACAGGTCACCAGACATTGTGAAACCTGGCCCCACCTTATCAGAGGAGGACAGATGGTTTGAAAGAGGAGTGAAAGAAGCATCTATGTCCACTGTGAGCGACCATCTTTGAACAGAGGCGGGGTTACGACACCAACTCTCTGCCATCTATAATCCAGTTTTGAGATCCCTTCCCAGACGCCTTAACGCCCACTCACATCCTGGGCCATCTGACCTCAGGAATTCACATGATAAGGTGGGGCCAGGTTTCACAATGAGCTCACCCGAAACTCTGGCTGATTGTGACCCACACCCAGTTTCACACCTTGGCTCAGGCGTGTCTGATAACAACTATAACTGCAAACGTTTTAGAGCACACAAAGATGGTGTTGTCAAGCAGGAACAACTCTGAAGGACTTTGTGTCTATGACTGAACCATAAAGACAGAAAGAAGCTGTTAGCGGTATTAATGTGCTTCAGGGATTCTTTTTTAATATTTCCTCCCTTTTCATCTGAATCTGGCCTCCCAGAGTGTGCCATGATCCCTGACCTTTAGCTCGACAAAATACGATTCACTCAGTCTGTGACATGTAAAAACAACTACAACAATTCACAGAGAAACCTTTTTCCCCAGTTTGTGCTGAAGGGCCAAAGTGTAATCAGATTCCTCACAGGCTGTACGTAATAAGCTTTCTTGGGGACTGCAGACTATAACCAAAACTATTTTGGGGAACTTGTAGTGTTATATTGTGTAGTCCATTATTGTTTGGAGATGTGTGCGTTCCCTTGGTTTCATTTTCTCTGATACCTCACCTCAGAGGTTATTTTTAGTTTGTCCTCTCAGTCTGTGAAGCTACACAGAAAACTACTGTGATAACATTACTGACAATATAAAGCATGCAGGTGAGTGAAGAATAAAACTTCATCAAACACATTATTCTACACACTAAAATTAGGTTAGCTTCATTAAAATTGAACTAAAAATAATTAAAGCTAAAAGCAGATGAGAATTTAACTCTGCATGGCAACCCAACCCCTTTGAATGTTACTGGTCTATTGGGCATTACCAGTAGTAATGAGCCCCAGCCCTCTACAATTACTAGATGGGCAGTTCAGTTTAATTCAACAACAGTTGTCTAAAGGCACAATATATTGTAAGATAAAGACCCTACAATAACACAAAGAAAACCCCAAGAATCAGATGACCCCTTATGAGCAAGCGCTTTGGCGACAGTGGGAAGGAAAAACTCCCTTTTAACAGGAAGAAACCTGCGACAGAACCAGGATCAGGGAGGGGCGGGGCCATCTGCTGCGACCGGTTGGGGCTGAGGGGAGTAAGACAGGACAAAGACATGCTGTGGAAGAGAGACAGAGATTAATAATAACTAATGATTGCATGTAGAGCGGCAGGTAAGCACACAGTGAGTGAAGAAGAAACAGCACCAGCAGCCTAGGCCTATTGCAGCATGATAAAGGGAGGATTCAGGATTACCGGATCCACCCCTAAGGATATCCTTTTTTAAAAAGGAAAGCTTTAAGGCGAATCTCAAAAGTAGAGTGGGTGTCCGTCTCCAGAATCCACACTGGGAACTGGTTCCACAGAAGAGGCCTGAAAAGTGAAGGCTCTGCCTCCCATTTTAAATACTCTAGGAACAACAAGTAAAAAAGCAGACTGATTGCTCTATCGGGGTGATAAGGTGCAATGAGGTCTTTAAAATAAGATGGGGTCTGATTATTCAAAACCTTGTATGTGACGAGAAGGAGTCAATTAAGAGAAGCCAGTACTGGAGAAATCTGCTCTCTCTTTAAGCAAGAATACTCAAAGGAACTAGAGGTTGAAGACTTTTCAGGGAGCTTTTAGGACTTCCTGATCATAATGAATGACAGTAGTCCAGCTTAGAAGCAATGAATGCATGAACAAGTCTTTTAGCATTTGATTTGATTTAAGAAATAGGAGTGAAAGTATTGTTTAAATTAACTAATTTTGAGAGAATGTCAAGTAGTAATCAAATGGTAAATGGCCTGTGTTTATATAGCGCTTTACATATCCAGTCATCCACCCATTCACACACTGGTGATGAAGCTACATCGTAGCCACAGCCACCCTGGGGCGCACTGACAGAGGCGAGGCTGCCGGACACTGGCGCCACCGGGCCCTCTGACCACCACCAGTAGGCAACGGGTGAAGTGTCTTGCCCAAGGACACAACGACCGAGACTGTCCAAGCCGGGGCTTGAACCGGCAACCTCCCGATTACAAGGCAAACTCCCAACTCTTGAGCCACGATCGCCCCCAAAGTGAAGGGAGGCTGTTTGAAGAATCTAAGATATAAAACATTATTTCACGTTTTTTTGTTTCCTACATCATTTTGTATGTGTTCATTCATAGGTTTGATGCCTTCAGTGAGACTCTACAATGTAAATAGCCAGGAAAATAAAGAGAAACCATTGAAGAGAAGGTGTTTCCAAACTCAACTAAATCAGTTAGTGCCATAGTTCCGGGTTTGTTGACCGGTGTTTTGAGTTTTGTGGGCTCGTGTTTTATTTTTTGAGTTAATGGAGTAATTTATGTCCTAGTTCTATATTGTTTAAATCTTTTACTACAGTATTGTTTCCCAGCCAGTCTTGAGTTTTGTTACCTATGTCTAGTTCTCGGTTCCTTGGTGTCCGGTTTGTCCTGGTATCATCTCTGTGTTTGGTCACTAGTATTTCTGTATGAGGTCAGTCTTGTCTCTGTGTATTTTCCTTTCCGTCCTGTGTTCTATTATTGTGTTCAGTCTCTTGTCCAGTGTGCATTATGTTCAGTTTTGCTTCTTTTGGTTCATTAGTCAGACTCTGCTCAGCTGTGTTCCCCAAGTGTTTCCACTTTCCCCATCCTGCATCCAAAACACATGTGATACAAAAGCAGCCTCCATAGCTCCTCACATGACAGTTAGTGATGTTTTCTTTAAAGAAATCAAAAATCACAGTGAAAGAGTTCATCACTACTCTGCAAAATTCAACAAATCCTCAAAGCAGCAGAATAATCCAAAGTAGTGTTTGCCACTTTAAGCATTAACTTAAAGCATTAACTGAATTTCAACAAAAAAAGTTGGAGACTGAGCAACTTTGTGTGTGTGTGCGTGCGTGTACGCGTGTGCGCGTGTGTGTGTGTGTGTGTGTTTTCTCACTATCTGAAATCACCCTCCCCGTAGACGACTCTAGCTCTTACAGCTGAAATGAAAGGCAGTGAGTAAGCAGCTGGGAGCACCAGGTGTGGCTTTTAGCTACAAGTAGGCCAACCCCAAGGGACCATAAGATGCCTTAGTCACATGACGATGTTTGTGACTAACAAGCGACCCCTCTCCTTTGCACCTCTTTGCTTGTATCAGAGTGTGTTTGTACATGCGCTGATGCAACACGCTGCAAACACTGATGCCAGCTTGCACTCGGACACCAGAGAAGGATTCCTCAGCCTTTTAAAGCACATCTCTGGGGATTTGGGGATAGGTGTTGTGTGAGGGAAGATGGGTGGTTATGGTGTGAGTGTCAGTGTGTGTATGTGTGTTTGTATTGGTGTGTGTATTTCTGTATGGATGGGAGCTCAGGGATGGATATGAGAGTGACTGAAAGAAAGTAGTTGAAGGATCAGATGTGATTATGGCTTGTGTTATCAGGCCTGTGTGCTTCCTTGCCAAAGCTTACATCATGGTCTTAGTGATGGTAAAAAGAGCTTTGTGTCTGTTTGTGTGTACTTGAAAGTGTCTCCATTTGTGTAGTAAATCTGTCTTTTTACCCGCTGATTAGCATGATAAAGTGAGCAACACTAGGTAATAGTAGCGCAGAGTCCAGAGTTCAGTAATCATCTTCTTGTTCTACTTTCAGCTGTTCCTTTTAGGAGTTGCCACAGTGCCTTTTCCCTAGCACCCTCCTTAACTACCTCCATGAACCTCTCTGTGTTCTTCCTGTTTTCCTCGTGCCTGGCAGCTACATATTCAGCTTCCTTTGTCTAATGTAGCAAATATTGCTCCTCTGCTTACGCCCGAACCATCTGAACCTGGCTTCTCTAACTTCGTCTCCAAGCTGCTCAGCCTCACTTTAACCCAGTAAATGCGATGGCAGTCATGGGTCACACTGCAGTTACTCCTGATCCATTGGCACAATCAAAAAATTCCGATGCAGCTCTGTTCTTTTCAGTGATATTAGGTTCATTACCGTAATGCCAGGCAGGGCGCCACATCCAAATCTCTGCAAATAACACAGAAAACAACAAACAGCAAAAAGATACAGATGCTTAGAAAATGCTGACAAACCCTTCTCTGACGCCAGTGACAGGTTAGACTTTAGAGGGTTAATATACTGACACTGTCGTAACCAATGAGGCAAGCCAGACTCAAAATGTGGGACCTTATTTACAGTGTTTGTGAAAAGGAACTTTTACAAACTCTTGACAATGGAACAAAATCCAATAGTCTCTATTTACAAGGTCATTTGGAGAGGAAAGTCCATGAAGGAGTTCCAGGAACAGAATCTCCTTTGCTGCTTCTCCTTAGTCAGATCATCTGTTGCCTCAGGGTGTCTCCTTGTTTCCTTGCTCCTTTAGTTTGTTGCTTCCTTTTGGACTTTGCATTTTTTTTCTCCCTTGGACATACGTCTTATCTTACGGACTTCCTTGCAGCAGCCTAATAAAATGCCTTCTGCTGAATTCTGCCTGCTTTCTGTTTGTCACACTCCCCACAGTCTGCATCATCTGCAGTTTTGCACCCTAATATCTTTAAAACGCCAAATGGAATGAACTGGTATTCATGTGGTACTTTCAAGTCCTTTTGCCCACCCAAATGGACCGTGCATTTGTGGGAGGAGCTTTCCAGATGCTTTACTCTGCACCACGCACAACACCCCCATCAGGTCCAGGCAACCTACTGAAATAGGGAAGGCATGACCAGGTGAAGAACTGTGTGGGTCAGCCTCCCCTGACACCAAACCTTGAATGCACAGCTCCCCTGAGGTTGAGCCACAAACCACAGTCCCTCACAAAGGGATTCTCCCTGCTATTTTAATGCAACTACCTGGACAACTGCTAGCAGGGGTGGGTTGGGCTGTAAGACATTTTCTGTAAGAAATGTTACATATTCTCTTACATCTAATAGGCATATCTAGTTTTGCTTTGAGAAAAATGCATTGTATGAACTACATGCAGCAGATCTATATTTAATTTTTACCTCATTTGTTATCTTTGTTGCTAATTTTAGTGTAACACATGGTATGGTTGCCTGAATTTCTTTATGCAGTTACATTATGGGGACAAATGTTACATAAATGCATCATTTTATTTTACTGCGCACACACAGGTTTAGGCTAAGGCAAGTGTAAAACAGAAGTTATGTGTATGATAAGAATATGTCTCCAGCAAATGAATTCATGTGTATGTGATGACCTCAGAAGTCATGGATATAGAGTGCTGCATGTGTGAGTCACAGCTGCAGGGGATCCAGGCTGTAGATCTGTTGCAGAGAAAATCTGCTGTTTAATTACCTTCAACTGAAGCTCTCGAGCATAATTACTTTGTGTTTTTGTGTTTTCCTGCATGATTGGGTTCACTGGCATTTCACCAGCAGTGTGGAGCTTTCAATTGTGACAGGTGAGATGGAGGCCACTTGTGGCACTAGTGCTACTACTCCTACTGCTTCTGCCTGGGCAGATGGGGATGGCTAGATGAGTGGATGCAGACAATGAAGCAAGCCCTGTTGCTCAGTGGGGAACAGAGGAAAATGAATTGTCAATTCAGATGGGGGATCTGGGAGGATTTGTGACTCTGTTAGCCACACGGCCACCACTGAAACGAACCCTGGGAGTGTGGGAGAAAGGCTTTAGCTGCAATATGTTGATTCTGCTTACACCAATAATGTTATTTTTATCATTTGAAGTTCTGAGGTTCTCCAAATCTCCAAAGTTATCTGTAAATCTGAGAAAAGTTCCCTCCTGCCTCCACAGAATCAGCTCATCTCAAAATGTTGTCTTGGTGGGAACAAATGAGACCTTAATATATGTAGTAAGAAGACATTGCACTAGCTGTGATGAGTGGTATGATGCCAGATGTGCTCCGATGACGTGGTGGTTTTGTAGCCTGAGTATTTAACTGGGAGCTGTAAACATACATCCATATTACTCACTGAGGGAAGTATTGCTGCTGTTGTTGATTGTTTAGTTGGTTCGTCACACTATTTGAATTTCCCCATCAGCCAAACGACCGTGGTTGTGGATAATTAAATGATCCTGACCATCACAACTGCAAGACCTAAGCAACAGAAAACCTTTTCTAACACTGATTTTAGGTCCACTGTTTGCAATATTTTTGATTGACTGGCTGGAAAGGATGTGCAGCAGGTTAGAGTGATTAACCCTTTAAAGCCGGTCGGAGCGGGCACGCTCCGTTTTGTGTAACTATTTTTAAATCCAGGTAGCACTGCAACCACGTAAGCTAGTGCAATAATTTTTTTTGCATATGTTGTACTTACATCTTATGCCATCAGCTTGTCCTCGGTCACGGTTTCCTTCCACATATAGCTTTGCAAAAACTGCATAAAAAGCGCTTGCAGGAACAAAAACATAATAGTCCAGAAACAGGCTTTGCCGATCCGATCAGCTGTTCATAACACTTCCCACATTGAAACTGACGTCAGCGCGAACGATCGCATGTCCACCATTTCCTGCCCGAAACCGGAAGTGACGTCATTTTTCGCAGAAAATGTAGTTTTTTATTTGTAGGCCTTAAAAGCCTATACTAGTGTTTTTGTAAGTCATGTTTGACTTTTCTGAATAGTTGCTGGGATGCTTAGAACTCTAATTGCACTGCTGGAAATAGTTTATTTTGATGCACCTGCTGTTTTCTTTGCAAATGTGCATCATAGGATTGTTTTTTGTTTTTCCTGCAGTATATAAAAATTGCTGTATCTCAAGAATAAAACTATGAAGAGACTCAAAATAAATTTCCTGTTGTTGTAAACTATTTTTTGCAACTTCTTTGTATTTAAAGTTTTGAGGGATAAGCCTCTTAAATTTCTCCAAATAGAAATATATGTTTAAAAAAAACAAAAACGATTTTCAATTTTTTTGTAGTTTATTGCACTTTTTTTGCAATTAATGTAGTTACTATGGACTTAATGCAGACATATTATTAAAATATGGGCTATAACAGTTGTATTGATGTATTGCAACTTGAAATGCTCCCAAAAATGGCTCCACAGCATGTAAACATATAAAGCTGTGGTGGGCTTGGTTCTACGGTAGGTCTTAAAGGGTTAAGGATGCAAAAGCACTAAAATGTGAACTGAGTGTTAGAAAAAGATCAAAGGATTATTTTGATGAGCTGATGAATGGGAAAAATAAGAGAGGGGAGAACAGATACAGGATAGCTAGTTAATCAGGAAGTGCAGAAGATTAGTGAGAATGATGTAAGAGCAGCCATGAAGATGATGAAGAATGGAGCTGGTCCAGATGACATGCCTGTGAAAGCATGGCAATGTCTAGGCCAGTGAACTTTGACCATTTTGAAACCATTTTAAGATCAACAGGAATTGAAAATTTGTGTACTGTTGTATTTTCAAGAGCAAGGGTGGCGTGCAGAACCGTTCTAACTACGCAAGCATGAACCTGATGAGCCGTACCATGAAGCTACGCGATCTATTGCTCTTTTGATTTCCCTCAGTCCTCTTCAGCTGATATCACCAAGTTTGGCTTCTGCCTCTCTGCCTTTGTTTCCTTTCTCTTCTCTTCTGTCTGTGTGCTTGTGCATGGACTCGTCTTAGGTTCCCACCTCTGGTTTGACACACCTGAGGTAATCGCCTTTTTGTCGTTGATTATCTCATCACTGCCGATACTTACGATCATAGCTGGCAGTCATTCTTTATGGATCATCGAAGTACACAATTAGTGTAGCCCCAGCTCTTTCCCTCTGCAGACGTCCCCTGGATTCCCCTCCCTGGAGTTTAGTGAGCCTGCCTTGGGTTTAAGTGAATGTTGTGTTGTTGGATGTTTGGATGTCCTTCCTCCCAGGAATAGAATTTACATTTACAACAGGATTTGCCAGTCTGTCTCTCACCTTTGATTCTCCGTCCTCTCCTCCAGACCCTGCAGACCCTGCAAACCCTGCAGACCCTGCAGACCCGGCGTGTCAGATTTAGCTGAAATGTTCCATAATGACGCACTGCTCTCTTCCTCCACATAGAGTATATGACTGTGTGCAACCTCTTCTTCCTGGTGCAATCTTACCCACTAGCCAGCTGTACAGTTTATCTAAACCAGAGCAGGAGAGTATGAAAAAATACATCATTTGGCCCTCTTCCTCTCCTCTTGGATTCCTCTTTGTAGAGAAAACAGACAAAACTCGAGACCATGCATTGACTTCCATGGGTTACACAAAAATAAATACCTGCTGCTTTTTTTGTCCTCAGGTTGTTAAAGGCAGCCACTATGTTCAGCCAAGTGTAATGCATATCATCTGGTGAGGATTAAGGAAGGGTACTGAGGGAGGGGTAGATGGCCTTCACCTTGATCAGTTCAAGTATCTGGTAATGCCATTTGCATTGACTAATGTTCCCGTTGTTTTCCAGGCTCTGATTAACAACATCCTCCAGCACTTCATGAATCGTTTGTTCATCAGGTTGACATCCTGATTTTCTCCTGGTCCCCCCAAGAACATGGACCTCATGTTAAGGCAAGTTCTGCAGTGTTTGTTTGAGTACAAACGCTTCGTCTAATGTGAGTTCACATTGAAACAGTTTCCTCCCTTGGCTATATTATAGACCCGGCAAATGTCCAGTAATCGACTGGCCAGTACCTCCTAAGCACAAACACAACTCCAGTGTTTCATTTTAATTCATAAGGTTATCTGAGACTTCTGTAAGATTGCACTACCATTAAGCCAACTAACCCCTCCAAGGGTCTCCGTCCAGTGGAATTCCTCAGCGCTGTCTAACTTTGACCCCCTGAGACAAAGCTTTACTTCTGGACCCATTCTGTCTCAGCCTGACTTTACCGTTCAGTTCATCATGGTTGTCAGCGCTCTGGAGGTGGTGTTATGGCCCCCGGCCTCGGAGGAAGTGGGCCCACCTACCTGTGTGGAAATTCAAGCGAGCCAGGGCTCACAGAAGATTTGACCCTCCTGTCTTTGGGCTCATTTATGTTACCTCCCCTGTCATCTAGCAGAGCTGGGTCATAACAGTGTCTAAATATCTATTCATCATACAGACTGACCACAGTTGGAAGATACTTACCATGTGTAGAGAGGGTGGATGAAGCTAGGTATGTGGGGTCAACCATCCAAAACAGACAGTGCACAAGAGAGGTGAAGAAGAGAGCTGGGGCAGGAAGGAGTGGATGGAGATGAATGTCGCGGGTAATTTGTGACAGGATGGCAGCAAGAGTCAAAGAGAAGGTTTACAAGATAGTAGTGAGACTCCTATGATGTATGGTTTAGAGATAGTGGTGCTAACATAAAGAAAATATGCCGAGCTGGAAGTGACAGAGCTGAAGATATCAAGCTTTTCAGTGGGAATGATGAGGATGCACTGCATTACAAATCAGATCGAGCAGTCTGGAGACAAAAGTCAGAGATAAGGCTGAGGTTTGAACATTTGCAGAGAAGAGAGAGTGGACGTGTTGGAGATCAATCTGTATTCGCTGCGGGGTGATGAGCACAGAACTCAGGTCAAACTGACATTGACATACATCCTGTTGTTAAAACAGGATAAGTGACGGACATGAAATGACACTTTAAGAAGGAAAAATAAGAAAGGACCTCTGGAGTCCGTCGCTAGCTCCTTCCATCGCAGGAAAACCAGCGCCATCACAGGTGCCCCCTTCAACCCCGCCCACTAATTGTTGGACCTGCTGCCCTCAGGTCGGCGCCTCGGATCAGTCAGGTCCCACACCTCCAGACTCACTAACAGCTTCTGTCCCCTGAGACATTCGGACTGTTAACAAACACTATGCCCCCCCCAGCCACCTCACAAATCTGAGCCATGCTGTGAGTAACCCGCATCACTCAGGGCTCTATTCAGACCAAGTCTTTTGTCTTTGCCTTACTTCCAAGCACTTTGCTCAAATAATTGCAGTTTAGTCGTAGTTCTTCCAGTTAAGAGCATGTGTTCAGTTTCTCTTGAAGCAAAAAATAAATACATATAATAAAAAAGGGTTTTCCACAATTCATCCAATGAGAAACTCTCTCCATGTAATGATAGACTAAGAAATTAAACTCCCCCCTCCCACCAACTGAACAGTGAAGACAAGTCTTGACTTCACTGTTAATATTTCATTAATTTGATTTTTAGTTTAATTTCATTTCACTGTAAGTTCTACAGCACAAACTCACAACAGTCGCCTGAATCTTAACCATAAAGTGTTTCAAGGAGCTTTATGAGTACAACTGTACAATGACATATCTGCATTTGTTCTCTGCAGTCTTTTGTGTCAGAATTATGAAGTATTTGTTTTGTAAAGTACAAAAACACGATGTCAGTAACACTTCTAATGACAGGAGACATATTTAATATGCAGCAGGGCTTGCTCTTTTCAAAGGCAGGCTGTAATGGTCTATGCCCTTTGAATTTAAGAGAGTCATATATGGCAATTGTAGCCTTCAGATGTTGAAAGCAAAGCGCCTTACTTTGCTTTCAAGATAAAGAAGAGAGCGCCATCCAGTTCTTGACTTCAGTACTTCTCTTCAGAGACAGACAGGTCCTGTAAATTGGCACCCTAAGGCTTTTATCCCTGAACCAGTGAAGCCACTGAAGAATCTGTTGTAGAGATGTCAATGGTGCTCCAGCCTGAGGCGACATGGCCACTCTGTGATCCAGCGAAGTCATCAAACCAGGATTCGCGGCAGGAAAGACACAAAGACTAGCATCCAAACCACTAAATCCTATATATATTCCTCTTGTCAGCCATACACCAGGAGCATTTGAAGCTCCATTTCCTTTGAAACGAAAAAACAGTCTGCTGTCCTCAGATGTGAGGGGCCTGAGGCTAGAGTTCATGTGCTACAAAAGAGAGACATTTTTATCATGATCTATTAGCATCCTGTCAATACACTTCCCCCTCATTGAGCCGTGGCTTTGTGACCTCTCAGATAGCTACCAGAAGGTGAAAGAGTTAGAGGGAGGAAGAACAGGAAACACAGGAAGCATCTAATTCATCGGGGGAGGGAGAAACAGAAAGGTGGAAGACAGGCAGGGTGGCTGGAAGCACCGTTTCACCAAGGTAGTAGTGCGTGGTGTTTTCAGTATCTCCAGTGGGTGTGTGAGTGAGGGAGAATAATATTCTCAGTTTGGGGGTAACAGGAAGAAGACTCCATGCAGGCCTTCACATGAAGGAGGATGGAGCAATGAGGGAGCAGAGGAAAGGAAAACATTGTAACATATATGAAGGAAGTAAAGGACGCAGTGACAAACAAGTACAGAGCGAGACTGGACTCACGGGACGAGTCGGCACCGTTAAAATGATTCTGACGAAAATAAATGACAGGTTTTCACGGCTCCCTAACAAAGGCTGTGTTACTTGGTTTAAATCACTACAACAACATTTAGAAATTTGGGGGGAAATAAGTCTAAAAATAAAAATACAATGATGGTCTGGAACTATCGCATTATATCACTGCTTCTTATCCAACAGATTGCTGCATGTTTGAAAATAGATTCACCCAAACTTGTTAGACTTGGCTGGACGTAGAACAAGCGCTCTCTGGAATCTTCCACCAGTGTTAAGTACTATGACTGCTTTAAAAGCCTCAACATAAGCACCTCTCTGTCAGCCTGGTGGGAATTTTTAAAAATAACTAGCACTTCACTTAACCCCGGGATGCCTCACGTAGATAGGGCGGGTCACCTACTAACTGGAAGGGTGGTGGTTCAATCCCAGTCTGCTCCAGTCTACATGCCAAATACCCGCGATACTAACCCCATGTTGCTCTCCGGTGCATCCGTTGCATTGTTGTGTACAGCGGTTTGATTGAGCAGGAATGCGCTCTATAAGAACCAGAACTATTCACCATATACAATAACACCCAGAAAAAGAAAATGGAAAAGAGATGACAACATAGAACATGGTAGACTTCATTTCACTGAAAGAAGTTACATGAAAATATGAAATCAGCAGCAGTAAATCTCTTCAGTATCATCATATAGTGCAGAATTTATACAGCTGCATTATTATGAATCCTTCCGTTATATAAACCTGAAACATCTCAGATGACCTGCATCATGTGTACAGCACAGAGCATTGTTCACTGTCCAATCACAATCTGTGTGTATATTAAGAAAGGGACTGTGTCATGTGGGAACACCCTACAATAATACAGAGAAAAGCCAACAATTAAATGTCCCCCTCTGAGGAGGTACTTAGCGACAAAGAAAGAAACCTCCAGTTGCTGCTGTAGGGCTGTGAGGGGAGGAAGACTGGTTCTCTTCCACAAGGCGTCATTGCCAGAGGTTCATAATAACTCTTGTTTAAATACAGAGTGGTGTATAAATACGCAATGAGTGGAACAGGTTTTGCAGGCATATTGCAGCATTATTAAGGCGGGTCACCTGATCCAGCCCTATATATATGCTTTAACAAGAAGGAAAGTTTAAATCTTAAAAGTAGAGATAGTGTCTGTCCCCTGGATCCAAACTGGAAGCTGATGTGTTATTGTTTTTGTTCCTGATTGCCAAGACCTGGAAAAATGACATATTCCTTCACTGTAGGGATTCAAGGTTTGCCCTTTAATTTGTAACCTCTCTGTATATTTACATTTTTATATTTCTTTTACAACTTGGATATGATACTGTACTTTATTGTCTCTAACTATCTGCAGACGTTCATCTACACTGGAAGAGAGCTCCTTATACTGCGCTCTTTGATCCAGTTCAAAGGTTTAAGGATGGAGGCAGATTTCTAATTTCAGCTACTCGATTGTATGAATGAAACTGACTTGCTTTGCAATGTCTCAAACCCCACAACCAGTCCAGTCCATCTCACTCCTTGAGTTTGAATTAATGATTAACACAGTGAATCTTTTATGAGGAGTAATAGTTAGCCTTGCTGGGTATTTAGAACAACATGGAGCAAGATGTCTTGGTGGTGAGACAAACACACTCTCACTGCACAGGCTGAAGAAGGAAAACTAACAGTGATGAGTTTTGGTGTCTGCTCCTGTGTCTGAGAGTCATCACATTCATTAAGGATGATGTGAAGGAGGCAAACAAACACATATCAGAGGATTACGTTCACATCATCTATTGATGAGTAATGCATGTGAAGCAAACCGTGGTTTGACAGGGAGCACAGGGAATAATAGTGTATGATTTGTTTTTGTTTCACTGCGAGGAACTATGGTCGAGGTGTTGTGTGTCACCCTAACAGGCAGAGAAAAGCACTGAAACACTTTTCAGGCATTTTATTTAGTGATGTGAGAATGATGGAGAAGCATCCTGAGACTTACAGTTACTGAGACGGAGAATATACGATGCTGTGAAAACATATTCGCTTCCTTCCTGATTTCTTATATTTAGCACATTTTTCACACTTGCGTGTTTTAGCTCAATAAACTTGGACAGTATAATATTTTATGTGATGAAACAATGAAGAAAACTGCTCCCACAAAAATGAACGTGGAAAAAAAGGGCTTTCAGGGGTTACGCTCACGTCGTTTTTTTTATCACAGAAATTAACCACGACTTTACATGTTTGATTAGCCAAACCCTGCCGTGGGTTGTAACCCACTCTGCAACTCATTTCTTTGAAGACAAAGAATATTGTCTTGGTTCTGTTCCACTGAACCACTGTGCTCCACTGTAAATGCTATTAAAAACACATAAGCTAGTCACACTGTTGTTCTGTACTATGTGGCCCTTCATCATACTCTATCCAATCCAACTGCACACATCTAGCACATAATCATAATAAAGACTACTTTGATTTGCATTCTGCCTTTCAACAAGGACACAGACTATAAATAAACAAAAGCACTAGATGTTGAAGAGGTGAATTTGAGAAGTTTCTTAAAAGAGTCCAGTGACAAAACAAACTGAGAGGTCCCGGGGTCAGTCTGGAGTGACGCAGTTACAGTGTTGGGAAGGTTACTTTTAAAATGTATTCCATTACAGAATACAGATTACATGCCCCAAAATGTATTCTGTAACGTATTCCGTTACGTTACTCAGTGACAGTAACGTATTCTGAATACTTTGGATTACTTAATATATTATCATGCTTTTTACAACAACGTGAATGTACTATTGCTGTGTGATTTATTACTATTACTGAAGGTCCGCGACTCCGAACTGTAGTAAAGGGACCTCTGACTAATAGGCGGGGTCCCTGTCGGCTCGTAGCCCAAAAATAGCTTTACTTTGTTGTCTGGGTCAATTTTTCTTGCGAGAGACAGAGAGAGGCGTTGAAAGGCTGCTCCAACGGAACTTATTGTTTTCGGAGGAAAACACGAACACGGTGTACAGTCGAGTCTTAATAGCTTACTTACAACTGGGCTCGTCAGGCACTCTTCTTGGCTGCAGTGGTTATTATTATATTTACATGCTTCCAGCTCCCGTTTCTCCTCGATGACAACTCGTACCTTTCCACTCCCCTTTTTCTCCCTCCTCGCGCTCACAGACCCATAACGTGTATGGCAGTCCATTCTCCCTGCAACACGGACTACACTACCCATGATGCTACATTCTTTAGAGCTATGCTTGTAGCATTCTGCCTGTTAGCTTAGCACAACAACAACAACGAAAAGGCGCTCTCTCACCCAGGAAACACACAGTCGCAGAGAGAGAGAGAGCGCGTCGCCCTGTAACCATGGCAACCGTAACGCTGCCGCCTGGAACAACAGAACGTAGCTGTCAAACAAAACCCAAACAGTCCTGACCCGCGACAAAATGAAACAGGAAAGTACCGCAGTGTAATCCATTTATTTCAACAAAGTAACTGTATTCTGAATACCACCTTTTTAAACGGTAACTGTAACGGAATACAGTTACTCATATTTTGTATTCTAAATACGTAACGGCGGTACGTGTATTCCGTTACTCCCCAACACTGCGCAGTTAAATCAGACAGTAAAGAATCATTTGCTATCTGCAGGTATCAGCTGTTTGGCAGCCAGTCAGCTGATCTGTGAGGAAGGTGAGTACGCACATCAACAAACTGACCAGAGTACCGAGGAAACAAGTGCAGAGGCAACACCCCACGTCAGTGAAAGCAAAGGTTTGTCATCAAGTGACAAGCGGTGACGTTCACACCGGTGTCGTCTCAATCCAGAATCCAGGATTATTCCAGCGCTGGGAATGTTCGGCTGTAGCTCAGCAGGTAGAGCAGTTCACTTGCCAGTTGTGAGGTTGGTGGTTCGATCCCTGTCTGCTCCAATCTGCATGCCCAATATCACTGAGCACATTACTAACCCCGCGCTGCTCTCCGGTGCATCCATTGGATTGTGAATGTTAGATAGAAAACACTAACATAGAGAAGCGCTGTATAAGAACCACTTATCACTGACAGCAGATGTCTGTGACTTCTACCGTATCCTTCTCTGCCCCTGCTGACTTCCTCACACTCTGCTCTCCTGCAATGCTTTTTTCTAGATCCATGACCTTCTCCAGACTTCTCCTTCAGTACTCTCTAAGCAAACGCTGCGTCTACACTGATCAAGTATACCATTACGGCCACCTGCCTAATACTGTGTTGATGCCCCTTTTGCAGCCCTGACCCTTTGACCCCTGTAGGTGTGCTTTGGTATCTGGCACCAAGATGTTAGCAACAGCTCCTTTAAGTCCTGTGAGTTGTGTTGTTCCTCCTCTTGCTGTTTAGATGTCCTGCCAACAAGTTTTTTCAAAAAGGTCTCAAAGACTTTAGAGTCAGACCTGTTACAGATCGTCAACTTTTCTTTAATGTCAGGTGTGTTTCCAGAACCACTAAAAACTACTGTAATAAAACCTATACTGAAAAAGGACAATCTTGACAAGACACAAATGAACAACTACAGGCCGATCTCAAATCTCCCGTTTTTAAGTAAGATCATTGAAAAAGCAGTTTCTCAACAGCTCAGTTACTTCTTAAAACAGAATAATTGCTACGATGCCTTCCAGTCAGGTTTTAGACAGAACCACAGCACTGAAACCGCTCTGACCAAAGTGTTTAATGACATATGTCTGAATACAGACAGTGGAAAAATGTCAGTCTTAGTTTTACTGGATCTCAGTGCAGCATTTGATACAGTTGACCACAACATATTACTCAAACGACTGGAGAACTGGGCAGGTCTTTCAGGAACTGTACTAAACTGGTTCAAAACATACGTAGAAAACAGGAAATACTTTGTATCAATAGGTAACTTCACATCTGAGCAGACAAGTATCACATGTGGAGTTCCCCAAGGTTCCATCTTGGGACCCCTTCTGTTTAACATCTACATGCTCCCACTGGCACAGATTATAAAGAACAACAAAATAAACTATCACAGCTATGCAGATGACACACAAATATATATCACAATGTCACCAGGAGACCGAGGCCCTGTACAGGCTCTTGGTAAATGCATTGAGGAAATCAATGACTGGTTGTGCCACAATTTTCTCCAGCTAAACAAAAACAAAACTGAGGTAATAGTCTTTGGTGCCAAAGAAAAACGATTACAGGTCACCAGAGAACTTCAATCTATACATCTAAAAACCACAAACCAGGCGAGAAATTTGGGTGTAGTGATGGATGCAGACCTAAACTTAGAAAAACACATTAAGACAATAACAAAATCAGCTTACTATCACCTCAAGAATATATCAAGGATAAAAGATCTGATGTCTCAACAGGACCTGGAAAAACTAGTCCATGCATTCATCTTTAGTAGGCTTGATTACTGTAACAGCATCTTTACAGGTCTACCTAAAAAATCAGTCAGACAACTACAGCTCATTCAGAACTCTGCTGCTCGAGTCCTCACTAAGACCAAAAAAGTGGACCACATCAGTCCAGCTCTGAGGTCCTTACACTGGCTGCCTGTCCGTCATAGGATAGACTTTAAAGTTCTGATGCTGGTCTATAAAGCTCTGAATGGTTTAGGACCAAAATACATCAGTGACCTCCTGACCCAGTATGAACCTTCCAGATCCCTCAGGTCATCTGGATCCGGTCTTTTATCAGTTCCCAGAGTCAGAACCAGACACGGAGAAGCTGCATTCAGCTTTTATGCTCCTTATATCTAAACAAACTCCCAGAAAGCCTCAGATCAGCTGAAACACTCAGTTTATTTAAATCCAGGTTGAAGACTCACCTGTTCTCAGCTGCATTTGAATAAAGCACCAAATCCACACTTTAAGCTTAAATTTCAAAACTTACATTTAACTACTGATTTTATCTACTGTTCTGATTTTATCTGTTTTGATTTTATATACTGTTTTGTTTGTTTGTTTGTTAATTTGTTTGTTTGTTTGCTTGTTTTAATCAATTTTAAATCATGCTTTTTATTTGTTTTGTTTCTAATGTCTCTGTAAAGCACTTTGAATCACCTTGTTGTTGAATTGTGCTATACAAATAAACTTGCCTTGCCTTGTGGTCCACTTGTGATGCTCACATGCCCATTGTTCCTGTGGTGGGCAGGGGTCAGCGTGGGCTAATGCACTGTGTATGCTCACACAGTTCTCTCACAACCAGTATTAAGTTTTGCAGCAATATCAGCTACAGTAGCTTGACTGTTGAATTGAATTTGTCTGAACAAACACTTCAGTAAAACGATTTGACACACTTTGTGCACGTGGCTGCTAAGTTCCACTCATGATTATTTTAATTGGTTGACTGTTGATTCAACTTCGGTTTTTGAAGTGATGATGATCACACATTTACTTATGTGGTCAGTCCCCAAACTGTAGCTGTAGATGGATATTATAAAGAGCTCAAAGGGAAGTGTGGGTGTTTATTTGTCTCTGTCACTCACAGCGGCGTGCTGCACTCAGGCATCAGATATTAATTAAATTGGTATGAACAAACAGCTGGCATGTTTCCCACTATCACAGTCACCCATGATGTTTGCTCTCTGCCTTCAGCTTAGGTGGCTGTGTGCTTTGTTAGGTGAACACCAGAAATACTTGAGTACAGAGTCTGTAATGTGCTGTTTCCAGTGTGCTGACATGTTGAGCCTCCAGGTGGATGAAGCAGTAGGCAGGTATGACTGTGCTGCCGTTGCCACTTTGGTGAAAGAAGGACGTTTAACAGGAACAGCTTGTCTGTTTCCTGTTTCACTGTAATAGCTGTCTGTCAGCTCCTCTTCATCCTGACGAAGCTGTGCGTGTGTGTGCGTGTTTGTGTGCGCCGCTGTCTTTAAGCTCAGGTGTTTGGTGTTTGTTTCCGCTCCGTAATGAAGAAGTAATGAGCAGTCGGACAAGCTGTTGATTACCCTTTTTTCCACTAGCTTGCAGAGCTCTTGCAGATGGCTTGCAGTTGTCTCTACACAAGTATGTGTGTTTGGGCATCTGTTTGCAAGCGTGTGTGTGTGTGTAGCTACATGCACGTGCTGTGTTTTCTCTCCCGTATGAACTAGAAGAGTGAAGGCGTTTCTGTGTGAAACAAAGCAGCTAGCAGCAGCTTCTTTACCCCAGGGGTGAATTAAAGTTTCCTTTGTGGCGTGGTACTGATAAGGCCGTTAGACACTGATAGATGACGCTCTCCCAGGGAGCTGACATGCCACTTGTTCTTTTTATAATAGTTTTCTCTGACAGAATCGTTTGTGAGGGGACCTGTGTGAGAGTGTGTATGCACAAAATCTGCTTATAGAAAAGCAGCAGTCTGATCAGACTGATAGTACACTTAATACATGACGAGCAGTTATCATGCAGCAGTGATCTGGAACCTTCCACAGCGTTAGTCCTTGGTACACCTGCTTTTACTGCATCAGATGTTCAAAACCACAGTCTCACCAAATAATTGGATACAGTGTAGCGAGATAACGACTGCTAAGAGAGTCACGCTAACTGATTTAGTGTGAAAATGTGCAGCAAAGACTGGAAAAATTACTTTTTAGTGATTTTAGTTTTCATGTTGATCTTTGCTCATTTGTTTCCTGAGTGTCTTCTGCTGTTTGTCTCCTCTCTGTACTCTTTCAGTTTCACTTTCTTCCTTTGCTCCTTAACGGCACTCATTTTTGTCCTGACTAAGTTAACCTGTGCTTCATTTCCCCTCACTCAGCCGCCCAGCGGGGTGAAGACATTGCCCCGTCAGCCTTTCACAGCTGAGGGGTAGAGAGTACTGCAAACAGTTTAGCAAAAATGTTCAATTTAGCAGCTACTAATGGGTGAAAGTGTAACTTAGAAAGAATTCTATGTGACCTAAAGTCAGAACTACTGTGCAGCTAAATCAGCTCAGAGGCTTGAGTCATTTGAAAAAGTGATTTGAAACTGAAATTCTAATTTTTGACATTTGAAATATAATAACATACCTAACTGACTGTGGGTGGATGGGTGTGTACTGAAAGTTGTTTGCACTGCATCAGTGGACGTTTGCTATAAGCTGAACTTCTCTCAGGGTTTCCCTCTTGTACCTCTGCACACTAGTCTCTGTGACTCATCATATTTACACTGAAGAGGAGCTTGAATCTGTTCATGTGATAGCCTCCCATTGTGCATATACAGGGTCTCGACCTCCACACCTCCAGTCAGTAGCAGGCTGGTACACTCACAGTCTTACTTGTCTTGATTTAAGAGAAGAGGAAAAAGTGACGGATTGAAAGTTTCAGGTATTCAGAAGGAGAGTGAGAGCTTTGGAGAAATGTACATATACTAAATGTACTACATTTGATCTATCTAGCAAAGCAAAGCTGAAGCCAGTTTTGCCAAGACATGACATGGAGACTCGGCTTGACTACTGCAATGCACTTTATGTTGGAGTGAGCCGAGGGTTTCGTGCACGTCTTCAGCTCGTTGCTGCTGCTCGCCTCTTGACTGGTACCCGCAGGCATGAACATGTAGCACCTGTCCTGTCCTCTCTTCACTGGCTTCCTGTTCATGACAGAGTTCATTTCAAAGTCCTAACGCTGGTTTATTAATGGCCTTGCTTCCACATACCTTTCTGAGATGCTTCAGCCTTACTTCACGGGGCCTCAGATCAGCTGACCAGCTGCTGTTGGTTGTCCCAAAATCTCGGCTAAAACGTAGAGGAGAACGAGCCTTTTCAATAATAGCTCCCAAACTTATAATATGCAGCCTTTAAGTATTAGACAGGCATCTTCGTTTCCTGTTTTTAAGCCTCTTTTGAAAACTCACCTTTTTTCGATAGCGTTCAGACTGGTGTGAGTTGATGTGTTTATTATGTGTATTACTGTGTGTTTATGTGAGTGTCTGTGTTTTTATCTTGTGTTTTACTCCTGTGTTTCTGTACAGCACGTTGTGCTATATAAATAAATTGGATTTGGATTTATGTGTACAAGCTCAGGTCATCATGAAGTGATGGAGTGTTGTTGAGTCAGCTCTGGATTACTTCTTTTTATCTAGAGCTGCAAATGAAAATGTAAAGACCAAAAAAAGAGCAAAGAATAACAGAAAGTAAGCAGGTGAATGTCTGAAGGTGTCATCTTCACCTCCAGATCGACCGTCAGTAGCTGTAGCGCAGCCGGAGGTGCTCAGGGTGCTCGGAGAGCGGGAGGAGCCCGCACCGCCAGCTGTGGAGCCCAGCGAGCCGGAGGAGCCCAGCGAGCCGGAGCAGCTCAGCGAGCCGGAGCAGCTCAGCGAACCACCAGCAGAGGAGCTCGGCGAGCGGAAGGAACAACCGGCGCTGCCAGCCGAGGAGGAGCTCTCTCTGCCAGCTGCCGAGGAGGAGCTCTCGCTGCCAGCCGCCGAGGAGGAGCTCTCGCTGCCAGCCGAGGAGGGACCCGCTCAGCCGGAGCCGGAGGTCAGCGAACCGGAGGGACCTCCACGTCTGGCGCGGCCTCCACGCCATCCACGCCATCCACGTCCTCTGCATCCACGTCAGCGACCAGCGCGTCATGAACCGTGTGCCACACCTCGCTGTTGCTCACCGGAGGAGCAGCGCCGCCACCGGACCCGTGGCAGGCCGCCTGGGGAGCAGCGCCACCGCCGTCGGACCCGGGGCAGGCCGCCGGAGGAGCAGCAGCGCCGCTACCGCCACTGGATCTCGGGCAGGCCGCCTGGGGAGCAGCGCCACTGCTACTGGGTCCGGGGCTTGCCACCGGAGGGGCAGCAGTGCCGCCGCCACTGGAGCAGTGGCAGGCCCCCAGAACCGTTTTTCTGCTGTTGCCGGACCCGTGGCCGTCCGCCGGAGCTGCAATGTCGCCACCATTGGACTCGAGGTAGGCCCCCTGAACTCTTTTGTTATGTTGATGGGCCGCCTGAGACTGTTTTTGTGGCGTTTTTTCTTTTTGTTGATCCGCTGCGGGATGCGCGGTCGGACTCTGGGACTGTGACCTTGGGGGGGGTTGTTTTCTTTGGGGGTTTTTGCTTGTTTTGGTTCTGCCCTCCGTCCTGGACCTCCCGCCGCCCGCCCTGGGTTGGTTGTACTGTTTTTGGTTTGTGTTTTTGGGTCGTCGGGAGCCGACCCTTAGAGGGGGGGTACTGTCACGGACCCGGCTCTGGAGGACTCGGGGGTCCGTGACCAGTTTTGACTGTTGTTATTGTTGTTAGTATTATTATTATTTGGTGATGTGTGTTTTCTCCACAATGCTGTGTTAGTCTGTGTCCCACTCGTATGTATAGGCAGGGTGTGGGTGTATACGTGTGTATGTCTGCGGGTGTGGCTGGAGGATGGAGCACAGCCACCTGCAGGCCTGATGGGTGTGGCCCTGCGAAGGACTGGCCACACCTGAAGTTCCTGCCACACCTGTTGGTGATCAGGGCTCGTCGGGGGAGCTACTTAGGAGAGAGTTGGAGCTCCCACCGGCGCGGGATCATTGAGTTATCATACCAAGTTAGTGTGTCAGCATATGTCTGTGTTGTTCGTATATGCCCGCCGAGGGTTAGTGTTGACGGCTGCCGCTATGGTTTCCCTGCAGGAGGAAGAGTGGTCCAAAAAGGCAGCACGCACGGGGTGTGGGGAAACACAACAGCGGGGAGCACGAGCACAGACGTCGGAGGGAAGCACGCACACAGGGTTCAAGGGAGCAACGGGGAGTTATTGTGTTTACAGCTTTTCACTGTGAATAAAGAGCACTGTTTGCATCACAGAGTCTGCGTTTTGGGTCCTCCTTTCCCCACATCCCCACGGTCTGCCAGCCAGACCGTGACAGAAGGCAAAATAAAACTGATTTTCTTTTCCTTTGGTCTCAAACACAAATCACTACACTGGATATAAACTCAGCTCGTATTATGATGACCTCTGAGTACTAATAATGATACTCAGTTAGGTTGCATTGATCACTGAACATTGATCATTACACAGAGTTTATGTTCAACATCGTTGCCCTCCAAATGTAAGTGCCCACAGTGATGTCACAGTGATGTCACAGTGATGTCACAGTGATGTCTACACCCGGGTGTGGTTTGTGTACCCCTCAGATTTTCCTAATCTGGCATATGAGACATAAGTGGACGATCGTGTTTGTCTTTACTGCCAATCCAATTATAAACTATGGACAACAGCCCTGGGACTCTTTAATTTTCCCTCAGCAGGATAATTCTGCCCAGTTCCTAAAAGCATGAAGCATCTGGGTGGTAATTAAAGCCTAACAAAACAAGCCTAATAAGATAAGACAAACTTTATTTATCCCGAGAGAAAGTCTTTTATCGTAAACATGCTCAATGCAACCACAGAGGCCTATATTTCCACAGCTGTTAGTCACTGAACAACAGACTGACTTGGTTTGGTGGCGCAGCACTAACTGTTGTCTTTATAAACTATAATAATAATAATAATAATAATGGATTGGATTTTTATTTATATTCAAGGCACCCAAAGCGCTTTACAATGCCACTATTCATTCACTCTCACATTCACACACTGGTGGAGGCAGCTACAGTTGTAGCCACAGCTGCCCTGGGGCAGACTGACAGAAGCGAGGCTGCCATATCGCGCCATCGGCCCCTCTGGCCAACACCAGTAGGCAAGTCGGGATATAATTACATTATACAACATTTTAACTTCTACTTCACATCCTACTACAACTCACACCAGTATTTCACAGTATAGTGAAACATGAGCCCCATATGTATAAATCAATCTTAATCTCACATTTCAGTCAGATGAGAAAACTGAAACCTGATTTCTCTGCCAGAATGTCGCCGGACGAAAAACAGCGAAACATAGAAAATATGTATATGAGCTTCATAAATCATCAGAAAGGCTTTCTGCCAGAGTAGTGTGTAGGAGGGACCCCCCTCAGCACACTCATATACAGCTCTGCCGAACACAACACGGTTTTTACTTTGCCAAACTCCAGAGAAATGGCAGCGTGATGTGCTTTTATGGGGCAAGGAAAAAATACGAATGGCATGAAGATATGATTCAGTAATCAATGTGGTTATTTGTAGAAGTGAGCTTAGAAATCATCAAAGTGCTCCCAGAGTTCACCTGGTTCACGTAAATCACTGTTTGTGTTCGTGTACTTACCTTTTTCAGATTCTTTCTTTGCACTCTCCTTTTCCACTGATTTCATAGACGAGCATAGAACAATTAATGTTGGTTCAATCAACGTATTCTGTTTCCTTTTTGTTATTTTTATTGATTTTCAGAAGTCACTGAGAAATGGTGCTTTGGTTTCTGCACTGTTTTATTCCACAGCCTCTCTTCACTTCTTTTCTCTTCCCTTTCTGCACTCATTGTGTTTGCTTTGCCTCCACTGCTTCGATTTACTCCGTAAACACACACACAGCCTTAGTGAACACACACTGAAGTTTGTCACGTGTACACGGAGTTGTTCCAGGAAATAGACCCTTAAATGATCCGGCTGTAGGACTTAGAGGCAGGCATTGTCTTTCCAAAGGAGACTCGTGTCCAAAACATCTGCACACATGTTCACCTCTGTGGTCCCCTCACACATTCTCAGCCTATTACTCAAAACAAAGAGGTGTGGCCATATTATTTAACAGAAAAATAAACGATGGATTCATGTATATATGGGCCAAATGTTGATGATCCCCTGTTTTTTCACACCCTCTTCCCTTCAGATCACTCTGACGCCAAATGGCCAGGCTCAGTACAGTGGTCAGAGGAACAGGCAGCCAGTACACACTCACACTTAGACTTTACCTGGCAGCTCCACACTCATGGATATCACAGATATCACTGCTCTGTCTCTAGCTCTGACACAGAAAACAGTCACACCATCAGTTAGGAGGTGGAGATTTAATACATCACTACTTAAAGAACAAAATTAAAATAATAGCCAACAATAAACAAAACTAAATGGGCAAAGTGTTTCTAATATAATGACCCCCCAGCACTACCAGCATGTGTTCTGTGGGAAGCTGGAAAGTAATGTGGGACAAAATAATAACTTATTGTTCACATAAGAAAAAACAGAAAAATGCTTGTATTAGAATCAGAACAAAAACTTCAATCATTCGAATCAGCCCATGCTACATCACTACAAGGAGATATTATTAACAACCTGAGAAAACTCAAACTGAAATGAAATGAAATCATTTCTGCTGCACTTGGAGAACTTTGAACAAAGTAACCAGTTAAAACTACATAAAAACAATTTTTTATTCTGTTAAAACACAAATGTGAACATTAATCATGATCCACAAATTAAACTTTTAAAGACTTTCATGAAGTCTTATACTCGTCACAGATCACTCGATTCATAAAGCAACAAGACAGGGCAGCTAGCACGAGTAACACTCAGGCAGCAGCTGGCTCTGTGAGCAGAGCCAGGAACACTGCCAGGTGTGAACAGGTAAGGCTTTGATCCAAACTGCTCTATTAACTTTTACAACTCCAAAATGATTTGAAGGCTTCATTTTCATATTCAATGGAACCTGAACTGTAGCAAAAAATATTGTAAAATGATGATTAACATTCATATACGTACAAATCCACACATGCAAAGAAGTCACACCAGGAAACCAGTCACATGCATTACTCAGGTGTGATTTTGACCCACTCTTCCACACAAGCTAATCCTGAAGCTTCCATGGCCCCTGTGAACTCTATCCAGTCGCTAAGTCTGACGTCACTAGCCGTGTCTGGGTCTAAACTCCGCTGCAGGTCCATATATCAAACGATCACTGTGGCATTACTGAGAGTTAAAAACTGTCTAAAGTATCAGAGAAACTCAGGAGAGTTTTCTCCAAGCATGACATCCCAGTGCATTTCAGACCCAGCAACACGCTCAGACAGAAACTGGTTCACCCGAAAGACAAAACGCCAAAACACAAACTTAACAATGTGGTGTATGCTGTACAGTGCAGCGAGGAATGCCCAGACCTCTACATTGGAGAGACCAAACAGCCACTTCACAAGCGCATGGCACAACACAGAAGAGCCACCTCCACAGGACAAGACTCAGCAGTCCATCTGCATCTTAAGGATAAAGGACACTCTTTGAGGATGCCAATGTTCACATTTTGGACAGAGAGGACAGATGGTTTGAAAGAGGAGTGAAAGAAGCCATCTATGTCCACTGTGAGCGACCATCTTTGAACAGAGGCGGGGCTTACGACACCAACTCTCTGCCATCTATAATCCAGTTTTGAGATCCCTCCCCAGACGCCTTAACGCCCACTCACATCCTGGGCCATCTGACCTCAGGAATTCGCATGATAAGGTGGGGCCAGGTTTCACAATGAGCTCACCCGAAACTCTGGCTAATTGGGACCCACGCCCAGTTTACACCTTGGCTCAGGCGATTAGAGGATCATCAGGGGTCCTTTTGTCCCTCTGTGGGGGGTCACTCCCACTAGGTTTATATCTGGGACTCTCCACCATTTGACCTTAGAACTGAAGAAGCTTCTCGGATGAGAGGTGAAACGTCTTCAAGCAACTTAAAGAAGTCCAGACGCTTTTCTTTGCAAGCTCCTTTGACTACGATGACCTGGATGACTGAGAACCTTCACAGACAACTGTCTAAAGTCTTTCATCTGTAATAAAATGATCAGCGTTCTGCTCTACCAGGTGTAACAATTGAGTTTAACATCCAGGAGTCCATGAAAACGGAATTTATGACATTTAACGGAGTTACAAGTTAGCAGGAAGTTAGCTCGCTAGCTTCTATCTAAATACAATATAGCATGTCCTGACTGCGGGGTTTTGGAAACAAATTCAAACGTACAGCTCTGTTATCACTTCCAACATAAATGAAGACAGAAAACTAAACAGCAGTGACGTTTGTAGGGTTACTGAAGTTGGGCTAGCTGGTATATAATGATGTGCTACGTTACCGCTAGCGACACAGCTATGTTAGCATAATATAAACAAGCTAACTTTTTTTCCACTGGATAAAAGTTAACGTGAGTGTTCTCGGTGGTCAGGAACAAATGTAATCGCATGGCAGGATGCTGTAAAAGGACCAAACTACTTTAGGCCCGGAAGTAGGATTCGTCACGTCATCACTTAACGACCGGATTGCTTAACAATGGAGTGTTGTGTGGTGAGTGTGCATGCAGACCATGGTGGCTGAGTACTTCCTGCTTTATGTGAAGAACGATGGTACCTGCTGATTCCAGGACTTTCTGTAGGTCTCCAAAAGTGCTCCTTGGCTTCTGGACAACTCTTCTGATAATTCGTTTCTCTCCTCTGTCTGTGATGTTGTGGGTTGCACCCAGGTGGCCGGTTTATGGTGAGATGATGTTCTTTCCTCTTCCAGACTTAGTGACCAACACTGCTCACTGGAACCTTCAGTAGTTTAGAAATTCTTCTGTAGCCAGAAAAATCAGCAAGGTTGCAAAGGATTTGACAGAGCTAACTGGTTTTACCCATCATGACGTGTTTCTTATGTGACACCTTTTTATAGGCCATCAGTTGGGAGTAGGGCTGGGTATTGATATCGATTTCTATAACGGATTCAATTCAGTTTTGACTCAGACAATCAGAATTCTTATGATTCTGATCATTTATCAGTACGTGTCCATATTTATATCTGTGTATAAAACAAAGCTGACACTGTGAGACTTGATCAGAGGTGTGAGCTTCACAGCAGGAGATGGTGAAGCAGGTGAAGGAGATTTTCCTGGCCTGACTTTTTATAGCAGATAACCTTAAAAATATTCAGCAGTAGAACAAAAACTGAAGAAAACCATGAATCAACATGTGAACATGACCTGATGCTGCTGAATGAAGCAGAATTGTGATGAAACCTGCAGCTTCAGAATCTGAGCGATGTCAGCTGTCCGACGTGTCCGTGTCGGGTGAACGATCGGGCTTTGTGTTTACGTCTTCATGCGGACTCTGTTACCTGCTCTCATTTGCTGTTTTAGCTGTTTGGTGGTCGTTGAAACGGTTTCCTGAGTTTCAACTTAAGATTCTGGCAAAATCTATTTTTTAAACCCACCTCTAGTTGGGACTGAACCAGCTGGTATTAATTTGCACTAAGAGGCAGGGTTTCTTTCTTTTCACTGGTAGATTTCAGGTGATGTCATGACTTTGCACCGCCTGTTTGCACCTTCCTTTCTCCATGCGTTGAGTCCTGTGTCATTTCTAATTATTACACATAAGTTAGTTTATGAACATCTATGGTTTGATTTCTTTCCATGTGTGGATTGGACGTGTTGTTACTGACGCCTGGTGATAATTTCATGTCATTAGCACTTTTACAAATATATTTACTTCGAAAACTGGTGACTTGTTCAATGCTTATTTTAGCCACTGTTAGTAAAAACTATTAAAGGAGCAGATTCAGTGTGTAAGGTACAGCAATGTAATACAAGTTTGAAAAACATTACCCGTTTTATTAGTATTTATGAAATACTGGTAGAAAAGCAAAATACTTCATGTAAGTTTCTCTCTGTCAGTTCCTCTGTCAGGCTGTGGCTACACTGTAGCTTGCTATCACCAGTGTGTGAATGGGTGGATGATTGTGTATAGTGTAAAGTGCTTTGGGGTACTTAGGACCAAGTAAAGCGCTATACAAATACAGACCATTTACCATTTTAAGTTTCTGAAATATAAGTCTTTGTAGCCCCACATCCTCCTAATGCTGACAATGAAATAAAATTCTACTAATTACAGAAGTCCATAAAAAAGACGTGGGTCCTGTCACTGCTATGATTTATTGTGTTAAAAAAAACAATGCTAATAAAGCTTACAAAAACTGTCCAATGACAAAAATAAAATAAAAACCAACAAAAAACAGTTTTATTTATACAGCACGAAATCACAACAACAGTCGTCTGAAGGTGCTTTATATTGTAAGGTGGTCCCATACAGAGAACCACCCAACAATCATATGACCCCCTATGAGCAGCACTTTGGTGACAGTGGGAAGGAAAAACTCAGTTTTAACAGGAAGAAACCTCCAGCAGAACCAGGCTCAGGGAGGGGCGGGGCCATCTGCTGTGATTGGTTGGGGTGAGAGAAGGAAGACAGGATAAAGACATGCTGTGGAAGAGAGACTGGTAAGATCAGATGGGGCCTGATTATTTAAGACCTTGTATGTGAGGAGCAGGATTTTGAATTCTGGATTTAACAGGAAGCCAAAACAGGAGAAATCTGCTCTCTCTTTCTAGTCCCTGTCAGGACTCTTGCTGCAGCATTTTGGATCAGCTGAAGGCTTTTCAGGGAGTTTTTAGGACTTCCTGATAATAATGAATTACAGTCGTCCAGCCTGGAAGTAATAAATGCATGAACTAGTTTTTCAGCGTCACTCTGAGACAGGATATTTCTAACTTTAGAGATGTTGCACAAATGGAAGAAAGCAGTCCTAAATATTTTTTTAATATAAGCATCCAAGGACATCCTTGAATAAGCATTGAGATTCTAAGATTTTTATTAGATCCTAAGTATTAATATCCAAATGTCACTCAGGTTCATATACGTGTGAAGTCAGATGAAGAAAAACTTTTGCCAATAAAGATCATAAGATTGTGTATGTATTCCCAAACAACAGGAAAGCAGTTCAGCATATTCATTCTCAGCTGCCTTTTTCAGCTCGATAATGCAAGTTGATGTGTTTTGGCCTTTACCTGGTCTGGAGTGTAACTGAATGCCTCAGCTCCACACAGTGTTTTTCCTGTGTGTCATCACATTTGCAGTGCAGTGGCTACATTTGCTGCCTGACAGAGAAGGGGAGCGAAACAGAGAAAAAAATAATTTTCAGATATGTTCTGTTACTGTGGACGCCCACGAACACAAATCGAGTGGCATGCACATCACTTCAGAAGTGGGAGGAGGATTCAGTGTGGGCTTGATTTAACAACAGATGGAAGTTACATACCAAATGGTTGTGAAAGAGTCTGGAGAGCAGCAAATGTTCTTGTTTTGACGGCCCTTTAGCCCCTCATCACATACATGCATGCAACCCCCCTTTGGCTTGGTGTGTGTGTGTGTGTGTGTGTGTGTGTGTGTGTCCTTAAAATCAGTGACCAGTGGATTCACATCTGATTTCTCACACTGCAACATTTCAGCTGTGAGTGCAAAGAGCTGGAGCCTCAGCAGCTACAGCAGAGTAATAAATAAATAAATAAATAAATAAATAAATAAATAAATAAATAGCTGTGATCATTTTACCTTCTGATGCTTTGTAAAGTAAAGATTTGAGCAGCATAAGAACAGTAAAAATATCTGACACATGATCAACCTTTTCAGGACACAACAATCTTTGACTTACAAGTTCAAAATCTGACAAGTGAAGATAAAAGTGCAAAAATCCTTTAAATACCTTTAACACACGCACACACACACACACACGCACACACACACACACACGCACACACACACACACACACACACACACACGCACACACACACACACACACACACCCCACTAAAGTATACTTTGTGTGTATCTCTGACACACAACAGCTTGCAGGATGATTACACAACACAACAACATTTCCAAAGCCTGAGCGTAGGAATCACAATTAATACTTGGTAGTTAGTGCCATGTTATTGTTCACACAAAACCAAAATAAAGATGCCAGGATGCAACAAAGAGGGAAACACAATAACAACTGCTGAAAAAATACCCGAGTGATCCATGTAAGGACGAGTGCAATGATATGATTCAACGAGGCAAAGCCGTGCTGTGGACACCAAGAATGGTCCCTCTACCTTTTGCTCAGGTTTCCCAACATTATGTTGCACAGCTACACATCAAACAGGTGCAGAAATCACTCCGAAGAGCTCATTCGTGCATGTGAACCATGGCCCTGTGGTACATTTTTGCCTGCATACAGTTCATTTTACAGTTGTATGTTCATAATATTTTGTCTTTTTCAATTATGAGTTTGTGTTTATAGTTTTAGGTCTTATAACACTGTACACACATTTATTAAGTTTGACTTGATGTTTTATTTTGCACCACAGTAACATCCTTACATGCTCTAATTTGAAGTTAAATAGTAATATGATCTGAAACATACGGTCTCATAGTTACAGAGTAACATGAAAGTAACGAGTAGTATAACAAATGTCTTTCTCCTGGGTGTAACTAAGTAATGTAGTGGATTACTTTTAAGAAACCTGTTCTGTGTAATATCTGTAATAATGACTGTTTTGAGTAATGATGCCACACTGACCGCAAAAGAGGAGAAACACCTCCAGCATGCACAAACATTTGAGCACTCAGCATGTAATTAACTGAATGTAATGTCTTTGATATGCTGCTCAGAGATGGTGGTGACTCTCAAAGCTGAGCCAATGAGAATCGATAAGTGATAGCGATAATTGAATTGGTATCAGTTCCCGTCTCTGGCTGCAGCAGCTCCACAGGCTGCAACCATGGACCAGTTAGATGTGAATGTGTGTAAAGTTAGCATCTAACAACAGTCACACTGTTACACGTCAAGAGCTGCTTTTTAGAAAACAAATGCATCAAAATTCTAGTTATATCCCCGTGTAGCTACAGCCAAGGTAACTGTAGCATGTGTGCAACATGGCAACAATATGACAAGTAAATGTGTAATGTTTCAATGTGATGATCACAGAATTTTTAGTTTACGTGAATGTTTTTTCTTCCAACTCTTACCCAACCTGTGCGTTACTGGCTCCATGACCTCCGACCTTTGTTGCTGTTTTCTCAAAGATGGAACTTTTACGCAGTTCTGTTTAGTGTTTCCTTTGTGGTTATAGCACAGTTCTGTCATTTTGACATTTTTATGGCAGCTTACTGTTCTGTTTCTGTTACAGCCCGGCTGTAATAAAGTGGTAATAGTACAGTAATGAGGCATTAGCACTCAGGTAGCTGTGGTAGTTTGTGCATAATAAGCAGGAAACAGAGCTGCAGAGCAGGACATCGTCTATGATGTCATTTCTTTGCATGTAATGATTGAATGGCTTGTTTCCTGCATCTGGTGACAATCCCACGTCACTAGCACTTCTAGAAATAAGTTTACTTAGTAAATTGGTGACCTGTGGTGTGTCTCTATAAAAAAAATAAATGTATTGAAATTAGCAATATCAGCATCAAAAGCTTTGTATATATATTGTGTAAAGGCGTACTAAAATCAGTAGCGACTGCCAGAAACTTTGAGGTAGCTAACTATGGGGCTCATCGACAGCCCGTCCTTCCTTTCTCAGATATAAAGATCGTGTTAACCATGAAGAATGACCGGCCTGTTCTGCAGCTAACTGTGTCGTGTCTACATTAAAAATAAATCACTATTGCTGGTAAGAAACGCTGCTCACAAAACATTTCTGAAACAGAGTTTGGCATCAAGTCAGTTAAACTTTTGGGAAACTGATCTGGTCAGTTAAGCAGCAGAGGGGTTGAGCCGAGATGGAGAGCATGCAGCGACTGATGACACTTATCAGATCGTCTGTTATCAGAGAAAAAACAGAGAGACCCGTGGCTGATTGAAGCCAGATGCCGTGAAACCAGAGAGACAGAGAAATGGGAATGAGATGAGGATCAGCATGTCCTGAGGTGAGGGACACTTCACTGAGCTATGAAGACGTTTGTGTCTCATGGGACAGAAAAAAGGCCACGAGCAACTTTTAGAGCTTCACTTCAGACACGTTCTTACCCTAAACAATATCATTTCACTACTGCACTAAAGTTCTCTGTGAACACTTATGTATTTATTGTTGTTGTTGTTGTCTTTATGTTACAGAGTTGCTGTTTTGCTAGAACTTTAAGTCATGCCCATCAATCTGCTGAACTTATCAGAAATCTCCAGGAAAAGCTGTCAAGGTCTCTAAAACACAGTCACAGAGCCTGAGTTGGTTTTTTGAATAACTAATGATAATAATAAATTTGTTCAGTTTAATAAATCATGATGGTTAATTAGTTAATTTTTTCATGGCGGATGAATCTCTGATGATGTGTTTTTGTTCTTCCGTCACAGTCCAGAGTCACGACCAGGAGCTACGCTGCTACAAGACCAAACGGAAACACATCACAGAAAGATTTCAAGTAAAGCTAATAACACTAACCCTGCAACATCTTTTACCTTATTTAATAAGCACCTCCACAACATAAGATCTAAATATGAGCGTCTGTAAAGAGTCAACCACTAGTTAAATTAAAGAAAGTACAACTCAGCAGTATTTTGTAGGGTAATAATCGAATAGTCTAATAATAAAATCTTGTTAATGATAAAATAACGTTTACATTCAAAACTGAAAACAGAGCTTTGAAAATGTTTAATTACATTTTCATTAAATTTTGCTTTGCAAAATCACATTTATGTTTAAGCCTTGAAAGTAGAGATAGTGTCTGTCTCCTGAATCCAAACTGGAAGCTGGTTCCACAGAAGAGGGGCCTGAAAACTGAAGGCTCTGCCTCCCATTCTACTTTTAAATACTCTAGGAACAACAAGTAGGCCTGCAGAGCGAGAGCGAAGTGCTCTAATAGGGTGATATGGTACTACAAGGTCATTAAGATAAGATGGGGCCTGATTATTTAAGACCTTGTATGTGAGGAGCAGGATTTTAATTCTGGATTTATGGCTGGCAGCCGTTCCAGGGTGTACCCCACCTCTTGCTCTATGGTAGCTGTGATAGGCTCTGGCCCCCCTGTGACCCTCATAAGGATGAGTGGTACACAATGAATGGATGGACGGATTTAACAGGGAGCCAATGAAGAGAAGCCAGTATAGAAGAAATACGCATTTTTGGATTAACTGAAGGCTTTTCAGGGAGTTTTTAGAACTACCTGATAATAATGAATTACAGAAGTCTAGCCTAAAAATAATAATTAAAAAACGTTTTGTTCAAATAAACTGCTTATTAAAAAGTTTCTTCTTCTGCTTTTTCCTACTTGGCACATAAACCATTGCAGTGTTGTCGCCTCTTTTTTTGTTTCCCTGAGTTGCTTCTTCGCCTTCTGCAACTCATCATCTTAATCTTACAGAGTTCTCTGTAAAGAATACGCTCAGACCAGTATTCATATGTTGCAGCTGTGTACTGACAGCACTAGCTCGATGGTGAGTCTTCCCACTGGACTGGAAGAAAGATATCACTCATTTCCCTTTGGCTCCGTGAAATTAAAATATGGCCAAAATAAGAGCCAAATGAAACGTGTTTTTTAAGATTACTCTTTAAAAGGTTCAGAATGCTATAAGATGAAACATTAAAATAAACTGACTCCAGCTACAGTAGCAAATCAAAGCAACAAAGTAACTGATGCTACTGATGTGAACACAGTTTGTGCAATCCTTCCATCTGCCTCAGGCCCACAGCCATCACAGCAGGCCTCGCTGGACAACACTATTTACACAAAGCAGCCCTTATTACTGTACTGTGTGTGTGTGTGTGTGTGTGTGTGTTAGAGAGAGATGACTGTTGACATCAAGCAGCCTCCATCCTGGGTGGCTCTGCACCCCCGACCCCTGCTCCCCCAGAGGGCACGATGGCTACAGTTAGTTCAGGCGGCCAAGTTGGGACAGCATGTTACACATATGGTAAGCAGAAAGTGTGTGTGTGTGTGTGTGTGTGTGTGTGTGTGTGTGTGTGTGTGTGTGTGTGTGTGTGTGTGTGTGTGTGTGTTTTCTTTTAAGTGGGGAGGAGGGGTGGAAATGATAAAATCAGTGCTGTAAGCAACAACTGCTGTGGTCATCTCTCACTGTGGACCTTCCACAGCCACCACAGTTTCAGAGCCCGTCCTGATTTTCAGACGGCAGCTGAGGAAGCGTTCAAAGATACGTATCGTATGTGTCCCTCACACAGGTGATCACACTTTTAAAGTTATTGCACCCAAACTGTGGAGCAGTCTTTACAGGGCAGTGTTTCCTTGTATGTTTCCCATCATTTTTGGCCATATATGCATGCGTGTGCATGCGTTGGAGTGAATGTCTGACTGCATGACTGATTATGTGTCTGTATGTTTGAACAACGTGTGCCTTTTATTTGAACTATGAAGCACTTTGTAACTGTGTGTTTTGAAAATTGCTATATAAATGAAGTTATTCCTGCTGTTATCATTAGCATTAGTACTCGTGTTATAAATACTTTGCAGCATCCTCCAGTTTTTATTGACCAGTCAGAGCCAAAAAAATCAAAAATCAACAAAGTCTGAAGAATGAAATATGGCACTATAATTATTGTAGAAATTTGCAAATGTTCAGTCAACTTGTTTATTTTATAAAGTATTTCTTTCTGATAATCTGAACAATATAAATGTAAATTTAGCTTTTCAAAAACACTGAAACTGGTTATTTCAGGAAAACTGATTTAACAATAAGAGTTAAGAATTATTACGAAAGAAAGGAAGAAAAACATGTCACACAGATTGTATGACATGTTTCAAAATGCTTAATTGTAACTGTGAGTTTCACAGTAAACCTGCTGGGCCTACAGGGTGGACCCACGTCTGTTATTAACACAGATGTTAAAACATTAACACAAAATGTTTAATGCATTATTTTTCTGCTTCAAATGCTTAAAAAAATCAAAACCACATTTTAAAAAGAATTATTAATGCAGAAAAGAGAATGGTTGAATTTTTATCAGCAGTAATTATTACGATTATTAAAATTATGTGAGTGTAGAAAAGGAAACAAAGTTAAAAATGTCAGATTTCCATCAGCCAGCCTGTGGACAGCAAACACAGGTTTCGCTTAGACAATTATACCAGCATTTATTTATTGAGTGTTTATGCTACTTTATAATGCTATATGTTGGTCTCACCAGACAGACGTCCCATGTGCACCTACAGGAGGGCGGACCTATGTCTCCATGAAGGTTCTCAGTCATCCAGGTCGTCGTGGTCTAAGGAGCTTGGAAAGAAAAGCGTCTGGACTTCTTTAAGTTTCCTTGAAGACGTTTCATCCAAGAAGCTTCTTCAGTTCTAAGAGCAACTGGTGGCGAGTCCCAGATTTAAGGTCTATTGGAGTGTCCCCAAGAGGGGCCTGGACCCCTTATTGTTCCTCTACCTAATCCCACGAGCCAAGGTGTGAAAGTGGGTGTAGGTCACAATCAGAATGTACTAGCAGATTTTATAAACCATCTCCCTTTCACCCCAAGATGCAGACAAAGCAGATGTGTTCCCAAGAGTTTGCGCCTCGGATCCATGGTTAGGCGACACAGAGCAGAGTTGATTCTATGGAGAGCACAAAAGCTCTAAGTGTCAGCTTCTAAGTGAAATAGGTCCAGATGATTTTCTCTCCGAGCACTTATCCTGGAGCCCCACCTGGGGGTGGACGATGCAGTGATACATGTGCTGCAGAGAGCGTGTTCCTCGACCCAACACCACAGTTCAGATAATGTTCTTGGACTTCTCTAGCGCCTTTAACTCGATCCGGCCCGTGCTGCTGAGGGAAAAGTCGGAGTCCATGCAGGTGGAGGCTCCACTGGTCCAGTGGATCTACCTGACAGGCAGACCACAGTTTGTGAGACTGCAGAGCTGTGTGTCAGAGAGTCTGAACAGCAACATAGGAGCACCCAGGGAACTGTGCTGTCCCCTCTCCTCTTCACCATCCATACGGACGACTTCAAGCACATCACAGAAACTCCTCCAGGAATCCTCTGATGACACGGCCATTATTGGAAGTGTGGACACGGGAAGAGGAGTACAGAGGACGGACTGATCTCTTTATGAGGTGGTGTGAGGTGAACCACCTGCAGAAACAGATCCCCACCTTCTCCTGTCTGCATTAGTGGGACTGATGTGGAAATAGTCACATCCTACAAGTATCTGGGAGTTCAACTGGATCACAAGCTGGAGTGGTCTGCCGACACGGACGCTGCCTCCACAAAGGCTCTGAGCCGGCTTTACTTTCTACGAAGGCTCAGATCCTTCAGTGTCTGCAGCAGCTGCTCCATATGTTCTATCAGCCTGTTGTTGGCAGCACCATCGTCTTCGCTGTGGCGTGCTGGGGTGCAGGCGTCAAAGCAAAGGACGCAAACAGACTGACCATCAGGAGGGCCGAGGCTGTTGTTGGCATGAAGCTCTCCACCCTGGAGGAGGTGATCAGTGACAGACTGCTGGTAATCATGGACAATGACTCGCACCCTCCATAACACACTGGACAATCTGAAGAGCAGTTTCAGCAACAGGTTCCTACAACCAGGCTCTGAGGGAGCGTTACAGGAGCTCGTTGCTTCTGCTGCTGTCAGACTCTTTAATTCATCCACTGAGGTCAGATCCACACATGTGGAACAGAACTGAACACATCTCAGTGCACCCTGTCACTTTGTAAATGGTAAATGGCCTGTATTTATATAGCGCTTTACTAGTCCCTAAGGACCCCAAAGCGCTTTACACATCCAGTCATCCACCCATTCACACACTGGTGATGGCAGCTACATTGTAGATGCCCTGGGGCGCACTGAGGCGAGGCTGTCGGACACTGGCGCCACCACCAGTAGGCAACAGGTGAAGTGTCTCGCCCAAGGACACAACGACTGAGACTGTCCAAGCCGGGGCTCGAACCGGCAACCTTCTGATTACAAGACGAACTCCTGAACTCTTGAGGCCTCTTGAGCACAGTGAACAGTTTGATTTATACAGCGCCAAATCACAACATCAGACGCCTCGAGGCGCTTTATTTTTCAGTTAGAAAAAAACTTGCTGTTAATTTAATTAATTCGTATAAGGCTGCAATAATAGTCAGAAACCCTGGTCCTGATGCTCTCCCAGAGCCGAGCTAAATGAACTTCTTAAACTATACGTCATATATTTTACTTATAATGGCAATTTAACTTTATTCTCATGATGGAACCAAAGTGGTCACAGTCTTTACAAAGCAAGTGAGGAAGTGGATTAAAAGAACCTGTTTTATGACCACATCAACAATGACAGAATACGTTAGGCTTTTAGTTAAGAACAAAAAATCCTCCACTGAGAGAAAAAATACAAAATATTTACAAGAACACAAAAAAAGGAAAATCCTTGATTGATTTCTAAGATTTTTCATTGTAATAAAAAAAACCCTGTAAAGCTGGGTTTGTTTTATTTTATGTCTGCAATATATGGAGTGACAGTAAAGTGACATAATTAGACTTTTCCTCCACATACTGAGGTAAAAGGAACCTGTCATTCAGTGTGTCGATAGTTTTACAAAGACATGTCCGTCCAAACCAAAACACTTTCTTTTGAACAGGTTATAAACCTACAATAAAATAAAGGAAATCCAACGATGAAGAAAGTGACACATTTGTCATGGTGCTCTCAGTTTTTTCTTCCAGTATGTTTCTATTTTAGGCTCCTCTGTGACCAGCTCTGTAACCTGTAACCCCCATGTCAGTGCACTCTGCAGCTATTGTGATTGGCTTGTTCCATGACTTTCATTCCCAGCTACTTTTTGCATTTGAGAATAATAATGAGTCCCTAAATATAATAATCACTAATATTAGTATCAATTCGAGGACTCCAAATGAAGAACTTCTGTCAGTTAATGCCTGTTTATAACAGCGTGCTAGTGTTAGTGATAACTGCTGGACTGAGGTCAAACTGTGTTATTGTTATTGGTGAAATCGTGCAGAAATAGCATCCTTGATTTATTCATGCTAACCAAAAGGTCGCCAACTCTAGTGCCTTTAATCCCCTCTTGTACTGTGTAAAAGGACCAAAGAACAAAGAAATGCTCCAAAAGTCACAAACACTGCTGGCAGGTCCAGTTCAGTGCAGAACCCCTTGGTAACAGTAACGTGATGAAGGCTATGAGCAGCTATGAGGCGAATGCACTTGGAGCGCGCCTACTGTCACCTGATTGGTTGCTTAATATCCAAGGGCGTGGAGCCTAAAGTAGGAGCAAAGCTCTTTAGCTGCCAAAATCTCTTATTATGTGATTTTTCCAAAGTCTATCATTCATTCAGCCACATCTGAAGAGCCTCTAATCAACCTTCACACAGACCATCCACCCGCCTGTGCTTCCGTTTCCACCCGTGCTCCTCAGCAGGGAATTCAAGCCCCGACTCACTGTGACGACTCGTCTTCTGATGTCCGGCAGCATCTGCAATAGAGGAGAGCTCTGACACAAAAAGTTCAGTGTTGGCTTCTAATCCGCTTTGCCTTTGTGAAGCCAGTGACTTTGAAACTTGCTATGCAATTACCTCCTCACCCGCACCCACCGCCCAACCGGAAATAGAAGGAGAGACGACGGCGTCTTTATTTTACCGTCTGCCTCTCCTCGAATCCTCCCATTTGTTTGGGGAATTGTAAGCCTTTCCTTTTTGTTCTTAATTTATCTTTCATTATACTCTAATGGTTTTTCTCATTTGGAGCCAAGTGTGCACAAACGCACATGGAAATTAAAACTTTTTGGTTTGTGACAGAGATTAGCGTCGAGTGGAGGTCAAAAATAATAGCTTCCATTTAACAAGAAAATAGATATGATTATACTGAACTTGCTCTTCCTTCAACTATTGTCCTCAATCTAAATGGCGCTGCTCTGATAGCTCTGCCCTCATTACGCAGCAACAAAAGGCCCGGGGTCAGTGCTTCACACTCAGCCAACTCGCTATTTGTCGTCCTATTTTTCACTTCTCATTCTGAAGCCTACAAAGTGAGACGTTTCTGTCGTATTTACCCTGTTTGCTTGGAATATTTGTACAGGGTGGGCCATTTCTATGGATACAGCGTAATAACATGGGAATGGTTGGTGGTATTAAAGTCCTGTTTGTGGCACATTAGTATATGTGAGGGGCAAACTCCTCAAGATGGGCGGTGACCATGGTGGCCATTTAGAAGTCGGCCATCTTGGATACAACTTTTGTTTTTTCAATAGGAAGAGGGCCATGTGACACATCACACTTATTGGTAATGTCACAACAATGGTGTGCTTGGTTTCAACGTAACCATTCCCATGTTGTTACGCTGTATCCATAGAAATGGCCCACCCTGTAGTTTGCACCAACAAAGATTCTTCTTTTTTTGATGGCAGATGAACAAATCAATGAATATTCAGTTTGTGCTGGAAGATTAAGCCTGCAGATTACTTAGTCTGATGTCTACCTTGTTATTGATTCATCACCATCTGTAAATATTATAATCTACCTTGGATTACAGCTTCAACATCTCCTTCAGTCTGATGAAAACATGCAGCGAGATCTCTAAATCTGCAGAGCTGAAAAGAAACAAGTGGATTAAAAATGAGCGGACATGACAACAAAGGACAATAAAGCTGATGTTTTTTCTTTCAAAAACTAAAAATACTGCATCGAGCTCACGTTCACCTGTCATTGTGTGTTTGGTAAAGTAATCCTGAGTGCTGGTTCGTGCTTAGATTAGAGCTGGAAAGCTTTGGTCACTGAGCTCGGTCCAAAGTGTTTTACCTGAACGGGCTCTTAAACCTCCTGCTTGAAGCTTTAAAAAAGCTCCACCGTGTAACCAAACGACAGGTCTGTGATAAACCGCCACCTTCTGCAGGGCACTGTGGCATCATCTGCCAAACAGCTTCAGTCTGACCCCAAACTCATTCGTCAATCTGCCTCACAGCTGTACACATTCATTTCATCGTTGATAATTAGAGTTAATGAGAGGTAGCATGTTCTTTACAGAAGGCTAAACACACACACACACATATACCTTATTATGTCAGGTGGGTTTGGCTGCTGCCTTTTGCATTCATTCAGTTTTGTCTCATATTAAAATTTGTAGCAACTGTGCAGAAAAACAAAAACACTTCACTCGTCTCCACATTGAAAATGATCTCAGTGATAATTTAAATATAAGCTCTTGGAACATTTAAATGCAAACTGACATAAAACACACATACTTATCATTTTAATTATAACACAGCGGCCCCTCGTTTATCGCCGGAGTTACGATCCAAAAATAACCCGCGATAGCTGAAATCTGCGAAGTAACCAGCTTTATTTTTTACAATTATTATAGATGTTTGAGGCTGTAAAACCCCTCACTGCACACTTTATACTCTATTCTCAGACAGGCAGGAACATTTTCACACTTTTCTCTCTTGTTTAAACTCTCAAAGTTCAAACCTTCTTAGAAAAATAAGTCCAGTATTATAGAATGAAACCAAAGATCAAACCCTGTTTTCAGGTCCAGGACACAGGATAGAGCAGCTGTGAGAGAATCCAACATCAAGGAATCATTAATGAATCAATGGTGCTGAAGTAAAGGAAGCAAGAAGAACGAGATGAGTAAAGTTTGACGTAAATGTTTCCTTTTCACTCATCATAATAATTCAGAGTCACACTGCTAGCGATCGAAGATTTATGTAAATGTGACGAGCTGAACGCACTCTGTCCTGTACAGGAGACACGGCACGAGATGGTCTACAGCCAATCGGGACGCAGAACACAATACGCTAAAAAATAAAACATTGCACCAAAAATGAAACAGCGCGGTTACAGCGAGGGAGCACTGGATGTAATCGTAATAATGTTCCTTTGTATTTAGAATTTGCTTCCTGGTCGCAGAGATCCTCCTGAAGAGGAATCCTTCGGCCCGAGGATAAACGGACTTACATTCATTTGAGATCATTTGAATAAACGCAGCTTTATCTCCCTTATTTACTTTGGCAGGTCTGCCTTACCTGATACTGTATTTTAATTAGGCATCAAATGATGCATGGAATGAGCAGAAAGCAGCGTTCACATTCACAACAAGGACACACGAAAACAAACGCAGACGGCGTTTTTACCACTTTTGTCATTTATTGTCGGCATATTAGTGTGTCTGTGTCTGCAGTGTGTGAGAGAGAAACTGGACTGCACCGTGTACATCACTCTTTGCATTTGATGGTGTTTTTGTCGCACTCCTTTACAAATGGACCCTTAAAAGTTTTGGTTACAATGACACAGAATTACCATGGATTCAGTCTAAATTATTACCTCCATTTTACTTATAGATATGCTCTTTATTAATACCTTGAAGTGGAAAAAATAATGAAATGATGTCAAACAATAAGAAGTCGAGTTTTACATCTGCTAAGGCTGTTCTGTCTCTTTTTACGTCTCCGGCTGTGAAAACACCGGCGACCTTGTTCAGGGGCAGCAAACAGATCAAAGCTCTGAATCAGAAACCAGCCGACAAGCAGCACACCTTCAGAACAAGAAGATATAGATAGATTTATATAGAGAGGTTTATATTCAGCGTCAAACTTTTAAAAGAGTACAATAAACACTTCTCACACGTGACAGAAACTACTTGACGCATCAGAACAACGTGGGCCGACTGGGTCTGAGCCCGCCGTGTGGCTGCTGAACCGAAACCAAACGGATAAATAAAAAAATAAATAAAACAAACTGAAAATCTGCCCACAGTCTTTTCTTACAAAGTTTGACCTGACCACACAAAAAGAATAGAAAAATCTAAAACAGTGGTATTGCATCTGAAATGCACAAAGATTCTCCTGTACAACTTGGCGTCTCTCTCTGACGCCTAAAGGGCTGAGTGGTGGTTTTTCTGGGTGGCTCTCAGTTGGGTTTGCCTTCGGTAGTTCATCTGCAGTCTTCATCTGGCTTCATTATCCTCACAGATGTATACATCAGTGCTGTAAACAGGCACACATAGAGTGGAAAAAGATGAAGGGATCAGTGACGGGGGTCGCCATCGTTCGTCCTCTGCGAGCTTCTCAGTCCTGCTGAGACAACGGCCATCTCCAGTAAGGCGATTCCTCCACCTGTGTTCCTCCCCCGCAGCCTCCCCACCGTCTCTGTCAAACCCGGCAGCGCTCCGAGTGTTTTGTTCCTTTGTGTTTCTTTCTTCTTCGTTTTGTTTGCAGTCATGTAAAATTTTCTTCTTTTTGTGTTTTTGCTGAGCGAGGAGGGATGAGGGCAGTGGAGGACAAAATGGGCTGAAAACTTTACACCCTTGGTCGTCACAATGAAATTGTGCAAACTCACGCAGTCTCTGGTACGTCCACGCGGAAGGAGCTAGCAAAGCCTTTTCCTCGCTGCAAGCACAGAAAACACAGAAGCCGGTTAGTTGTGTGTCGGTATCTGTGTGCGTGCAGAGCAGCAGTGACACGGCCTCACTCACACAGTCACCGGCGTGTCAGCTAAATGCTGATAGATAACATGTGTGTGTGTGTGTGTGTGTGTGTGTGTGTGTGTGGGGGGGGGGGGGGGTGTTGTGGGAATGTTGGCACTGGGGGGAAGAGTGAATCCTGCCAGTTTATTTAGGACACCAACAAAAGGAGCGTCTGCACTCTAACCTCTCCTTCATGCTCCCCCCCTGCACACCACACCCAGGCCTGCACCTCCCGGGACAAAAGGGTCTTTGTGTATCACTGGCTGACTTAATGAGATTAGAGAGCTCCTCCCACCCCCCAAACAAACACACAGGACAAAACAACTTCCAACAACTTCCCGTGCGCCTCAGTGTTGAACCAACAGCGAGGACAGAGCAGCTAATCGCTGTGCAGCTTACAGCGGACGCACATCGACTGTCTTTGTTCAAATCATTTCAAGTTGCAGCAGAAAAACTGCTGAAAGGCAACTTTTACCTTCATATTACTGCTTTATTATTTCACACACTGCTGCTGCAACGGTCCATAATCATAACTACATCATTACTATAAATACAAGCACCTGTTCATGTATTTGTCCTCGTGCTGTACTGCCCTCTGACCCCATCCTGTGTGCAAACACTGCACGCGGCCTTTCACAGCGACGACAGCGCTCTAATGTGAGCAGTGGGTTGCTTCACATCGAACAACTTTTGTTGCAGAACGAGGAAAAGCAGACAAACGCAGCCAATGAATAAAATATTAATTACAGGGAGAAGGCCTTTTTCCTGCTGCTCCCACAGCGTGCTGTGGTTTTAAATGATGGCACGAGGAAAGCAGCGGGTCTCTGATAATTCCAGCTAGCTGTGCCGGATGATGAGAGAGGCGCCTCTTCAGGCGCCGCTTGACAAAATTATAATTAAGCATTATCACCAAATTTCACTGATTGAGGACAGATCTGTTTGTGGCCTCTGAATAGCAGTTTAGAAAAATGGGCCTTTTCCTGCTTTATTTTCTCTTTAATTATGTGAAACCGGTTTTTGATCAACCAGCTGACGTCGGCCGAATACGAATGAGACGCTCAGCTCCACGTCTGTCCTTCTTCTTCTCTCTGGTTAAAAACAGTCGTTTGTCAGCTGTTCGTGAGAGGGCCGGTGTCTCGCTTCCCATAACGCTAACGTCTCCACCCACATCAAAGCAACCTTATAGATCATAACTGCTTTTGGCATTTATTGTTTGAAAGGGCCCAAAGACCACAGCGCTGCATGTGTGCGTGCAGATAAGATGGTCACAGACGGAGATAATGGAGATGCTTGAGAAAGAGGGAAGAGTTAGTTAAACACTCTGACAGAGGGCTGAGAGAACAGCGGTCAAATCTAAAATGAATTTCACGCTAGCTTCCACGAGCCAATCCAGGAAGAAAATTCAATTTCCAATCGTTTCTTTTTCTGCTAATTTGATCAGCAGATCAGAGCCGGGCAGGCTCCAAGGCAGCCAGAGCAAAACACAATACTCACTTAAATAAGCCGGGTTATAAGGTGCTCTGGAGCTAGGCAGAAATGCTTCCAACTCTTTCCTCTCTAAGGAGCCGTGGTGGTGGCTGAGGTGCTGGTGGAGGTGTTGGGAACTGAGAGGCGCCTCTTTGCCAAAGGTGGAGAATGATCTATCGGCCGTTTGCTCTGGGCTTTCAAATACCTCTGTGTCGGGGACCGAGTCCATGCCGGGCACATGGAGGTTGCTCCTGTAGTCGGGACCCTGGCGCCCGTCAGAGGGCACGAAGCTCGGCATCCAGCAGCGATCAGAATGGCCCAAAGCCTTACACTCGTCTGTGCAGTTGGAGAACAGATCAGCGCCTGTAGGGGAGGGGGCGGGGAGAAGAAATTGAAGGTTTTACGAGCAAAACGGTGCACGCACAAGCTGTAACCAGATCTGACATGTTCAGAGTTTGCAATTATGAAGCTGCTCTTTGATTCCTTTCTGTTTCCCAGCACTGAGATCAAAGCTGCTGCACAATAGACTGAAAGAAACCTGTGCTGACACACAGCCATCAACAACGTGGCTCCGCTGCTGCTGCTTCAGTACGAACACATTCAGCTTCATAAAGATTTCATCACAAGAAACAAACAGCTTCTCAGCTGAGTTTAGCCGTGACGCTTCGAGAGCGACAGCTGCACGCTGATGTTCAGACATGATGATGCAGTAGAATAGAATAGAATAGAATTCAACTTTATTGTCATTGCACATGCACAGGTACAGGGCAACGAAATGCAGTTTGCATCCATCCAGAAGTGCTTTAGTGATATAGATATATTACAATATATATTAGCAATAATATAGACATGTGAGTATATTACAGAAATGGGTCTATTATGGTATGTTATAATGTACACGGTATGAAGTATGTTGTGAATATTCTATAACTATAAGTATGTACAGGCTGTAGTGAGTACAAGCTATGTACAGGATATGAACAGGATATAAATATGGAAAAACTATACAGAATATGAAATAAATAACTTTACAGAATCTGAGATATACAGCTATACAGAAATGGGAACTATGCAAGTTGTAAACAGTTGTAGGATTAAAAATTATCGTATGTACAGAATGATTATTTACACAGAGCTATACAGTAGTGCAGTTAAGATAAGTGAGGGTGTAGATAGTTTCTACAGAGGCTATATAAAGTGCTGGTGGTTGTGAGTGGTGGTTCAGTCCATGTTATTATTGTGTTTGAGGGTACAGTTGTCCATTGTGGGTGTGTGTATGTTCAGTCCATGAGTTTAACGTGGGTCAGATGTCAGGAGGCAGAGTTCAGGAGTCTGACAGCTGTGGGGAAGAAGCTGTTCCGGTACCTGGTGGTCTTAGTCCGGAGGCTCCTGTAGCGCCTCCCAGAGGGCAGGAGGGTGAAGAGTCCATGTGATGGGTGACTGGGGTCTCTGATGATTTTCCCAGCCCTTTTCAGACACCGCTTCCTGTAGATGTCTTTTATGGCAGGAAGTGGTGCTCCGGCGATGCGCTGGGCAGTTTTCACGACCCTCTGCAACGCCTTCCGGTCCGAGGCAGAGCAGTTCCCGTACCAGACTGTTATACAGTTGGTCAGGATGCTCTCGATGGTGCAACGATAGAAGTTCACCAGGATGTCTGAGGACAGGTGGTTCTTCCTCAGGGTCCTCAAGAAGAAGAGGCGCTGGTGAGCCTTCTTGACCAGCTTGGAGCAGTTGGTCGTCCAGGTGAGATCCTCGGAGATGTGGACTCCCAGTACAGGACGATATTACAGAGTTTACTGCAGCATGCTTGCAATGCTGCGCCAAACCTACTCTGTTTGGTCTGTTTTTCCACAACGATTTTACATTTTTACTCTGACATCAGAAGAACAACCGGCTCGTGTCACTGCATGGGTACACTGAGTGGATGCTTTCAGGGTGATTCAGTTCCAAAAGGTTTTTCAGTGTTTGTAACACTAATCGAGTCAAACAGCAGCAGATGTTTAACCTGAGCTTGCACCTAAAATAAGGAATCGGCAATTTGTCTCAAGCGGCTCAAGCACATCACAAATGACAAAAGACAACAGGACGGTGAACATGTGTAACATATAGTGGACGGTCAGTCACCGTCTTTATCATTATTAGCACATTCTGCCATATTTACTTAACAGGCGTCTACATCCATTCAAAGTGGGTGAGCAGTTTTTAGGAACAACAAAGACCCATCATGTGTTTGCAGTACAAACAGGCAGGATGGCTCAGCGGGTGGTGTTTGCACCTCGTGTCTGCATGTCGATGCATCGTTGTAGCGAATGTTGGGTTAAAGGTGCTGAAACGGGATGAAAGCACTGAAGAGTTTACAGGTACCAGTCGATTTAAGTGCATCCTTTGTAGTTCATCATATATGAAAAGCGCAGCTATGCAGGCCAACTGTAAGCCTTAAGCCAAATTTTGTGTTTGCTGCCCCAAATGTTTTTGCACTTGGGCCCAGATCTTGCGGACGCATGTTTTCGAAGCCTAAATCCTTGCGTGTGTGTGTGTTTGACTCTGTTTGGGGCTAAAATGTCCAGCTCAGGCTATCTGCTGCTAATCCCTCTGAATACAGACTGATTAGGCTAAGACTGCTGTCATCCCAGTAAGCAGAGTGTGTGCATTTTGTTCTGTGTCCTTAACGGTCAGCAAAGGGGGAATTTGCTTTGTTACAAGAGGATTAATTTGGCTTGCTGTCACTAGCAACTTGGAAAAGTGCCCAGTCTCCTAACGAGAGGGTTTCCTATTAAATATTAAGCAACGTGCCATAAATATACCACGGCAGGAGGCTTTAGTACGGCCTCTTACATGGAAGGAAACAACTTATTGTACACTTTGATGGAGCCGCAGCCACGAGGCAAAGCAGTGCTGACACACTATATCAGTGCACCTGCTCGCGCAGACAGCGTTGCACTGTGAGCAGCAAAAACACAGCGTGGAAAGAAGAGCTCTGCTTATATTACAAAATGGACGCTGTGTTAATTCTCAAAATAGGAACAGGAAATGTGGCGTTTGGCCTCGGCGAGGGGGATTCAGCCACAGAGCCACGTCACAACATCTTCTCAAAACTACACGTTCCCCTGTCGAACGAGGCAGTCGTAAACACACACACAGGGCTGTGCTTAAAATGTGAATAAAGGTTGCAGGTGATACTCTTCTCTCTCCACGGCGTCCTCCGCCTGTGCTCTGCAGCTGAAAGAAGCTTCATAAATCACGCTCGCAGAAAATTGTCAGTGTCTGGCCTCCACTTCAACGCAGGATTAAGAAGAACTATGTCAACATGTCTCACACTAAGACACACACAAGCAGGAGCAGCGAGGAGACGGGGGAGGGAGGGCAGCGAGCTCTTGGAGCGAGCTGACCCTCGTTGCTTCCGACACCTCGTCTCATCTTAGCATTCCGAACGCCGCTCGCACAGGGCAAACGCAAAGTCCCGATAATAACCTTCATTTGGTAATTGGTATGCAGAGGTCTGAAAAATGAATTACTGATCAGCGAGCTGTTACCACGGTGATAACGTGAACGGCAGGCCTAAGGAGAAATTCATCTCGGCAGGGGGGGAGACGGGAATGCGGCGGGGGTGGAGGAGGGGTTGAAAATTGGATAAGCGCCTCGACTCGATCTGCTCCGAGTGCGCGACATTGGCCGTATTGATAAAATGGAGCAGGACTGGAAACGTGGACGAGTGGTCCCAGAGGGTCTGAATCCACAGCTGCTCAGCCGTCTCGCCTCTGAGAATTCAAACCTCACAACTGAACCCACATTTGCTCTGTTTTCTTAAACTCATAATATAATATATTAATACTGGTGCTAAGTACTAAGCTCAGTCAACTTTCTCCTTCCAAACATCTTTTACAGGTTCATGTGGTTTCTTCACAGTCATGTCAGGAGTTTACACAGTGAATCACAAGCAGGCTGTCATTCGATACTAGAGGTGGGAATCACCAAACATCCCACGGTACGATATTATCACGATATTTAACTCACGATACGATATTATTGCAATTTTTAAAATATTTTGCGATATTTAAATTCTGCACATAAAGGTAAACTTTATCAATATTCATTTTATCTAATAACAAAGTCTCGCACTCAGTCTTTCTCTCATCTCAGTCAGTTTTATTGTTGACAAACTGAACGGTTTGTATTACAGTCTAGTCCAACTTAACTGAATGCAACCATCTGGTACAATTATAGCTATTCTGAACTATGCAATATGAAAACTATGCAGCCCCTTCAGCAACTGAAGAATTTGGAAGTAAATTAAAACAAAATATAATTTTACATTAAATAAAAAAGTTTTAAACTTAATTAAAATAAAACATGTCTTAAAATAAAATAAGTAAACTGTCGTGTTTATTGCTGCAAAAAAACAAGTTAAACACATTTGGACAGTGTCAGGATTGTTGCTCAGAAAAAGGATCAACATGCTCTGAAGTCAGAGCACAAAAACCTTTTTTGTAACAAAATATCGATTTCTGCCGTCCCTGTATCGATACATTATTAGCAAACAAAATATCACGATACTACACAGTATCGATTTTTTCCCCCCACCCCTATTCGATACATAATTAAACTTTGGAAATTTAAATATTAAATATTTAAATTAACATTTGTAATGTTAAAATTGTATCTATGTTATCAGTTTGTGAAATAAAAAACAACTATTTTATAAATTATTTTAACATGCGTGGACTGTGTCATAACGAGCTGCTAACACACTATAATGATGTTATTATCATTTTATATAAAAGCTTTTATTGCTGGTCAAATACTTCAGATAGTGCTGGGATCTCAGGAACACCTCATCTCCTTGGTGGTGGGTGCTGTGATGGGAGGGGGGCAGCAATAACAACACACGGTAACCAAATGGTTTTAGTGCCAAACAACCGAGCAGGCAGAGAGCACATCCAGCTGTAAGACAATAAACTGCAGACTCAAGTCTTCTCCCTCTGCTCGTCTCTCATCTGCTTTATAGTTTTTTATAATTACACCAAAATAATGTTTATGGATCACTAAAGATTCGCTTTTTCACATTTCCCCAGGAGGAGTTTGCAAAACTAACGCCTGGAAATGTGCACCTCTTGATGTTAGATATGTGTGCAAAATCTCATACATGTACATCATACCCAGCCCGGGCCTATATTGTTTCATTCTTCTAGGTGGCGCTATTGAGCCATTTTGCCCCGCCCATGTCTGAAAACATGAACATATGTACATTTTCACCAGACCCGATGCATGTGCAAAACTTTTGAGTTTTTGAGCATCTTTAGGCCCTCAAAAAAGCCAATACATTTGCCACAATAATAATAATAATAATAATAATAATAATAATAACAACAACAACAACAACAACAATACGGTGGTATTGCATTGGGCCCTAATAAAAAAAATCCAGATGATATTCATGGATGAATTCCAGATGAATGATGAACTCATTAACTCACATATTTAGAAATAAAGTCGTTTATGCAGAGCTACCCAGCAAACATGTGATGTGTTCTTATTTAAAATAAATGCCACTATGACTTCATATGTATTTCACATGTATTGTAATTCAGTGATAGTTTAATACTCGAGCTTCTTCTCGGCTCCACGTTTGGCGGAGGTAAAGACTCTCCAATAACCAACAAAGGCTTGAAGCATTTTAACTTTCGATCCATTTCCACCACTTAAAGCCCCCCCCCCTTTTCTTCTTGTGCTAAATTTTGTACAAAGTTATTCCTCCTCTTGTTTCATTAAAGGATCTTTCACCACCGTCAGACACTGAGGACTGAATGTCTTTGGGCTTTTTTGGCTGCTGGTCAGACAGAATCAGCTATTTCTGTTCAAATGTGACTCATTATTCTTGGCGTGTTAGAAAGGGGATAATTACACAATTAAGAACTCATTCATTTCATCCTAGAATAGTTTAACAGACCAATTCTGATTGTGTGTAAACCGCAGCAGTGATAATAAACATGACAGCAGTCAAGGAAGCTCGTTGAATGTTAAACAGAGTCTGCATTTCTGATTGGACTATATCACAGCCATGGTTACACACACACACACACACTCATAAGTGTATATTCACGTGACTGTAACGCTGCACTCAGATACCTCGAAAATGATATCCGCTCTGATCTGAGCAGCAGTTTTTCCTCCACACTCGATCCAAACGTAACCAGTTTGTCTCCAATGCTACAAAATCCTGTTTGAGTTAAACGGCTCTTTCAGCCGGTTCACGTGTTCATTACAGGTGACGTCTGGTCTCTTTACATCCTTGATGAGGAAAAACGGAGCGGCCTTTGATCAGAGAACAACAGAGCTGAGTGCCTGAAGCAGCAGAAAATGTTGGCATGACAAAGCAGCTAACCACAGGAAGAAGAACACAAATCACCGTGTCAACAAAAAATACAACAACGGCTACGCTTCAAAAAAAAAGAAAAGGATATGAGAATAATGATGAACACTGGGCCTGCCTCCAGCCTCCAGCAGGTGAAGATATAGTATTTTATGAGGTAAATGAAATCAGTCGTGTCCTATAACTCTGACTGCACAGAAAGAAAGGAAGGATGAAAGTAGAGCTGGGCGATAGAACGATAACGATATGTATCGCGATATAACTTTTACTCGATAGAGAAATTAAGCTATCGCGATAGACCTCGCCGCTCTTGTCCTCTTAAAAAAAAAAAAAAAAAAGGTCAGCCGATCCAAATTAAGTAGCGCAGAGCCGAACCAATCACAGCCGCAGCGTCACGTCGCGTGACTTGTTACGTACAGCACAAGTGCCAAGCCGCACGTGTGTTTGTTTGGGAAGCAGCCAGCGGGTAATGGAGCCAGTGCGTAATGGAGGAAATGAGTGTGCCGACTAGAAAAATAGAGCAGGGCGATATGGCCAAAAATATTTATCACGATATACATTTGAAAATTTGCGATAACGATATAACCGACGATATAATTGATGCGAGACAAAATACAACTCCACAACATTACTAGTGCAAAAAGACAACCTTCCATTTATTTTCACATAAACAAGAAGCTGGTTTTTATGTACATTAAAGCTTTATAAAAATTTAACAGTGCAAATGCAAATTCCTTGCTGAAAGTTTAACCAAAAGGCATTTCCAGTAGAAATGGGCTGACATATCCTGAGCATAACCATGTATAATATCCACTGAAGTTAAAAAGAGGTGCTTTGCAACATTAAACTGCAGTGTGCAGTACGTATTTTTCGGACCATAAGGTGCACGGGATTATAAGGCACATTAAGCGAAACAAAGCAGTCAGATAAATCAAACTTTATTAAACTCATTCTTCTTGCTTCCTCCACTTCTGTACCATTGATTCATTAATGTTGAATTCTCTGCAGCGGCTCTATTCCCATGTTGTTGCAGTATATTAATGACTAACCTCGTATTGTGGATGGATTATCTCAGTTGTTCTCCTGACTGAAGTTTGGTCCGTTTACAGCATCCTGCCATGCGATTGCATTTGTCTCTAACCATGAAGAACCTTCACGTTAACTTTTATAAGTGGAAAAGTGTTAGTGTTCGTCCTCCAGCTTCACTGTTTATGTTATGCTAACATAGCTGTGTCGCTAGCGATCACGTAGCACATCATTATATACCAGCTAGCCCAACTTCAGTAACCCTACAAACGTCACTGCTGTTTAGTTTCCTGTCTTCATTTATGTTGGAAGTGATAGCAGAGCTGTACGTTTGAATTTTTTCAGAAATCTCTCCGTCAGAACATGCTATATCATGCTTAGGTAACTAGCGAAACTAGCGAGCTAACTTCCGCTAGCTTCCTGCTAACTTCTAACTCCGTTAAATGTAATAACTTTTGTTTTCATGGATGCCTGGAAGTTAAACTTCATAGTTACACCTGGTAAAGCAGCAATGCTGATCGTTTTATTAAAGATGAAAGAATTTAGACAGTTTTTAACTCTAAGTGATGCTGCAGTGTTGTTTGACCTGAAGTATACGGAGTTTAGGACCCAGATTACTCCCAGATTTAAGAGCATCTTAGTCCGACAAATATGACAATAACAACGGCCGCTTGCATGTTCTGCAAAAAAATGTGCTTTGTTGTGTATCTGACGGACAAACACCAAACCAGTTCCACATCACGGAAGTTGCACCATTTTTACAAACCAATTCTGGTTCATCTGTTTCACTCAACAATCGGCCATGTGCGTATGAAAACAAAGGCACCGCGCATGCGCGTTTTACTCCCATTCTATCGCGATATTTCATTTTCCTATCGTTGCCTAACATTATACCGGTATTACCGTGAACGGTATAATATGGCCCAGCCCTATAGAAAAATCAACCGAGCGTGACCGAAGAGAAAACAGATGATGGTTCCAACGCCGGAGAGATTGTCGAACGGAAGAGCCATAGAAGTTCCGTAGTGTGAAGGTATTTCGGCTATTTCAAGTCTGACAAAAAACAGAGTAGCGTGCACTGTAAATTGTGCCGAAAGCAAGTCTGGAAATACAATAAACTGGTGCATGCGTCACACTGTGCGCCACGTTATTGTTTCGGTGAAATGAATTTCTACAATACTGTTAATTCTACTCTCTGCAGTGTTTAAATGCTTACATATACACACAGTTACTGTCCCTCCACACATACGACTCGGTTCTGCTTCTATGCCCCAGCTTTGTTTACTTTTTCCCACCGAGGCTTCTAGACTTCTGATTGGCCAACATTTCTGCACGGTTAGGAATCTAGCGCCACCTGCTGCTTTGGCATGTTCATAGCAGCGTTTTCCTTCATTTCTGCCTTTATGTGTGGACGGGATTATTTTTTAAAACGAAAACGGAAAATCTCCGTTTTCAAAAATACCCGTGTACGTGTGGACGTAGCCTCAGTCTCTGACTGGAAGCGCTAATTCGTCATTCGGCTTTTGTCAGACTAAAGTAACTGTTAAAACTGTTTGAAAAGCTCAGCTATACAACAAGGAGAGATAGAGAATTTCCTTTTAGTTCTCAGTTTATTTGATATTGACAAAAGTTAGTCAGTTTTGTCTGTTCTTCTGTAAAACAAACTAAGATTTATTTTTAGAATTAATATTTTGTTTCTAAGTGGAATTGACAGTTTAGTCTGTTTCGTTTGTTCTGTTTTGAAACTTAAACGCTTTAGCGGCTGCCTTTTGTGTAGTTTGCAATATTTGCCTTTATTTATCTGAAAAAGTCTCATGTTCCTTAAGTACATCTACCCTGTTGAACTTATTATGGGAAATAAATATTTAAAAACAAGCTGCTGATTATTTCACATTTTACTTGTGAGCAACGGCACATTTAAATCTTACAAATATAGTTCTTTGGCTGATATCGTGATAGATATCGTTATCACCTGAAATGAAAAAAACATATCGTGATATGAAAAAATCTCATATCGCCCAGCTCTAGATGAAAGAGAAAAAGGTGATGCATTCATGAAGTCTGTGAGAGCCAAGAGGAAAGCTAACACGTGGATTTATTAAACACTGATGCAGCCTCACTACTGACAAACTAGATTAGCTCGCAGAATGATGGCGCTCTAAGCCGTGCTATCAATTATCCTAATCAAACAACGACTAAATGCACAGCAAATAATCTGGGTAAAGGCATTAAGCTTTGCAACAAAGTAACTCATGCTATCTGCCGCACCAAGGGTATGCAAAGGGTATGGGACGCTGTTTCACAGCTGGACGTGCTGGACCATCCAGAGTAGGGACTGTATGGGTAGGCTAACATATGATGCTAGCATGGTCTAACAAACAGCAACAGCAGCTTAAGCTAAGCGTGATCTGTTAAATCACAGACATGCTTCATTGTTTCAGCTGATAATCAGCACACATGTGGAGCGTACATGAACATAAATTAGCATGAATTAAGTTCTAAGCAAAGCAAGTTGGAGAAATCGGAACAGAGGCCCCGGGTCACTGTGTGCTGGTCCAGTTTATTTAAATCAACAACAAATTGTGTTAATCTCCACTAACTCACCAACTCTGAGCACGCAGCACGGTTTATATAATCATGCAATCTGAGCTCAGGAAGTCTTTATTTATTCCTGTTTGTCTGTTTTTTGTGAACAGTCGTGAAATGTAAGAACATCTCCTGTCAGTAAAACGCATCAGAGAGTGTGCACATGCTAATAAAGTCAAAGTAGTACACCTCCATGCACATAAAGCAGATTAGAAGGAAAAATAAAGACGGTGCAGCAGGGTATCTGTGTAAAGTCAGGCCGTGCTGGCAGAGACGGGTCCGGCTCTGCGTGCCTCTGTCACTGAGCTCCATGTAAACCAGGCCTACTGGGGTGACACTGGAAGTGGCAGGCAAATTCCATTTGGCACGATGGGGGCGCCTGCTGTGGCTGACCAGACATGATGACAGACCTCATCCACAGTGGGCACCAAATAAAGAGCTAAACCTAGCTTTTATACATCAGCAGGGTCCTCTTGTAAGGCAGGGAAGAATTAAATGAGAAAAACAGCCCGTGCATGGAAGGGAGGAAAAAACAAGCAGGGGGGGCGTGCAGTTAGAGAGTAACAGCATGAATAAGTGCATTAATTAATCTAATGAACGGATGAATTGCACGGTTTGTTTGCTACAGCCACAACCTATTTGGTCGGCTTCCCAGCACTCCAGTGCGAGCCCAGCCTCATTAACAAGCCCATCACACCTCGTCAAGTGGTCTGCAGCACCGAGTGACCGCGCTCACAGGGAGCAGGATCCTCATTAACGCCGCCACATATTTACAAACAGCAGTGGAAGCCTCACTCAAGACATTCAATCACCACACGGCAAACATCACAGTAACAAATATTATGTGTCGGCTTTAGGAGCGAGCACTTGGATGCGGCTCACAGGGAAAGGTTTGATTCTGGTGCAAGAGTTTAAGCGATAATCCCACGCAGGCACAACACAACAGCTAAAAGACCTCAGACGCCGACTCTGGCTGTGGATGATGATGACCTTTAGAAATAAGCATTCATTTTTCCAGCCCTGCACAATGTGCTGCCAGATTTCAACAGTGGAGAGACGAGCAGCTTCTGGACCACAATGCTAATCAGCAGATCCTCCTCAGATCTATAGATGCCCGAGGGGCAGAGAGAAGACAAAGAGTTCATACAAAGCCAGCACTTACCAGACGAATGGCCTCGATTGGTGGCGTCGTGGTCGCTGTCTCCCTGCTCGCTGTCTCCGTGGCCACTGTCTTTGGAGCTGACCAGGTCGGCCTCCTGGAAGGCTGAACTGAAATGAAGAGAACATTAAAATAAAAAAAGACGACCTCGCTTTGTTTTTCTTAATCCATGTCAGCATCACAGTAATGGGAGATATCAGCAAATGAGCTAGAAGCAGACCAGCTGGTAGAAGAGCAGGTAGAAGGGCTTTTTCCATATTTACCTGTTGACACGTCGCGGCCTGTCGACCAAGTAGCTGAGTTCAGCTCGCTGGTGTTTGGTCTGAAAGAGAAGGGGCAGCTTTTAGTGCGTCTCCTTATGTAGAGAGAACAAAGCAGCAGAAAAACAAAAGAACATTACATCCATCGAGCCAGAGACGACACAACCCACACAGCTTTGAGTTGACGTAACTATTACATGTGTCATTCATCTCCACCAGTGGAGACTTCCATCCCACAGGGAGGGGAAGCTCTGCAGACATGTTGCCAAGGTGCAAGGTGAAGTAGCGCACCTATGTAGGCTGCAGCAGCCCAGAGATCCAACAGTTTGAACAGTATATATTTAATCCTGGGTGACTGGGCTTCACGCACACATATACACCCATTATACTCCCACACCCACCAGCAGCCTCTTTGCCAACATACATTGTCTTTATACACCTTTTCTAATTTATCAGCCGTGGAAGCACATCATAAACATGCAGTCGTTGCTGTTTAAGGATCGCAAAAGTCAAGGTTTCTCATTTCCATATCTGCTTTCATTTTCTATCACATTGTGTTACAGTTGATGTATCGGCACACAATAACACCCATCTGAGGAGCTAGCATGCCAGTGAAGTGAAATTTGGGGGATGAAATGGCTCCTGAATGTCTCTGGTTTATATTTCATTCTTATCAGACGTCTAAGGGGACATGAATCAGGTTTAGGCATGCGGAGGAACTCAGATGGAAAGGTTTAAACCGCAGGCAGGAGAGGGGCTCTTACCTCATTTGATAAAATGCTGCCGTTTGATATGATGTCAGGCTGCTGGTCTGTGTACCCTGTCACTATGGCCCCACACGGGTTGTGATCGGTGTCTGTGCTCCTAGAAGGACTACATGGCTTTAGGAACATGAGGTCAGTTTTGGCAGACTCTGGAGTGAGACATACCTGGTAGCAATAGTTCTGGTTTTGGTGGTGGGAGCCAAAGCTCCCAGATTCCTCCACAGGGACTTGAGCTGTGCCAGCCCCGCTGACGTTAACGGCACTTTGCACCAGCATGATATCCGACTTGCTGAGCTTTTTCTTGCGGGCCCTGCCCTGCCGCGAGCAGCAGGAGCTGCAGCCAAAACAACAGTCACTGGTCAGGCAAGTATAGATGTTAAGCTTTTTGTCCTTCTGACAGCGCACAGCCAGCACAATCATAACCAGGAGGAAGATGAAGGAGACGGAGCCCAGGGCGATGATAAGGATGAGAGTGAGGTCCAGGGTGCTGTCCTTTGCCTTGGAGGTCCCGCCTTTCTCCCCACCGCCACGGCCTTCAGCCACACTGTCCACCAGCACCACCAGCACGCTGGCGCTAGAGGACAGAGGCGGCTGGCCGTGGTCTCGCACCTCAATCAACAGGTCGTACTGCTGATGGGGGTCTCGCTTGACCGATACCCGCCTCGCAGTCCTGAGTTCACCTGTTCTCCAGTCCATCCTGAACATGCCATTCTCGTTTCCCCTCTGGATGCTGTAGGACAGACGAGCGTTCTCTCCATCATCCGCATCCATGGCCACGACACGTGTCACCAGATAGCCTGGCTCAGCAGAGCGAGGCAGGGGCTCCTTGGCTGTGCCGTTCTTTCCCAGGGGAGCCAGCACTAGCGGGGCGTTGTCATTCTGGTCCACAATGATGACTTTAACAGTGGCATTGGAGGAGAGCTCTGGGGTCCCTGCGTCTTTGGCCTTGACCATGAACGTGAACTCCTTCAGCTGCTCATAATCGAACGATCTGAGAGCATAGAGATAGCCTGTCTCCTCGTTGATTGACACGTAGGTTTTGACTGACATGCCCTGGATGTCACACTCTAATATGGAGTAGCTGATGACAGCATTCTGCCCAATGTCCGGGTCCAGGGCCGTCACCGCGTGTATGTACGCCCCTGGCACGTTGTTTTCTGTCACGTACACGTCATATACGGGCTGTGTGAACGTGGGCGCGTTGTCGTTTTCGTCTGACACCTGCACTCGAATGGATTTACTGGTGGCCAGTGACGGCGTTCCTTTATCGCGCGCGACCACAGTGACGGAGTAGGAGTCCGCCTGCTCGCGGTTCAGCGGCCCGTCGGTGACTATAGTGAAGTAATTTTTAAAGGAAGATTTCAGTTTAAACGGGACGTCGCCGAGGATCTCCACGTGGACCTGTCCGTTCTCCTCTGCGTCCCGATCCGTGACGCTCAGCAGCGCGATCACGGTCCCGGGAGCCGCATTCTCGCTCACCGACTCCGTGACAGTGCTGAAAGTAATTTCCGGTGCGTTGTCGTTCACGTCGCTGAGTTTGACGAGGACTTTACAGTGCGCGGGCACGGCGTTTGGTCCCAGATCTTTGGCCTGAACAAAGATTTGATAGAGGCTGCTCTCCTCGAAATCCACCTCTCCGCGCACCTCGATGCGCCCGGTGCGTGAATCTATAGAGAACAGGTCTTTGACGCGGCTGGAGATGTGGTTGCTGAATGAATAAACGATTTCTCCATTCAGTCCCTCGTCCAGGTCGGTGGCGTTCAGCTGTATGACGAGCGTGCCCAGCGGCGCGTTCTCCGACAGGCTCACCGTGTACACCGGCTGCTCAAACACGGGCACGTTGTCGTTAGAGTCCAACACTTTGACGACCAGCAGCGCGGTGCCAGTCCGCGGAGGCTGACCGCCGTCCACGGCGGTTAGCACGTACCTGTGCGCCGTCTGCTGCTCCCGGTCCAGCGGCTTCTCCAACACAAGCTCCGCGAACTTGTTCCCGTCCGTCTGGGTCTGCACGTCCAGGTAAAAGAAGTTGTTCGTGGTGATATCGTACGTGCGTAAAGCGTTGGAGCCAACGTCCGGGTCGAACGCGCTCTCCAAGGGGAAGCGGGTGCCCGGAGTGGCGCTCTCTGAGATCTCCACCGTGATATCGGTCTCCGGGAAACTGGGTGGGTTGTCGTTAATGTCCACCACTTCGATTTCAACCCGGAATAGTTCTAATGGGTTCTCCAAGAACACCTCCATGTTTAGCTGACAGCTCGCACTCTGCTTGCAAATCTGCTCCCGGTCGATTTTCTCGTTAACGAACAGGACCCCGTTCTCCAGGTTCACCTCCAGATAGGGTGTCCGAGAGTTGGGCACCACTTGGAAGCGCCGGGAGGCTAGCTTGGTGAGGTCCAGACCCAGGTCCTCGGCAATATTTCCCACCAGCGTGCCATGGTCCGCCTCCTCCGGGACAGAGTAGCGTATCTGACAGAGCACTCCATCCGCGATGCACAGGACAAGCAAAAGCACAATCATCGCCGTGAAAACAAGTGCACTTGGGTAAAAATATCATATATGTTAGTGAAAAAATGTCAGTTTACATCACCCATTACAGTAAATGCGTAAAGTCTCCAAAATGCGTAAAGTCTCTGTAAATGTACAAGAGGTCCGGAAAACTCTGTGGGATTAAAAAAAGGCGCATTTCATTTCTGACAGGAATCCAAAGGACTCGATGATATTTTTCACTTTTAAAAACTGGCTGTTACTTTCGCACATGCGTCCAGGTGAAGCCTCAGCGCACATTCCAGTAAAGCGCAGAATCTCAGACAGCTGAAAGTTGGAAACATAAATTATAATCCACAGGAAAAACATACGACTCTGTCTTCAGTGATGAAATCTACTGCAGACTCTGGCTGTCTCTTTCCTCTCGGCGTCCTGTTCCTCACTGCAGCCGCCTCCACTCCACTCTCCACTGATGCTCTTCACTCAACTGTTTGCTTTTTTCCCTGAGTCGCGCCTCGCCTCTCAGCCCCCGCAGCTGTAAATCACGCGGAAAGCTCTCTCCTGATTGGCTGTTGGGGTTGCTCGTCCGCTCGGCCTTCGTCTCCCTCACTGCTTCTCTGTATCTCTCTACCTCCCTCTGAGCGCAGACTGACTTCTCTTAAGGATACCTGCCTGCAGGCAAAGAGAAAAGGGGACAGGAGCGAGAAGGAATTTATTTCTCAAGTGCGTAATGCCCTTCCCAACTCGTCCGTTATAAAGTGCACCACTAATGAACCAGGGTGTGATTAGAGTGGAGCACTTGTTGACTTGGTGGCAGAGCCTGTGTGAGCCCGAGGACACGCTGGGCGAGCCAGGTTAATGCATGCAAATGTTGTGATATGCATGTATTCAGCATTCACGTGCTGCTCCCAGGGCTGTGCGATATAATTACAGCCAACGGTAGAAGCGTTACATCTCTGTTCCAACCACACAGCAGTGGAACAGAGAGGCAGGGGGAGTAGCACATCCGCGGAGCGCATACGACCCCTGCCGGAGTAAATGCAAACCAGGGTCTGAATCACGGCCAGCACTTCAGTGTAATACAAATAGTTATTGTCACATGCATACTCAGATTTTATGCGTGGACCAATGAACGTGGCGAGAGTAAAAGGTAAAAGTAGAAGATGGTATGATTATCTTTTACTGTGAGAGTAGAAAACGCGCAGACGCGCTGTCATTCAAGCATAAGTGCGTGAGCAGGCTAATCGATCCGCTAAACAACTTCTGTATGTGTCAAAGGCCTGGGCGGCGAGGTTTCGGGGGTCCGTGCCGGCTCAGTGAAGTCTCTGTGCCGTGTGGGCTGAACTCTAGTGATACACTTAATTCATACGCTTTAGTAAAAACACGCATATCACTGACAGGTTATTGCAGTACGAGCTCCACTTAATCATTCAGTTCACAGCAGTTTGGTGCGTTTGCAGAAATCGCAGATGGGCCCCTGAAACTAAAAAGAGGTCACGCATCAGCTTTTGACCTTCTTGAAAAGTGCAAAACAAAGAGAAATGTGTTGAGGACACTGTGAGCTTACAATGAGGAGGTCATTGATCCACTTTGCTCCTGATTTGTGTCTGCAGTCTAACAGAGATATTTGTGCTTTTCCTTTTTTAGCGCAGTAACAAAATGACGTGATTTTGGTCCTCAGGTACTGGTGACACGAACGCTGGAGTCAGCTGCAGCTCGGTCTGTATGTTGTGGTCACTCGGGGTTTCTGTGTCCACCATGGACGTTAGGGAAGATCACATGTCATGTTCACAGAATAAACAAACAAACAAAAGGACGGCTAATAAGAAGAGCAGGATGCAGTAGATATCTCAGCATGTTTCATCTACAGGACACCTGTCAGTACTTTACTCTGGTTACTCAGTAACACAGAGTCAGACTGCTTTGACGACTGAATGCAACACATTTTAGAAAATCTACGTTCTATTAACAGAAATCCAGAAAGGTTGAACTTTGGTATTTGCATTGTTATTTCAAGCAGGGAATTTTAGTCAGTTTAAAGGAGGAAGCATAACAAGCTCAAAATCAAGGATCTGTACCAGAAGTGACTATTTCCTGATTTTTAATATAGATTATAGAGTAAATTTAGTTTTATGTGTATAATGAAATGTTACTTTGTGATTTGTATTTTCCCCTTTTGTTGTTTTATAGATTTAGTTTGACGTCAGCTGTTGGAGAATGAATTGCATGAAGGAACCGAGACATTAATGTGCAAAAGTCTCAATTCTTCATATTTTGCAGGGAAAGTAGCAAATAGCCGCAGCACTTTATCAAAGCGTGTAAATATATATGGAAATGCAGTATGTTCTTCTTCTTTTGGCTGCTCCCTCTAGAGGTCACCACAGTGGATGGTCTGCTTCCATCCTCAGCATCCTCCTCCCTCACACCAATCCTCTGCTTGCCCTCCTTCACTGCATCCTACCAACCTTTATACTCGACGTTTGTCTCTAAGGGTTTGACCTGAGCGTCTCTCTGATATACTCCTTCCTGTCCAAGGACAGACATTGACCACAGACCATCAGAAAGCCTGCAAAACTAGTGAGCAAGAAAACTTTAGACAATGAAAAAAGACTGGAGGCTTTTTTCACAAAAACAAAAATACATACAACACAGTTGAATTATGACCTCATCACTTTGACCTTTGACCTTAGCTTAAACAGCCGCTCTGTGCCTACAGCTGAGTGGGGAGAGGAGCTGCTCTGAGACCTAGTGCTCCCCCTAGTGAACCACTACACAACACACACTGCTGCTTCCAACACACAGCCCTCTCCCCTCTCTGCACAAACTCGAAAATCTCCACAAACTCACACGAGTGACAGACAGTGAGGGAAACAGACGCACAAGTGCATGATTCACATTGTCTGCAGACTGTTAGAGCAGCACAAGAAACATGAATCGGTTCAAGGAACATATTTTCTAAATCTAGTCAGTGCTGCGGTCAGATATGGATCACCATCAAGATAGTGAGCTAAGTGACAGAGTAGGGCTGGGAGAAGTGGACACGCACACGCTCAGCACTAATACAGGGAGAGTTTTCACAAATGTGATCACAGCTCGTTCGTCACGTCCATGCAAAGCAAACATTTTATCACTGTGTGTCGAGATTTTACACGATTGTAACAATTTATGTTTTCATTTTACAGCTAAAAGTACAGCACGTTTGATAAAGCAATGCTCTTCTCAAACATCCAGGAAGCTTAGAGAAAAGAAGAGAGTGGCCTAAAGCAATCTCACCCATCAGATAATTAGAGCAGGAGAAGCAGCTCGTAATCATTAAGTGTGATAAAGCTACAGGGACTTTTCACCGTCACCTTGCTGCGTGCCACACACTTCATTTTTCCATCACTTTGCTTCTTTTTTTTGTTTTTTAAAGGACCTACATCGTGCACTCAGGCCCAGCAGTGCATACTCTCTTATATAGAATACATTTTTGGAGCAGTGTACAAATACTCTGTACTTTTCAAGACACAACAAGGTTCTTTTTTTTCCTAAATACTATTTAATGTGCAGCCATTCTTGTAACAAAGATTACAACATAAAATGGCTCGCTGCCCCGCGGTGGTGGCTGTAGCTCAGGAGGTCGTGCAGCTCACCTGCTAACTGGCAGGTTGATGGTTTGATACCTGGCTGCTCCAGCCTGCGTGCCAAATATCCTCGGGCAAGACACTAACGCCAAGCTGCTCTCTGATGTGACCGTCACAGTGTTTAATGAATGAAAGAAGTGTTTTGAGGGCTCAGAGTAGAAAAACACTGTATAAGAACCAGTCCATTTATCATTTACTTAACTGCTAGTTAAGATAAAAATTGGTCTAACCCACCTGCCTCTGGATCTGAACGAGCACGATCAGGTAAAAGTCTTTCGAGTGGTGTCTTTTCAGCGGTTAAAGGACCGTCAGCATGTCTATGGTAAAAACTGGAGACAGACACACAACACTGTATGAAAAGCTCGTTTCCCATGTCAGACAGGGGCTGTTTGTGTTTGTTCTCACTTTATGAAGCCGACGATCCAACATTTACAGACACTTAATGCTGTGTGGAGACCAGAGAGGAGCCACTCATTTCACTTCTCTTTCTCAGTCCTTTTCTTTCTTAGCTATTTAATATAAATATATATATATATATTTAGCACATTTAGCACAATATTACAGTGACCTAAATCTAATGCTCATGTCATCAGCACCACTGCATCTCCTCTGAATGTGTCTTTTAGGCTTTTTCTATCATAGACAAAGATGAAAGAAATGTAACAGATACATGACACGTCAGCAGGGCACCAAAGAGGAAAACAACAATGCAATATGATGCCTTTTTTTCCAGATTGAGCTGCTCGGGGTGGCAGCATGTTGGAGTAGCTCTCTTACCGTTACTGTTGTTTAAAACTTTCATTCCTCCGTTTTTGGCTGAAGGATTGCATTTCTCTCTATTTTTTGGATCCTGTGCAGCTGGAAGGAATTTTGCTGATAATCTTTTTACTTTTGATCATTTGTTATGATGCATAAGCATAACAACAAGGTGGCTTACAACTGGAGCTGATTAACACTGCAAAAGCTGAAATAATACCTCAGCTGAAGCCATAAATCCAAGATGACTTGAAAAGGAGTCATCGTGGATGCAGAGCCTATCATCACCTATCAGTAGTGGGCAATGTGAGATCACTGGCTAGCAAGATGGATGAACTCCAAACCCTAATAAGGACTCAGCCGGAGTATCGGGAATCGTCTCTGCCAGGCTCCACGAGCAGACAGAGATTTGAAGAGCAGCAGAAAGGTGGATTAGCAGTGCTTGTCAACAACAGATGGTGTCATCCAGGACATGTTACTGTGAAGTGTCGTCTCTGCAGCACAGATACCGAACTTGGCAGTAAGTTTCCATCCATATTATTTACCAGTGTTATTTTGGCAACTGGTTACGTTCCACCTTCAGCCGTTACTGACGTTTGTCAGCTGCTCAACCAGAGAAAACAAGACTCTGGATTTGTTTTATGCAGTTGTCAAGGATTCATATATCTCCAAATCAAGACCTCCTATGGGCAATCCTGATCACAGTCTTGTTTTTCTCTGCTCAGAATATAAACCCCTTGTTCAGAGGCAACCGGTGACGGAGAGATCTGTGAGAAAGTGGTCACAGGAAGCCGAAGAAACCCTGCAGGGTTGTTTTGAGACTACAAACTGGATAGGTCTTTGCCAGGAACATGGAGAGGACATCAATGCCATGGCCGAGTGTGTGACTGACTGACTAGAACAGGGAAATGCTTCCCTAATAACAAACCCTGGATCACCAGTGACCGAAGGGACCGATAGACAAGAAAATTCAATTCAATTGAACAAGAGCTTTCAGGGAGGGACGGGGAATTGTTGAGGAGTATTCAGATCCAACTTAAAGTCAAGATTAGAGACAGCAAGGACAAGTACAGGAAGAAGCTGGAGCTGGAAATGGTGTCATCTGTTGATCTGCTGGTTGGGAATTCATATTGGTGGGGGTCAGCTGTGATTTGGAGAGGAGCGTTAATGTATTCCTGCTCCAGTCTCTCCACTGACTTCATAATAATAGGTGTTAATGTTACAGGTCTGCAGGTTCATCGGGGTGCAGTCTGCCAGTGAAATGGCACAGTTATTGAGGACTCGAGACAACAAGTTTAATCTGGGAGACGTGGAAGACGCAGTGCAGTTCAGGGTGGCCTTAAGCTCCTGGTTATTGTGTCCACTTGGCCATTAGTCTGAGGATGAAAGTCCGAGGACAGACTAATGCCGCGGTCGGCTACCAGAGCAGCTGCAGGAAGGTAATTGTGTCATTTCTACCAGAATGACAGGTGAAGTTTGCTTCGTGAACCCAATGACTTGCCTTCGACCGGACTGAGGTGAGAGCGTAGAGATGACAAGATGACTGTTTCCAGGTTCATGTTCAGCTTTGTGGATAACTGACTCGATTTCCCAGGCAAGTGATCCAATTACAGAGGAGGGAATCAGGATGGTCGAACATCAGAGGTTGTAATGGAGGTGGAAAATTGTCGGGAGAGCATGTCAGGCTTGATGTTCTTAGAGTCAGGTCTGTAAGAGATAGTGAAGTTAAACTGAGTGGGAAAAGACTAAACACCTGGTGTTTAGTCTTTTTGCAGACTGGAAGTAGCAGGGTGGTCCGATCCTTCCAACCAGTCATTCCACTCTTCTTGGAGAGCATGGGAGCAGGTGTTTGAGACTTCAGCAGGAGATGAGCCCTTATTATTTTCACCAGTCAGTAACCCCACCATTACTGACAAATTATGCTGTTTTGGCCGCACGGGGCAAGAATCAATGAAATGACCTTTTGGGCCACAATAAAGGCATCTATATTCCTCTGTGTTCTGAGGGGAGGGGCTCTGACCACGCACGACCAGTCTGGATCAGCTGAACCCTGCTGTCTACCGTTCCGCTCTCTCAGCCTGTGGGACCCACCCTGAGACCAAGCTGGAGGCCTTAGTTCACCTGAGGACCTCAAACCGTGAGCTGGGACCCCATCCAGCTTACTGCATCAGCTGGTGTTCAGCCAAGCTGCCCTCCCATATGGAAAAGAAACAGTAAAAGCTTATATGATTTACTCATGAAAGTGGCCACTTTCTCATTACTTTCATATATTGTTTTAGTATCCAAAACATACAAGTTTCATTATATAATTTTTCAAGGGATCTTATATCTGTTTTCACTCTTGTATGATTTTCATACAAGTTTCACACAAGACAGATACAAACTTTATAAGATTTATATCTTTTCCATATGGGCTGCCCTGTGCTGCCATGAGTGCAGCGATGTGCCACCACTGCTACCACTGCTATCCAAGCCAGAGAGAAACTTGGGGTTAGTATCTTGCCCAAAGATAATTGGCATGCAGACTTGAGTAGCCAGGGATCAAATCCCCAACTTTACAACCTCCCCTAACTCCTGAGCTACAGCCACGCCTTTGCCCCTGCCATCAGCCTTCTGTAGATCATCTCCATACCATTGACACCACGTTACCAAATAAATCATGTCTTCTCCACTTCTGGGCCCCAGGGTCCCTCTGTCTCCACTGCTGACATTTTGGTAGCCTTTGTTAGTTGCGTGGTCGGTCCCCTGGATTGTGTTCTGGATTTGTTTGGACTCTGAAACTCTTCAATTTTATTTTATTTATATAGTTCCAAATCACATCAGCAGTCACCTCAAGACGCATTACTCTACAACACCAACAATCACATGACCCCTGATGAACAAGCACTTGGTACCAAACCTCCAGCAGAGCCAGTCTCAGGGAGGGGCGGCCAGTGACGGGATAAAAGACATGCTGTGCAAGAGTGGCAGAGATGGATTATTACTAATGATTAAATGCAAAGCGGTGTATAAAAAAAGAAAGAAGAAGAAAAAGACATTCTCCATTCAAAGGAAGCTCCCAGCAGAATACTGCAGCTGGCTTAAGGGAGGGTTCAGGGTCAAGTGACAAATATTACCTTTTTTTCTCCAGACTGAATGAGATCTAAATTAGTGAGGCAGCGTTTCCTCTTTAAGCTCTGTGTTTGTTAGTTATACCAACGAGTCAAGCACTTCTGATTTGAGGGCTTCTTTTCCACAGTGTCCGGGGTTGTATGCAGTGAGGATGTAACACTATTAATGGGATCATCACCCTCTGCGGGAGTTCAGGTAGCTGCTCTGCATGCTGTGGGAACAGGGCACTGAAGAGAAATTACATCCTTGATGCAGCACTGTCAGAAGGACAGCTGAAATGTAATCCCCACCGCTGTGTAATCCATTATTGTAAATGTAATTGATATTAAATGATCAGACAGAGTTTCAGGAATACTGTTAAATGTTCACTGGTGGTTGGGCTCATTTACACTTCGAGACAAGTCGATTGAGTCTGACAGCAGATTAAATGCAGCGCTGAGGCTGTTGTTTTCAGCACGGATGTTAAAATAACCCACTGTAACTATTTATCTGAAGTGAGTACTAAAGCAGATGAAAAGTCTGAGAAATCAGATCAAATCCGTGGGCGATAGATAAAAACAAACAAAACTGGTTTTAGGCTTTGAGATGAATTAAAGCTCTGTCTGGGTCTGTGGCTGACAAATGTCTGCCGGTGCCCTTCCTCAGTCTGTGTTTCAAGGATTCTGACAGTCTGTAAATCATTATTTTTAAATAGTTTACTAAGAGGGACTTAGGACAGAGAGACGTCATGTTTATTAATCCACATTTAAGTGTTTTACTATTTGCTGTCGTCGAGGATGCCATGTTGTTATATTGATGCTATAATTTCTCTTACTTAAATTGGTAAATTGGTAAACTCTTAAAATAACTTTTAACAAGAAGATAGTGTTGAGCTGTTGCATCACCATTTAGTCAAAATGGAAATCAAATGGAGCGAGAAAGGAGGATGTTATGATCCAAAGCATGCCACCTGTAGGCCATGGCTGCTCGGCTGCCAGTGGAGCTGAGAGACGAGTGTTTAAAGATGATGTAACTGATGATAGAAGGAGCAGGAGACAAACTACGCAAGGGTTAACTTGGAATTTGGCTGCTTCCTGTTCTGTGTTTTTACACATAGCTCAGGTTATGGCTGGAAAAGTTAAAGTAGAGCGAGGGCTGAGGCGAGTCACAGCTTGACAAAGGCAAGCACAGATGCATACTTTACTTGTGAAAGCTCCAGAGACAGCAGGGACGGCATGTTGACACTGACACTTAATGAATGAGTATGAATGCACCTCATTCACACTCAAGTGAAAGTTTTTAAATAAAGCTCTATCCCTGTGACGGCATTTGGAGCGGGAACATGGTGCCACATACTGACAGCGTTGCCTGGAAGCTGTTAAAGCTTGTCTGTTTTTCCCAGATTTTGCCTGTCGCCTCGGCTCATTTAGGCTCGCTCCCCGTCCCGTTTCATAGACTGCATCTGACACCTCAAAGACTTGCGCTTGCAAGCGCGTTCGTTTTGAAAAAAAGCAACAGAGAGGTTCGATTTCAGTGAAAACAATAACTAATGTCAAAGACGTATCTGCTGCTCAAGCTAGAGATGCTATCTGCTAACTCTGAAGAAAAACCCTCAAACATGGCTAAACGCACTTACACAGGGCCCAGAATGGTGCTGTCACGGTGGCATCGCTCAAGCAGTGGGAGCTTCAGTCAGTCAGTCTGCTGGCAAGAGGCAGACGGTGCGAAGCCAATGTGAAGCTCCCCACAGCAACGGGGAGAGACAGGGAGGCGAAGACAGACAGAGACGAGTGGAGGAGAGACAACAACATGGACAGATGGAGAGAGAAGTGAGGAGGGATGGAGGAGGAGTGACACAGGCACAGATGGACGTCAGACAGCAGTCTCCACACACTCAACACTTATTTCATAATCTTAGGAAAGTTTAAACTGTAGAAAAGTAGTTCATCTCACACATTTAAATCTATTTCACGCACAAACACATTACCCGTGTTTACAATTAATATTTGCCTTGATGACATTTGAGGAGCTGATGAATAAGGATAATGAGAGAGGAGGAAAGTCAGGTGTGGATATTTCTCAGGGGGCTTTTTTAACACATTCTTGAAGATCAATCAGATACCCGAAGACCTGAGAAGAAGTAATAATAATAATAATGCATTTTATTTAAAAACCCAAGGTCACCTTACAAAAGAACAAAATTAATAAAAGAAGCAATAGTCATAAAATACATAAAATAAGTTAAAACTGCAAAGCAGAACTTGACAACAGATAAAATCAGCACTGAAGCGAATGAGCCAGTTTGAGCAGAAGTGTACTGGTACTGATGTTCAAGAGATGTGTTGTTTTCTTTGAGAGAAGGTCAGGAGGAGTTGGACTGTGTCCTTGTGATCTTTACAAAGCATATTAGAGAGCGCCAACGGAGGAAATGCAGGATCTGCTCGTAGGGGAAATCTTGAATAGTGTCCCAGCACTCAAAGATCCATCTCTGCAGGACTCATCCTTTGATTGTGTGCATAAATTTAGTGCCTCTGTTTGACACACAATAAAAAGAAATGGCACTGGTGAATTTTAATTTTTAATTAGCAGACTGCTCTTAGGAGACCCCAGGCCTCTCGTCGACTCATCCTCATCTGCATCACTTGTCAGATAGAAGGTCTGTGATGGATACGCACTTGCAAAGACATGAAAACCACATATTGATTTTCCAGGAGGAAAATACCTCCCAATGAGACAGTGTGACAATAATGTTATTAACCTCTTTCTCTCTTTATCCTGTCTTCCTTCTCTCACCCCAACCAATCACAGCAGATGGCCCCGCCCCTCCCTGAGCCTGGTTCTGCTGGAGGTTTCTTCCTGTTAAAACGGAGTTTTTCCTTCCCACTGTCGCCAAAGTGCTTGCTCATAGGGGGTCATATGATTGTTGGGTTTTTCTCTGTATGTATTATTGGACAATATACAGCACTGAGGTGACTGTTGTTGTGATTTGGTGCTGTATAAATAAAATTGAATTGAATTGGAAAAATGTAAAACTGGTGAACTTCAAGGACATCCATGCAGGAATCAGAGAACCAGAGAGAACGTGGTGAGGGAAATGATATTTAGCCAGCCACAGTCGGTATAAATGTTCCCGTTAGGAAGTGCAGTAGTGCCAGTTGTGACCGGTAACGAGGAACATGATAGTGGTTTGTGTCGACACAATATGGCTGCTACATGTTTACACATGATTTACACTCAGTCAGTAAAAAAGAATACATTAATACACTATAACAACATTACATTATAATAAGTAGCACTGCATGTAATCGATAATGTAATTTGATTATAATGTTCAAATACTTTTTGGCTCATAACGCTGTTTTGCATGGCTGTAAGTGTCACGGTCCTCCTTTGCATCTCTGCCTTTCTTCCTCTCTCGGTCAGGATCAGAATCAGAATCAGAATCAGAATACTTTATTGATCCCTGGGGGAAATTATTTTTTGTTACAGTGCTCCATTTTAAACCAACATTAAGACAAGACAGACAATACGCTAACTAAGAATAGTACAATATATACATATATATATACATACATACATACATAAGTCACTCATAAATAAATAGTTGGAAAAGAAACATGTGTAGCTGTAGCAGCAAACAGTGTGTTAAGTGGATGCGTTGTACAGGGAGATGGCCACAGGCAGGAATGATTTCCTGTGTCGTTCAGTGGTGCTTTTCGGTAATCTCAGTCTCTCACTGAACGAGCTCCTGTGACTGACCAACATGTCATGGAGTGGGTGGGAGGTGTTATCCAACATTGTCTTTATCTTGGACAGCATCCGCCTCTCCGACACCACCTTGAGGGTGTCCAGCTCCATCCCCACAACATTGCTGGCCTTACGGATCAGTTTATTAAGTCTGTTGGCATCTGCGACCCTCAGCCTGCTCCCCCAGCATGCAACAGCATAGAGGATCGCACTGGCCACCACAGACTCATAGAAAATCCTCAGCATTTTCTGGCAGATGTTGAAGGACCTCAGTCGCCTCAAAAAATAGAGACGACTCTGGCCCTTCCTGTAAAGTGCTGTGGTGTTTTTAGCCCAGTCCAGTTTATTGTCAATGTGTACTCCAAGGTATTTATAGTCCTCCACAATGTCAACACTGACCCCCTGGATTGAAACAGGGGTCAAGTGTTTCCTGGTCTTCCTGAAGTCCACGATCAGTTCCTTGGTCTTTGCCACGTTGAGCTGCAGATGATTCTGCTCACACCACGTGACAAAGGAGTCGACCACAGCCCGGTACTCTGTCTCATCATCCCTGCTGATGCATCCAACCACCGCAGAGTCATCAGAAAACTTCTGAAGATGGCAGGTCTCTGTGCAGTGGCTGAAGTCTGTGGTGTAGAGGGTGAAGAGGAAGGGGGAGAGGACAGTCCCCTGTGGTGCCCCTGTGTTGCTGATCACCTTGTCAGACACACACTGTGGGAGACGTACATATTGTGGTCGTCCTGTCAGGTAATCAACAATCCAGGACACCAGAGAAGCATCCACCTGCATCGCTGCTAACTTATCACCCAGGAGGGTCGGCCTGATGGTGTTGAAAGCACTGGAAAAGTCAAAAAACATGACCCTCACAGTGCTCGCCGGCTGGTCCAGATGGGTGTAGACACGATTGAGCAGGTAGATGATGGCGTCCTCTGTTCCGAGACGAGGCTGATAAGCGAACTGAAGGGGATCCAGATGTGGTCTTACTATGGGTCGCAGCTGGTCCAGGATGAGCCTTTCCAGGGTCTTCATGATGTGGGAGGTCAGTGCCACGGGCCTGTAATCCTGGGGGCCACTGGGACGAGGCGTCTTTGGTACAGGGACGAGGCATGATGTCTTCCATGCCTCGTGATGAGTGGATGAGGATGAGTGTGGGTGTGTTTGTGTGTGCGCTGCTAACCTCACCTACAAGTTAATGAGTCCATTTGTTGTCATCTGCTGATCAACTATAACCAAACCTTATGCTAGAGAGATCCTTCAGTTTTCGCCTGGGTGTGTGGGTATTAGTGGGACCAGTCCCATTTTGTAAGAAGCCCATCTCCATAGTGACTCCTTGCGGCTACTTTTGCTATTGTGACAAAGCCATGTGATGTGGATGTTTAGAATCAGGGTTGGAGCAGTGTTTTGAAAAACCTCAGCTTCATAAGTTCGACACGGTGATGAAATGTCCGTATCGAGCTTTCCAGCAACTCACCTGTTCTGCCCTCGGTGCAAAAGCCTGCACCATTGGCCACAGCAGTAAGTGAAGCTAAGTTACTCAAATCAGGAAACAACCACTCTGAACAGAAACTCTGCTGGTCTTCATCAGAGGACTGTGATTGGTTGAATGTGAGTGCTGAGAACAGAAAAGCACTGATAGTAGTCCAAATACCTTTTACTGCTGCATTAGATTCCATCTTTCAGGTGTCCCTGCTTCTCTGTTCAGTGTGAAGAAATCTGGATCGTAACATAATAACTCCCTGTGTGTCTATCTGGAATATTTACATTTATCAGGATCAGAATCGTTGTTGATATTGCAGCAATGGAACAACGACATTCAGCTGCAAGGCTATCAGTGCAAAAAGAAGAATTATATTAAACAAAAAATAATTTATATATATACAAAAAGACTATAACAACAAATGCAATTGTTTCCATATTGCACTTCTCTCCATTTGACAGCGTTGATGTAAATACCAGTGGTAACTGCTGAGGGATAAAAGCTGCTCCTTAGACTTTAGTTTTCCCGTTTATGGAAGAGAGACGTTCAAACAGCACAGGACCTGGGTCAGATGGGTCTTGAAGGATTTTATTAATGTTCCTGAGACGACAGGAGCTGTGCAGTTCTTCAAGTGAGGGGATAATACAGCCAACTATCTGCTGGCCTATTGTTGTTGTCTGGATTGGAGGCTTATTAAACAACCAGCTCAAACTGCCAACGTTTCAGGGAGACTGTACTGAGGGAGCGTGCATCTGGGAAAGACTTCAACTGAAGATGGATTTAAGGGACTCTGAGGAAGACAGGGAACACGCATGTCTCTCATCCTATAAACAACAGTCAGTTTCATTGCACCCTTCATGATGAGTAATGTAAATATATTCTGTAAACTTAATATTAATCAAATGTCTTTTAATATAATTTTTTTAATGATTTACTGACACATCATCTTATTTCATTTGACTGATAAGTACCGACGTTCACTGGTCAATCATTAAAGTGTTTACGCTCTCAAACACAAATAGTCCAATCACAGTAAAGCACCAAAGGGAGCGTCGATTTGTTTTGTTCAAGGTTAATAAGATTATTATTTATGAGATTCTAGACTGAAAAATAATCTGACTGCCACTATTAGTATTTTAGTATTTAGTATTTATTTATTTATTGTCATTGTCAAGAACAATGAAATTGCGTTTGGGGCTTCCATACAACCCAAAAAAAAGAAGAAAATAATAAATACCCCTTAAAACCCAAGTGTACATATTTAACCCAGTGTGACTCCAATGCAATAAGACAATCCTTAGCAATAATGTTCGTAGAAATTCAGACAAAGACCTGAGAAACATGACAAAATACAACAATGCAACCCATTCAATATTATTGTACTGTGAGATATGATATCAGATATGATAGTTATCTATTTAAGAAAGAGGGGGGGGGGCAGGAGGGGGAAGAGAATAAAGATATGATGCACCAATGCAGACCAGTTCATTGCTATTAAGAAGTTGGATATGGTTATTGTCCGTGAGAGGGGGGCAGAGAGTTCAGGAGCCTCACAGCCTGTGGATACAGGCTGTTGGCCAGTCTGGATGTTCTGGCCTGTATAGACCTGTACCTTCTCCCTGAGGGCAGCAGGTGGAAAAGGTGGCGCGCAGGGTGATGTTGGTCCCGCAGGATACTGTGCACCCTCCTCAGACAGCGAGTGGGGAAGATATTACTGATCTCTGGCAGACTTGTTCCAATAATTCTGCCAGCTTCTTTCACCACCCGCTGGCGTGCTTGCTGATCGGCCTTGGTGCAGCTGGGGAACCACACTAGAAATCCATACGTCAGAACGCTGCTGATGGCACAGTTGTAGAAGTTCAACATCAGAGATCTGGGAATGTGTGCGCTCCGCAGTCTCCTCAGGTAGTAGAGGCGCTGTTGGGCCTTCCGTACAACTGAGGTGATATGGTTGCCCCAGCACAGATATATGCTGTGTAAAATAGTGAACGACAGGCAGTAGAACATTTTATTTTCCCTGGTTTAATTGAAATGGCTTTTCCATTATCAGGATTTGATTTCAGGTGAAGCTGCTGGAGTTTCAGTGATGTCGTACCAAACTCCAGCTTGGATTTTGGCAAGTGTGTTACTATTTTTTTAAATCATTATTATTATTGTTTTCTAGTTTGCGTTACTATTTTTAAGATTGATATGTTTCTTTTCTTTTAGCAGCACGGTGGCACGGTGGTTAGCACTGTTGCCGCACAGCAAGAAGGTCCTGAGTTCAATTCCACCATCAGGCCGGGGTCTTTCTGTGTGGAGTTTGCATGTTCTCCCCATGTTTGTGTGGGTTCCCTCCGGGTACTCTGGCTTCCTCCCACCGTCCAAAGACATGCAGCTTGTGGGGATAGGTTAATTGGATTAATCCAAATTGCCCATCGGTGTGAATGTGAGAGTGAATGGTTGTGTTGGTCCTGTGAGTGGAAGGGCGAGAGGTGGGTGGAAGCGAATGGATGGATGCTTCTTTTAAATGTATTTAACTCTTGTGTGGTGTTTGGCTCTGCTGGATCCATTTTCAGAATTTTTCAAAAAGGAAAAATATAAAATAATGTGTTAAATAAAACACAGAAATGAACCCCACACAAGCATGAAGAGGTTAACTGTATGGCTTTAACCCATGCTCTAGTGCAGGGCTGCCCAATCCCAGTCCTCAAGAGCTACTATCCTGCAGCTTTTAGATGCATCCCTACTCCAACACAGCTGAATCAAATGGTTTGATTACCTCTTCAGCATGACACCAAGTTTGGCAAAGGCCTGATAACAAGCCATTAATTTGATTTGGGTGTGTGGGAACAAGGATGCATCTAAAAGCTGCAGGACGGTAGCTCTCGAGGACCGGGATTGGGCACCCCTGCTCTAGTGGTAGTTATAGAGGGATGAGCTGAATGTTGGCATTTAAGGGTGATCGTCTCCGTCAGCACCGTCAGAGGCACTTTTAACATCAAACTGCAGACGGATGTTGAACCGTTTTGTATGATGGCCCCACGTCACAGGATCACTGTTAGTCCTACAATAGTTCGTGTGCTGTTCAGTGGTGACCCAGAAACAGCAACAATTGTTACAGGAAACTATTCTGGGCAGCATATTCAGGGCATCTTTCCATTATCGAGATTCATTTACTCTGACACTGCCAGTCAGGATAAAGCTGGTCATCAACTCACTAAGTTAACCCAAGGTTTCCTCTGCATGTTCATATGAAAGAGGAACATCTGACCAATCACAATGAGGCCTTTCATGGATCATATGACTCTTCTTCCACAGAAGATGATCTCTCTGAGCACCACTGCAGGGATGTTATCAAACGGTGGTGAAGATCATAAAAACCAGTAAAACACAGCACTGTTATTAAAAGGACGAGATGAATGCCACTGAAAGTTCCTCAGTTAATCTGGAGATTTAGTCCACACACTAAACATTTAATTCCAGTTAATAGTTTTATTAAGTGCAGGCTCACTGCTGTTGGCGACGGCTGCACATTAGAGCTGTGAAACTTTAAACTGGATCCATACTAACCCCCAGTCTGTCAAAGGAAACACTGAAATCTCCTCAGCTTGTCACAGATCAACAGGTATTCTTGCCGCCATGTAAAACAGCAGATTAGAATCATGTGTGACAACATTTAGACCTTTTCTAAATCACCAAATTACTACATGGACATTCCTGTTGCAATGTAACACACAGTTTGTGCGTCATTCAGTGGTTTTAGTAAGGCACATGTATAAGCACATATATCACACTTAATAAAAGAACCAAAGAAGACACAACGTTTCCAGCTGATGTTAAACTGAAACTCTCAACATACGCTGGATTTTTGAGTAGACAGAGTTCAACTACTTTTATTAAAAGGCTGAGGAGCCACCTTTGATCTCTGCATCTTCTCCACAGTTCTTGTGTTGATTGATTCTCAGCTCTAAGACCATGACAGTGCTGAGCATCTCTGAAAGAGTGCAGGTTGCACTGTATTTATGAACGGAAGACCCGGTGCAGACCATAAAGATGGATTTATTGTCTGGATTAAATATTCTTAAATGTTCTTCCAGTGAAGTGAAGAGCTGATAGAAGAGGTCTAGGACGTGCTCGTACACATCCTCTCTGTTCTGTGATGAATTCAGGATGAAATCTGCACCTCCCCACCTTCATCAGACCAAACCCTTGATGGTTGTAAAGTTGTAAATGCTGACTTCTTTCTTCGGGGCCACAGTGGACTGATGGGTAAAACTGTCAGTAGGATCAGCCTAATAAAGCCATGCACTTTGCTGATAATGTGATTTAGCACTTCTGGCAGGTAGTAGCAGCTCCGGTACAGAGAAAACTGAGCTTCTATTGTCATTTGAAACTCTTGGATTAATAACTGACACTTGCCTGGAATGAATAAAAATCCAGGTGTTCACGGTGTTGGAGATTCTGTTGTTTCTGAGTGCTTCCTCTTTAAATGTACGCACCTTTTCTGTGTCTCTGTGTTTCCTTTGTCCTCTGACACAATTGTAAGTGGCTTCACTTGCCCTAGTTCTTTCAGGGCAGGGGAGGAGGGTGGAAATTGCCTCCCTTAATTGAGTTACCTCACATATCTATTCCCTATTCCCACTCGAACTGATCATCCTCTCTTCCACTTTTGCTGCTTCTCTCACTCCATCACATTGTCATTGGGCTTGTCAACAGATCTGAAGCTGCGTCTGTTCTCATTTTTATTTGGAACATGTCTCCAAGACAAAGCTTCCATACAAGGAAAATGTGAACTTTCCTTCTTCCAGTTTATCACTACTTTATACTGGAAAAAGGTAACACACTGTTCATCTTGGAAGCAATAGTTGTCAAAGTAGCATCTCCTCAGTCGTCATTGCTGAGCTGTGCTTAAGCATTTAGGCTTTATTCTTCTTCAGCATGTGGAAACCCTCCTTTTGTGTCCTCCACTGTCAAGAAAGAGCCATCGTGTCTCTTTGGTGGCTGAATGGTGTAGACACAGTTATCTTTGTGATGTTAGGGTTAAAAATGTATTAAATTATTTATGAAATGATTAAATAAAGCTGTTTTATTATTTTAACATATACAGAATAAGCATGTTGGTGCTCCATGTTTGAGGGTTGAAAGCTTCGATCATCAGAGGCGACTAAACACACTGTGCTAGTGACTGTGTGGAGTCCTGAGCTTCCCATAGCCTCATCTCCACAGCCTTGTTCAACTCACACATGATGAGCCTTCTTTATTCACACAGCAGAGCAGCTTTATTAAGCATGGATGGATCTGATGGTGAGTAGAACTACAGAGACTTCAGATTGAGGAGTTTTTCATAGCTGAGGCGGACTGGAGGATTAAACCAGAACAGGCTGGTCAGTTTACTCCAAAGACGAGCCGTCTCACATTCAGACCTTATACCAGAAGCCTGTTGGTTCTCTTTTAGCTACTTTTCATTGATCTGAACTGTTACATTGTTTCCAGTTTTATCAAACCTGTGCTCACATCCTGTTGTTTGGCTAATAGATTACTCACCTCCATTTCTGCTGCTCTATGTAGATTGTGTTAGTCGTCACTGCAATGAACTGGCTCAGGCTGTGTTTACTGGGCTCTCTCACTGGTCCATGTTCACCACTGATAAATCCTCTGATCGATGATTGTCATCAGGAAGGCTGAAGGGGTCAAAGTGGCATCGTGGTTTGTTTTCCCCTCACACCTTTGTGTTTTGGATTGCTTTTTACTTTTACCTGCTGGTTTCCTTTCTTCACTTAAAAGCATTTGGTCCTGTTTTTATCATGTAAAATGACTTGGAAACCTAAATTAAAATATATCCCTTCATAACACAAACCCAGCATGCTGGGTGGAGCATTGAACGCAACAACCACATCTGTCCAGTGCCTGCTGATAGACACTGTAGCCAAAAGACAGCTTGTGAATTGAAACAAAATGTCTTTGTGAAGAATAAATAAATCCAGACTTTGTGTTTATTTCTGTGAGGCTTACAGATAAATCAGCAGGATTTGCTGCTCTTAATTTCTTTCTTTTCACATCTTTTGAAGTCTGCAGCTGGAAGAATAATGTTGAAGGCCAGTGCATCACGTGACATCAGGGGTCCTGACCGAGGGTCTGTGAGCCTATGTGGCAACATCACATCACACTGCTAACCTGCCATGTCGTTGTTCTTGCATCCTGAATCCACAGTCTGATTCTCCTTTCTCCCTGTTCTCCTGTCTTTACATCATCATCATCGTCATCGTCACCTCCCCCAAGCCTAACCTAATTACCAGCTTATTTAACATTTATCTTAATTACCCCCACACCCCCTCTTACCCCCTCTAATGTAATTAATGTAATCAATAATTTATTTAAATATCTCCTTTTAAATTAATTATTGTTGCATCACAGCTAATTAGCTATACTAATTAAGCGAATGGTTTCGTATCCCCTCTGTGTACGTCGCAGATCAAATTCATAAAGTGTTTCAAGTATTGTTTACAGGCGAGTCCTCATTATCAGCTCTCACTAACTCTGCCTGACACTTTCTATGTCCGCTTCTCCTTTGTTTGTTTGGACAGAAACAGCTGACTGTCCTGTTGCTAAGCTGCATATCAGTTAAGAGCTTTAGCTGTGCTCTCTTTTTTTCCTCGTGGCTTCTAAGCCACCGTCATGCTTCCACATTTTTGTTCCTCTCCATCATTTCTTTCCTCCGCAGTGCTCTCGCACTCTCTCATGACATTTAGAGAAAGAGCTCCTATCAGGTCACATTCCACAGCCCTGAACAAGGAGATGATATGACAAGAGGAAAATGTCTGATTACAGAGTCTGCTTTGCATGTCAAACAAGACAAGCTGATTCACATTAAGTGTTGTGTAGTTAACATTTATGTTAACCACGTCCAAAAATATTAGAGGACTGGCCGAAAGCCAGCTTCACAGTTTTAGCCAGTGAGTCACCATGGTTACTTAACAGGGTGGGCAACTTTTCAGATTTTATCCCAAATTATAGTTTTGGCTTTAAAAAGTTAAGAAAACAAAATTACTGTTTGATTTAATTTTCACTTTAGAGCAGAAGAGTCTGTTTTTACCAGCGTATAAAAACCAAAGAGTTCTGTGTATTAAATATCTATTTTGTCCACTTGATGTATCCTATGGTCCTGTCCATCATGGACACACTGCAGCTCGTCTTTTTGTTGCTAATGAGAATAAAACTGAGAACAGAACATCTGGGTGTCGTGGTGGTTTAAATATACATACATGGGTTTTATCTTCTTTTCCATTAATAAGTTCATGAAGCAACATGAAGAAAAAAAGCAACAGTAGTTTATGGCATCTAACTGTGTCAAGTGGACTCAGAAAACAGAAACTAACGAGTGCTCTGAAAAGGTTTGTTTGCAGAAATCACAAAGTAAACTGATGACACGCTGCTTGCAGTGAGTGCTGATGATCTGCTGGAAGGTGGAGAGCAATAGTAGGAGTCAGTCTGTGGGAGAGAATTCCTCTGTGAGTGGGGAAGTTGGGGTTTACTTATATTCACAGGTGGAAAGGACACAGGACTGACTGAAGACAGGCAGGAGGAAACTGACCTGAGCGTTCTCCTTCCACCTGCAGCCTCCCCAGACTCCAAGACCCTATCATATTTTCTGTCTGTCTCTATTTTTAAGCTTTTTTATTAGTACTACATTTACGTGATATGTGATATATAGTATATCACTTACTATAGTGTCTCAATAACATATATTTATCTTCAAATCATCTCACACATGTAGCTTTTTCTTTATGGAAGTCCCCCCACCGGCTCTGGAAGAATTGCAGCCTCAGTACATTTACTGTCTATCACACGTAATCATATGTAAATGAGCAAGGAAACTGAAGAAAGAGAGAATAATTAAAAAAGCAAAGACAGTTTGTGTTTGGTCAGTGATTTCTTTTTGTTGGGTTGCCATCCCAACTTGGATGATCTGATATCCTCGTGTTGGTGTTGTTCCCAGACCATCATGAAAATGTTGTTCCAGGTTCAACATTGGAAGTGACCAATCACATTGTTGTGACGTTATTCTTTTGCGCGCCAAGCCATTCGTGCATTTATGAAATTCCAATGTTGCAAGGACAATATCAATTCTGCTTACTGTTTATTAAAGGGTTACGGTTAGGGTTAGGGTCAGGGTCCGTTGATCGGCGGACAGAGGCGGTTTCACGCAGCTTAAGTACAGTTTTTTTTTTTACGCCGGTTTTTCCCAAAGTCGCAAAAGTATGACGTCACAACATCTGATTGGTCACTTGCAATGTTGATCCTGGAACAACATTTAGTATGATGATCTGGGAACAACACCAACATGAGGATATCAGATCAACCATCCCACCACAGTGTGTGACCGAGCTGGTGACCAGCATGAGGAGGAGTCTGGTTTCTGCAGACTTCAGTTATCCAATACAATAAACTATACCAAAGAAGAGTCAAGAGCAGAATAAGCTGAGAAGATTTGGCAGGTTTTTCACGAGTGCAGCTCACGTCTTCAATTCTGCTCCTCGAAGCACAAACGCATTTTCCTTACAAACGAGTATGAACACAGAAAAATTGACCAAACACAAATTGCCTTGGTTTTGTGCTACGTTTGTATAATTGAATATATAAAATAACAGAAATAATTTATACTAACTAAAAGTCCATATTAGAGGTGTTTTATGTCACCTGCACCCACAGAGTCAGTTTCTAATGGGCCTCAGCCTGAACCTTCATAGACTGCTGCCCCCTGTGGGGGACTGAAGCTATCCTTGCTCCCGAGTGTGGGCAGCTGCAGCTCAGCCGATTCCACATTTCAGTTCCCAGAGTGATCGTTTCAATGTCTCCACATTAGTCTGTTGCTGAATGAGGCGGCTGAGCATCCTGCACAGCCGCGCACAGCCTCGATAATCAGATGAGGCGACTAAACACACTGTGTGACATGCCCTCATCTCCAGAGCCCGAGCCAGAAGCTCCCACATCGTTCACGTGATCTTGTGTTTTTTGTTCAACTCACACATGCACAGACATAAATGCACACACTGATGAGCCACCAGTTCATGGAGGTTAGATATCAGTGGGTGCCTATAAAACCTGTAAGGGACAGCTAAAGCAGGCTACATTTAATAATACAGAGGACAATTATTTTGCATCCCGTGGAGACCAACACTAATTTAATAATTTATGCGTTTGATCAGTGTGCCTTCCCTCCAGTCTCTGAGAGACTTTCAGAAGGACTACCACTGTGAATTAAAGGACAGATTCTACCCCCACCCCCACCTTCCCCATCTTTCCATTATGATAAGCTGTGGCTTAATTAATTTAATAGGGTCAGGAGTTATTACCACCTACACTGCACACACTTTATTATAATGAGGGATCACCTCCATTATGAATTCTTTTTCAGCACATATTTTTGAAGACTCTTTTTCTCAGGACCCCTCAGATCCACAGTGAGGAGAGCGGTGACGTGGAAAAGTGACTCATTCTGTGACTGTAAGCAGCTACAGGTTACATACAGCAGCCTACATGTGATCGATGAGGTATTGCTCTCACAGTTTATCAGGATAATGCACTGACTGCAGTGTATACCTTTACCATCAATGGCCAGAGCATATACCAGTAATCTTTATCACTTGGAATATTACAGGTGTATTCCAATCAAATAGGCAATAGTCCAATATAAGGCGGTCCACCATTGCCCAGCAGACATTCTGGAAGCTGCTCCTTGCTGCTGTGGACAGGCTGAGAGCTGATGCCTGGGCTTTGCTGGATGGCAGCAGGAGCAGCCTCAGTGCCCACTACTCCTTGGGAAACCAGCATGCCTCTACTGCCTTGAAGACTCCAAGGAAGGCACCTTGGGCTCAGGTGAGGCCCAAACCAAGCAACCAGATTCTCCAGGACTTTGTTTTGGTGTTTGGCCTGGTCCTGCAACTGGTCTGGCTGTTTCCGCCTGCTAGCTCCGCTGCAGACGGTGGTCCGTCATTACTGTCTGAACTAGTTTTCGGCACCCCTTGTGAACATATGACCGCGTTGCAACACACATGATCCTTACTCCAGCCTCCCCTGTAGCACTGCCCCCTGAAGAAGCTGCTTCCACCCTCCCCTGCAGTGGAGCCACAAACCCCACATGTCAAGTGTCAGCCACCACACAGCAGTTATGGAATAGATATTAGGGGTGCAACGATACACAAAATTCACGGTTCGGTTCGATACTTTGGTGTCACGGTTCGATATTTTTTCGATACAAAAAATGTTCATGCTTTTTTAATTTGTCATTTATTAAAATTATAAATATATTTTTTAACTCAAAAATACAGTTTTTAAATTTAATGTTGCTGAAACAACAAAGTAATAAAAAATAAATCTACCTGATGGAGAAATCACTCATCTTTGGAAAAGAGAGTTTATTACAGAGAAATGGCTCTTTCAAAATAAAAGCTATACTATACGCTTCTTCTGGGCTATATTCTCAGCAGCATATTAAACATATCAGGTCCCCATAAGGAGAATCCTGTGCTAACGGCTGTCTAAATGACTCGGGTAAAGTTTGTAGCATGCTGCTTGTTGTTTTTGTCTGCTTCCACTTGTCTTTGCACTAGGATGATGTCGGCGTAAATGTGCAGTCATATTCGTTGTGTTCCCACTAGTGCTGTCAGCGTTAATCTGAAATGACGTTAACGCCACAACACGGCAAATCTCCGTTAACGAGCTACCGCGGATCGCCGCGTGTGTGGGACTGGACGGCGTCAACACGTTAACGAGCTAACTGCGCTAACACACTAGCTCCCACCCATGTAATTGAGCATTGCGTGGCACATCCAACATACTGTTTTACTTTAGTCCATGACGCGCTTACCTTCAGGGTCATACGTCACATGAAAACCAAAATAGTTCCAAAGGCCAGATCTGAATGAGGGTGGGGGAGGTTCAATTTGCCATGTTGCAACGAGCTTAGCTTCTGTCTGCTAGCTTGCCCTGCGCTCAGTGGATCTGCGCTCAACAGTGCAGCCTAGGCGGAGTAGTCGAACGCAGATCCACTGAGCGCTCAACACAGACAGCATCGTCAGAAGGAAAGTTGATATAATAAATAAAAAATGTTGTATTGTTCGATACATATGCGTACCGAACCGAAAGCACTGTATCGAACGCTTCGATATCGATACGAATATCGTTGCACCCCTAATAGATAGCTGTGGTTATGTGACTATCAATCAATCAATCAATCAATCTTTATTTATAAAGCACTTTTCACACAAAAAAAAATGTAGCACAAAGTCCTTTACATGGTTAAAAGCAGCCCACACCACCCTCCAACTCACTCCCCGCACTCTCATTAACATAAACGATGTGAATACACACATATCCCCCCCCCCCACACACACACACACACACATACACACACGCGCACACTTAAAGAGTAAAAATTGGGCTGGGCTCGCATGAGCCAAGTGAGGAAACACTATAACAGGGAGCCGTCTGCACCGGGAGCTGGTTACAGACCGCAGCCTCCAGGCTGGGCACACAGCAGGAGGGAGGCAAAGGAGCCCCCCAGCCAGGCTGAGAGGACCCCAAGAGACCCAGCAGCCACGGTCGATCACAGCCCCGGTGCAGAGAGCCCCCTCTGAGGAAACACTGGAGATATGACACAATAGGATATATACAGGGTAAAACGATAAAATAAATGAGAACGGGATACAATATAAATATAAATATAAATAGAGTAAGAAGGTTAAAAAATGAATAAGAATAAAATCAATAAATATTAGGTAAAGTCTAAATTAATAATAGAATAACAGGATAGAATAAATAAGCATAAAATAAATAAACGCTAAGTAAAAGCTAAATTAAAAAGGTGGGTCTTGAGCCTGTTCTTAAAAACATGTACGTTCTCTGCGGCCCTGAGCTCCTCCGGCAGGCTGTTCCACAGACGAGGACCATACCACTGAAAAGCTGCCTCTCCGTGAGTATGTGTCCTGACTTTAGGGACAATCAAAAGGCCAGCACCAGAGGACCTCAGGGTCCGCGAGGGTTCGTATGGTAAAAGCAGATCTGAGAGATAAGAAGGCCCAAGACCATTAAGACATTTAAAAACCAATAAAAGAACTTTAAAATCGATCCTGAAACACACGGGGAGCCAGTGCAGCGATTCTAAAACCGGTGTAATGTGGGCCCGCCCTCTGGTCTTCGTCAGCACACGAGCTGCCGAGTTTTGCAAAAGTTGTAAAGTTGAAATATTCTTCTTAGGAAGACCAGAGAGCAGGGCAGTAATCAATGCGACTGGTAATAAAAGCATGCATCAGCATCTCCGTGTTGGCCCGAGAGAGAATAGGGCGGACTCTGGCTATATTTTTTAGATGATAAAATCCAATTTTGGTTACATGTTTAATATGTGGGATAAAACCAAGCTCAGAGTCAAAAATAACACCCAGGTTTTTCACTTGTAGCGAAGGACATAGTGAAAATGCCTCTAATTTAGACAAGAGTTTCTCTCTCTGAGCCTCAGGACCGACGATTAAAACTTCAGTTTTGTCCTGGTTAAGCTGTAAAAAGTTTTCTGCCATCCAAGATCTTATATCCAAGATACAGTTAAAGAGGGCATCCATTTGTCTGGTGTCATCAGGAGACACGGAGATGTACAGCTGCGTGTCATCAGCGTAACTGTGGACGTTCACTCCATGCCTCCTGATGACACCGCCGAGAGGGAGCATATACAAATTAAAAAGTACAGGGCCTAGAACCGACCCTTGAGGCACACCACATGTCATTTTATGGACCTTAGAGGAGCATCAGAATCAGAATCAGAATCAGAATCAGAAACTTTATTGTCATTGTCACGAGAACAACGAAATGAAGAATGGTCCCCGATCATTGCATCATCCCTAGCAATATCAAAATATAACTAAAACAATAAAATTCAATAAATAAAATAGATAGAATACTTAAAATACTAATAAGATATAACAGTAAAACATTCACATACATTCCCACACACATGCTTCAGACCGTGCATAGATTAACACAAGAGTGGCGTGATGGACATTTTTTTGTAGTATTCAGATGTGTTATTGCAGTTGGATAACAGCTGTGTTTGAGTCTATTAGTCCTTGCTCTGATTGCTCTGTACCGTCTGCCTGAGGGCAACAGTTCGAACAGGGAGTGGCCAGGATGTGAGGTGTCTTTTATGATGTTTTGGGCCTTTTTAAAACAGTGGGCGTTGTGTAGAACTTCCAGTGTGGGGAGGGCAGCCAGTGATCTTTTGGGCGGTGTTAATGATCCCTTGGAGTGCTTTCCTCTGAGCCCCTGTGCAGCTAGTGTACCAGATGCATATGCAGTAAGTTAGAACACTCTCAATGGTGGCTCTGTAGAAGGACACCAGCAGTCTCTGTGTGATGTTATTCCTCCTGAGAATTCTCAGGAAGTCTCTGTTGGGCCTTTTTCAGCAGCTCGGAGGTGTTCACACTCCAGGAAAGGTTCTCCTCTATATTGACTCCCAGGAAGCGGAAGCTTGCCACCCTTTCTACACAGTCCCCATTTATGAATAGTGGTTGGATCTCTGCCTTTTTCCTTCTGAAGTCTATTATGAGTTCTTTGGTTTTTGAAGTGTTGAGGAGGAGGTTATTGGCCTTACACCATGACGTCAGCTGCTCCACCTCGTCTCTGTACGTAGACTCGTCTCCCTTGGTAATGAGCCCCACCACTGTGGTGTCATCTGCAAATTTCACAAAGATGTTGCTGTGGTGGCGAGGAGTGCAGTCGTGTGTGTAGAGAGAGTAGAGCAGTGGACTGAGCACACAGCCCTGGGGTGAGCCAGTGCTGAGACTCAGGGCTGAGGATGTGTGATGGCCAACTCTGACTCTCTGTCTACGGCCCGAGAGGAAGCTATTGATCCACATGCAGGTGCTGTATGGAAGCCCCAGGTCTTGTAGCTTGGCCACCAGTTTGTGTGGAAGGATGGTGTTAAAAGCTGAGCAGTAATCCACGAAGAGCATCCGCACATAGCTACCATGCTCTTCCAGGTGAGTTAATGCAGCATGGAGTGCTGTGGCTACAGCGTCTTCCGTGGATCGGTTTGCTCTGTAGGCAAACTGGTGTGGATCCAGGCTGCGGGGCAGGGCTGCTGTGATGTGTCTGCGGACCAGCTTCTCAAAGCATTTCATTACCACTGGGGTGAGTGCCACCGGTCTGTAGTCATTCAGGCCGGTGATGTGGGGCTTCTTAGGCAAGGGGACTATGGTGGAGGACTTCAGGCAGAGTGGGACAGTCGCCTGTGCGAGGGATTTGTTGAAGATCCTGGTGAAGATCCCAGCCAGCTGTTCTGCACAATCCCTCAATATTCGACCTGGCACACCATCAGGACCCGCCGCCTTCGTGAGTATGTATCCATACTCACCATAAAAGTTCTGTCTGAGAGACAGGAAGTGAACCAGTTGTGTACAGCACCAGAGAGGCCCACCATGTGTTTCAGTCTGTTTAAAAGAATAGCGTGGTCTACTGTATCAAAGGCTGCGCTTAGATCCAGTAGCACCAGGACTGAGAGCTTTTGGGAGTCCCAGTTACATCTAAGATCATTTAAAACCTTTAGGAGAGCCGTCTCTGTGCTGTGGTTCACCCTAAATCCAGACTGGAATATCTCCAGGATCTGTCTATCATTGAGAAAATCAGTAATCTGAGTAAAAACAAGTTTTTCTAAGACTTTACTTAAAAATGGTAAGTTGGATACAGGTCTGTAGTTATTAAAATCATTACAATCCAAACTGCTCTTCTTCAGAAGGGGCCTCACCACCGCCGTTTTAAAGGCAGCAGGGAAGACACCCAACTGAAGAGAGCAGTTCATCATGTATAAAAGCTCAGCTTCAAAGAATCCATAAAGTGTTTTAAAGAGTGAAGAAGGGATTGGATCTAAAAGACATGTGGTGGGTCTCACTGTGGAGAAAACTTTCTGAAGGTTCTCAGCATTAACCAGGACAAAGCTGTCCAGTGTCTCCTCAGGTACAATCGAGCCCTCAGATGTGTTTACAATCATATCGCGATTAGATAAAATATCAGATCTGATGGCGCTGATCTTTCCCCTGAAGTGGTCTGCAAACTGCTCACAGAGTGAGTCTGTGGGGTTCTTTTGGAGCTTTTAAAATCAGGGTTAAATAAATGATCTATGGTGGAAAAGAGGACCTTGGGATTATTTTTGTTAATACTGATTATTTTGGCGAAGTGTGAATTTCTTGACTTCCTTAATGTATTATTGTACATTTTAAGTTGCTCAGAAAATATTTGATGGTTGATAGTATTTTTATTTTTCCTCCATCTCCTTTCTGCTGCCCTGCAATTTCTTTTGAGTGTTTTGACTTCTTCGTTTCTCCAGGGTGATGCATGTTTTACGTTAATCTTTTTGGTGGTGAGTGGAGCAACGGAGTCAAGGCTTTTCTTCAGTTTGCTGTTGAAATAACTAAAAATCAAATCGCAGGGTGCAGGTAGAATCACAGGGGGGCATTCGTCTAAAACCCTGGTAAGATTTGCAGCCACTTCAGAGGTTAGATAGCGCCTCCTCACAGTTCGCACCGAGGTCTCCCGCTGAATAAAACCGGTGATGTTAAAAAACACACAGTAGTGGTCAGAGACAGCCAAGTCAACAACAGAGGACACGCTGGTGGACAGCCCATGGGTGATGACCAGGTCCAGAGTGTGTCCTCTGTTGTGAGTCGGCTGCGTGACGTGCTAGGTAAAATCCAAACAGTGAAGAACGTTTAAGAATTCTTTTGCTGCAGAGTCAGAAGGATTATCTATGTGCAGGTTAAAATGATCATGTTATATTTTGAATGTATGTTTGTTAAAAATTCTGAGAATTCCTTGATAAAAGCAGCGCTTTCTTTAGGTGGTCTGTAAACTGTGACAGATAAAACTGGAGGGCTGCTGAAAACAATAGCATGGAATTCAAAAGTGGTAAAATGATCAAATAAAATGTGTTTGGTGGTGAGTGTGTTGTTGGCTAAAGATGCAGTCCCACCACCTCTCTCACCACTTCTAATAGAAAAAGAGAAATTAAAATTTGGTGGGGAGGCCTCAGTGAGAACAACTGGTGCATCTGAACCCAGCCATGTTTCAGTTAAAAATAAACAGTCAAGTTTATTATCTAAAATTAAATCATTAATAATAAAAGACTTGTTCCACAGAGAGCGGACATTTAAAAGTGCCATACTGATTGAGACTGGTGGATTTTTGACAATGAGTTGAATGGATGTTGATATTTTTGAAGAGGCCGGAGGTTATTAATGTTTTTGGAGTTACTGGATTTATGATAATTCTGTTGCTCTCTGTTTGTGATTATGACGGGTATTGTGTTGACTGTGGGAGAGAGAGGTCCTAGTCCAGAGTTTTGTGTATTACTGTTAAAAGTGGAACAAATATAGGAGCTGGGACCAGGGGAACATCAGTCAGGTTCGGTACGCATATGTATTGAACAATACTATAACTCATATTGAATTTTTTTATAACATTGAAAATAAAGAGGAAAGCTTCTCTCTGTTATTGGTGCAGATCAAATAGCTGGGTGGCATCCTTCATTCAGCCCTCCTCTGTACATGCGTTGAATCACAGCTGTAAGCTGCTGCACAGCCAAAAGCACAGCCAGGTAATACAGGATGAGAGCTGCATGTGTGCCTCCCCTGTTTTTGATCCTTTTTCATCCCCACAGCAACTTTTTAATCCTCTTAGGATTCCACTCACTGCTGTAGAGTGACAAGATGTCAATAACTGGTAAAAAAAAAAAAAAGCAAAGTGGGCTCTATATCGTATCTGCCACAGTGCGAATGTTTCCATTAAAGAGTCTGTGACATTCAACCAGAAATAGACCAGAAATCCTGATCAGTGTGACCCAACTGATTCCTGTACTTATTTACCTCTAACATTCAGACATGAAGATGAGGGGAGATGTTGGCTTCTCTGGCTTTGTAACATGAAAGTATGAAACTTCTCTCCAGCAGTTAAGAGTAAGAAACCTTTATGTTTCTATTTGTAGTTTATCGATAACATGATTTGAAAAATTTCTCTAAATGGAAATAGAAATGCACTTTAAAATGTTACAGCCGTTTTGTGCCATTATTTTATAAGCCGGTGTAGCCCAGAGAGATCACTGTACAGCTTTGGTTTCTCTCAGCTGTAAAAATAGAAAAAATAAACCCATATAAACTGAGCTCAGAACACCAGAATAGTGCTAAAAAATAATGATCGGTTATTGGGAAATGTCATTCAGACAAACTGGAAAAGCCAAAATAAAGAAAAATGATTGCCTGAGATGTTCCTAATGATCTGCACTTGTTGGCAGACAGACAATAAATTGTCCATCTGGTAATACAATTTACAATTATATTAGACCAGGGACTTGTCCATATAAAGCACCTTGAGCCAACTGTCTGTGGGACTGATGGGGGGGCTGTGAAGCTGCCAAACCTCTGTCTCTACTGCCTATTCCCGATCCTCTGGTAATGAGAGTGGTTTGCTTCCCACTCAAGGAAAAGGGGCTCACAGCGGCAGAAATAGGATTATGTGTTTGTGAGCTTCACTACATTTCTTTTCATGGGGCTTCTGAGCACAAGCTCGCCACCTCGTTGATGCAGTCCAACCCACCGGATACTCGGCTATCCAGCGCTTCAGAGGCATCTGCAGGCCCAGCTACACAGAGTTCATGGCGTTCTTCACCCCAGCTGAGGACCAGTCCACCTCTGCACCCATACATGCTCCTTGGGTCGGGGCAGCTGGTATCCAACAAGTCTCTGCAGCCGTGCTGAGCTCCCTACAAAGCCTCAGCCTGGGCCACCAGAGCCAGTGACTGGTCCTGCTCTGTCTGTCGTTCCATTTGAGCCAGTGGTCTCCACTCCACCTGGTCCTTTCCTTGTGTCTGCATCGCCGTCCCCTGCTAAGCCAAGGGTTTCTGTGGCCTCCACATCAGTCTCCAGAGTGCTTCACCAGCGCTGAGGGACCTGAGGAGTCCCATCACTGGCCACGCAGCTGACCTAAAAACCTCTTCTGTCTCTGGGATCACGACCGCCCCCTGAGTAACTTCATCCCTGCTGAGTCTTTGAGCTCCTTTAAGTTTTGAACTCTTGTGTTCCAGATTTTCTTCTGTTCCTCTCTGTCTCTCGGCCTCATGTTAGTTATTCTCTTCCTGCGTCAGGTTTGTGTGTCTTGAGTCACGGTCTCTGTGTTTGTCTGGTTTCCTGTCTTATTTTCGTAGTCATGTGTATTATGTTTAGTTTTGCTCCCCCTGTCTCGTGACTCCTGATGTGTCACTGCTGTCTTCCCAGCTGTTTCTTTACGTCCCTGATCTCCTTCTTGTATATGTACTGTTTGGGGCTTCCTTTGTCTCCTGTCGGAGCATCAAGGCGCTCTCCCTTGTATTTATGCTTTGCCAATTGTCGCCTCCCTGTCTCCAGACGGAAATAAAGGCTCACTCTTAGATGCATGTCTGTGTCTGAGTCCTCTCTCTCTCTCCACAAAACCTGACAAACATGAGATTAGAGCAGTTATCTATAACTACATGATGGCTTATTTCATCTTATCAAAATACTCAGGATTACTATGACTGTTTCTACTACTAATAACAAAAATGCATTGTTGTTATTATGACTATTAATATGACAGTTGCAGGGTTTGTTTTTACATTATCTTGACTGTAATTTACTTAGTGTAGTGCACTGAAAGCATAATGCAGTGGAAGCATTCCTTCCCTCGGTTTTCCTGGGTCATACATTTTCCTCTCTTGGTTGGAACAAATGCTATGCATACTACTCGTGCATCAATAATTAGCAGCTTCAAGAAGCTTTGAGTTGACATTAAATGAGACAGAGGGCACTATAAAGTAAACTGGAAATTCTGAGTCTTCTGTTATTTTACTTTTGGAATTGTCCTTTTGTTGTTTTAATGCTGAACATGTATTATTTCATCTTTTTGTTACATTTACAAAACAAAGACCTGAATCTGAACCAGAACACTGATGCATGGAGCTCCTGTGAAAAGAACCCCTAAAATAAACAAATAACTCTGTTCTCAGTTTGAAAAAGCTGATAGTCACTGGTTGTTAGTCACTGGTTGTTAGTCACTGGTTGTTAGTCACTGGTCGGGCTGCAAATTTTCCACCCACACAATGGGCTGACAAAGGCCACAGCTACTGGCTCCTTTACCACTGATTTGAATAGTATTTGACTCGGACGTTCAGCATGTGTGGTTATGGTTGCAGCTGGCCTGTAACTACTGAAAGAGAGAGGAGAACCAGAACCTGAAGTCTCTGGGCTCTCTGTGGATGTCAGAACATAACTGGTAGGTTTACATTTTTAGACAATGCACACAAATTTATTAGCCCAGCATCCAGTGTGAGGTTTGTGCCACAGCTCCATATACTAACAGTAAGTTGAAAATAATGTTTTATGTTTCTGTAGTGGTTAAACCAACAGTACACAAAAGCTCTTTAATTTAAATGATATTGTTAATAGGAAAATAGATTTAAATAAGAAGAATTGAACATTTGTCACAGCTGTGATGTACTGAACAGATTAGCAGCTGAACACACAGGAAAGCAGGCAGATGAAGGATTACAATCTAACCTTTGTAACACAGAATTATTAGCATCAGTATAGAATAGAATAGCCCTTTGTTGTATTCTGCATGTACAACAAAACGTCTGGTTTTAACCAGAAGGGCTGATTACACAACAGAACCCCACAGAGGGCAGAGAGGGGATGAGAGCTTTAACGAAACAGAAATGTTTCCTCCAAACTTTCTTCGCTGCTGTACTTGATCGTCATCAGGATGAGCAGCTCAAAGGCATGTGTTAATGGTTTTCCACCGTTTGTTTTCCAGTTGGGAAAGGTGACGTTGACAACGCGGGACAGGACCTGTCACTGGGTGTATTAGTGGGCTGACATTAAGGAGACGAGTTTGGGCTTAGAAGGCAACCGTGGCCAAACCACTGACAGCCCACTCTCATCACCCACACACAAAAACCCTGAGACCAGGGCATACGTATCTATCTGTCTATCTATCTATCTATCTATCTATCTATCTATCTATCTATCTATCTATCTATCTATCTATCTATCTATCTATCTATCTATCTATCTATCTATCTATCTACCTACCTACCTACCTACCTATCTATCTATCTATCTATCTATCTATCTATCTATCTATCTATCTACCTACCTACCTACCTACCTATCTATCTATCTATCTATCTATCTATCTATCCATCCATCCATCCATCCATCTATCTATCTATCTATCTATCCATCCATCCATCCATCCATCTATCTATCTATCTATCTATCTATCTATCCATCCATCCATCCATCTATCTATCTATCTATCTATCTATCTATCTATCCATCCATCCATCCATCCATCTATCTATCTATCTATCTATCTATCTATCTATCTATCTATCTATCTATCTATCTATCTATCTATCTATCTATCTATCTATCCATCCATCCATCCATCCATCCATCCATCCATCCATCCATCCATCCATCTATCTATCTATCTATCCATCCATCCATCCATCCATCCATCCATCCATCCATCCATCCATCTATCTATCTATCTATCTATCCATCCATCCATCCATCCATCTATCTATCTATCTATCTATCTATCTATCTATCTATCTATCTATCTATCTATCTATCCATCCATCCATCCATCCATCCATCTATCTATCTATCTATCTATCTATCTGTCCATCCGTCCATCCGCCCGTCCGTCCGTCCGTCCATCTATCTGTCTCTTTGATCTATCGATCGATCTGCAGACAGGCAGGCACACAGTCCTTCTCTAGCAGCCTAAGCAGTTTATTTTTCCAACACTGAATAACTTTCAATAACATTTAAATATTAAACAGTTGTCATAAATAACCAGTGCATTCACTAACATATAAGATTAGAAATTTCACCTTTAGCACTGTAGCTACATTAGCTGTCTGTTACATTATCATTAGGGCAGCAACCAGCAGTTATGGCTGATAATAAAATGATAACCTAGGCAGGCTTTGTTAACAGGATAAGGTTATTTGTGTGTCAGATTAAAGCTGAGAAGCGTTTACCAGCAACCAGACAGAAAAAGGAACAAAGTAACTGCCACCAGTGAAACATGGCGCCAGGCCCCCAGAAGCACAGCACAGACATCCCCAAAAATATCCTCGTCTTTTACGTTTCCTTGACTTTTTTGGCACTAACCAAAAGAATCTTAAGGTAATATAATCTTACAATTACATAACTGTATTGTTTCTGTTTTTTGCACTGTGAGAGAAGTGGTGTTAGTGTTTGTATTGTTCTAATCAATTTTCATGAACTGAAAATGGTATTTTCATGGTGAAGTCTGAAAGTCTTTTGCTGTGCTAACCATATTTGGTGCATATGCACACACTTGAAAATAAATAATAATGCATTTTGGGGAAGGCTTGTGTCTTTCTCCTTACAGCAGTGACAATATTGTAAACCTATGGTTGCAAAACCTCATCATAGTGTCTGAAAAATGTGCTAAATGTCAGTGACTTTTATAAAAATGTTGCCACTGTGTGCCTATTTGATCAAATTGCTGCATATCGAGCAGATTAGAAATAGGTCACTGTTTGATACCAGTATCTGATTTCCCATTGTTTTCCAGTAGAGCTCTAGTCCTCTTCAGCTACAGCATCACTGACTGAGAGCCACAGACATCTGCAGCATCGCTGAGGATGGTTGTCAGTGGACTGACTAACTGTGTCCTCAGCCGCTCATTTCCTCTGTCTGAGCAGAAGGCTCAGTTTTAAATTAGTGGTGTTATTTTACTGTTTCTGTATTCATGAACTGCTCCAATCAGAACAGTTCTGCTTGGTGGCTGTTACTTTAAAGTCTTTCCACTCGCAAGTCACCAGTTTTATCACAACTGAACTATGAAGCGATATTCACCCATCACATGTAATATTTCAGTTTGCTGAAGACAGTCTCACATACAAACACAAAGGGTTTGTCTTAGCATGCTAACCACTCACAACACTGAAGAACAGAAAGGCCAGATTTGGCTTAGCAAGAAAACCTGTGTATAAATGTGTAGCATGAGATGCTTTGGACAGATGGGACCAACGAGAAGGAGAACTGTGGGAAGAGCAGGACTGACCTCAAGTTAACAGATCACTGCCAACATGGTGGAAGCAGTGCTGTGGATGGCTATGGTGGCCAGTGAAACTCAGTTTGTTGATCATGTTGGAGCAGAATGGAGTATGACGTATATATGTTGTTCTCACATTCATACAAAGGCTGCAGAGCTCAAAGGGAGTTAGGAAACTGTAAGTTATCAGTGATGTTTGTTTTCTTATTTCATGATAAGTTGAATAGATTTCCAGCCAACACTTAATCAAAGACTATCATTGTGTCGCTTTAAATAGTGCTGAAAGCTGAATATTATTAACAATGTAGGCAGTAGTTATTTTATTAATAAAAGGTAACTGAGCTGACCTGTGATCTGGTCGGATGTGTTAGCATGAGCGGGGTTTATGGACATGTCAGAGCAGCCGTGGGTACACGTGTGCACTTAGTGTGTAACAGTATGATGTCACCGCCGTGTTTGGAGTTCTCAGGAGATCGTCTGCTGCTTTTACACTGAATCATTTCTGCACTTCACTTTCTGCCTCTTGTGGGAAACGATCCTCTGGGATTGTGTCCTAATGTAGAGCACAATCCAATCTCCTCTCAGCTTTTTCCAGTGGATTAATTTCCTTCATTTACTCTGTTCCTTTTCAGCAGTCGCTCTGCTCTTGTTGACTTGTGCACTGCTACATTTACCCTGGGTTGTTTTGAATCCTGAATGACAATTAGTCCTTGGTCAATCTGCAGTACACCTCAGCCAGTGCTTTGGATTTGAGTTCATTCCTTGTGTAATTTAAAGTAGGGTTTAAAATGCTAAAGCTATCCTGAGGATTGAGGCTTTAAGACTCGTCAAATGACCTTGGATAATATAGAGCTTAAATCTATCTGTACAGTTACTGCTCAACGAGCCACCAGAAGGACTCTGATTTGCAGTAAAAAAAGAAAACAGGTTTTTGTTCTTTGATTTTGATTATTTCAAATTAAATCTGTCTTTCTCCCACAGTGTGAAAATCCAGTATTATAATTTTCACCTACTCTTAGAAGAAATAGAAACTGTGTGCATGAGGGTTGGCCAATCATCACACCAAAGGTTGCTTTCTGGGCACAAACATACTGACAGCTGTGCAGGATCCTTGTTCTGTGACCCATGAACGCTCTTCAGGCAGAGACCACAGCCACGACGTGGAGTACTCTTTATTTTTGGTCTACTTTTAAAGTAGACGTGACTCTTGAAAATGTGTTTTTTCATGGTAATTATCTTTCACTGATTTTTATGCCAGTCATAAATATAAGTTTGGTGACTAAACAAAAATGTTTGTGTCAGATGTTTTTGTAAACCCGACCAAGTGAGTGAACGCACACTTTGTGTGGAAAAGGAATATTAAGGATAATATTAATAAAGAAACTGGACATGGTAAATGGTAAATGGCCTGTATTTATATAGCGCTTTACTTGGTCCTAAGGACCCCAAAGCGCTTCACACAACCAGTCATCCACCCATCCACACACACATTCACACACTGGTGATGGCAGCTACATCGTAGCCACAGCCACCCTGGGGCGCACTGACAGAGGCGAGGCCGCCGGACGCTGGCGCCACCGGGCCCTCTGACCACCACCAGTGTTGCAGTTTGGTGAAATCATGGAAAATGAGCGTTCAGCAAACACTTGGGGAAGTTTTGACATTTGTGTGCTGCCTTCATCTTACTGCCATCAACACAAACAGAGCGTTTATAGATGTTGCAACCGTAAGAAAATCTGCAGATCAAAACTTATTAGAATATTTGTTTTTACATTTGCACCAGAAAGCTGCGGATTTCTGTCAGAATACTAACACAGGTACTAATAATTAGTATGCAACTTCTGTGCTTATAGGTGACATTACAAAAATGACGCGTAATCTGGAAAACATTGATTTTATTTTAGTTAAGAAAATTGCATTACATTACATTTTAATGACATTACATCAGAAAGTAGTTTATTACAGTGCTCTTTATAGTACTCATGCAATACTCTGTAACATAGAATGAAATGCATTTTCACATGATCATTAGTTAACAACATAAACCTCACAGCGTGCTAACACTGACTCAGGTTTGCTTCCTGCTGCTGTCAGACTGTCAGCTGACCAAACATCCACACATGTGCAACAACACTATGTGCAATTCTCTTTTTCTGACAACGTTGCATTTTATTCTGTTGTGTACAGCATCTTATTTGTATTCTTATCCTATTGCAGTGTTTTTCTTGATTTTTGCTACTGTAACTTTGCACTGTCCACTTTCTGCTGTGACTAATAAAGCTAATCTCATCTAATCATCCGTTTTGATGTCTGACATTATTTCTTCCTCTGGTTTGTGGAGCGTTGGCTCCTTCGTGGGTACAATGTAAACTCAGAGGAACTCTTTGGGATAAAAATGGGATCAACAACAACAACAACAATCTTTATTTATAGAGCACATTTAAAAGCCTTGGGCATACCAAAGTGCTTTACATAAAACAATAAAAGGTTCAAACATTGATAACGGCTCTGAGGTTTCTCGCATCCAGGCCAATTCCAGGTCAAGGGCTATTTCCATATAATTCATGTAAATAGAAAAAAACATTGTTAACAGCTGTTGTTCTGTTAAATGAAGAAAGACAGACCATCTGAAATCAAAATTGTTTAATATGTGTGCTGGTGTAGTTCACCAGTCCAGAATGAGCTGGCGACGCATATATCCAGATTTAAGCTAAAATTGGAACAATCGAATGTTCTTTAATTTAAATGTAAAATGTTTTAATTTAAGAAAAATCCTGTGCATTTATGGGTAAATCTCCAAAGGTTGATTCTGTTCATCTGGACGTTTTCAGTGGGAGAAACGTTTCATCCAGGTGACTTCTTCAGTCTCAGCTATTAGCCCAAACCTGGTCCCCAGACTCGGGGCCCCCTCTGCTCGCTGTACTCAGTATGTTGATGCTATTCAGTTTGTATCTACAATGTTGTAAGTAGTAAAAATAAAGACAAACCATTAAGTGAGCTCTGGCCAAACCTTGAATGGTACTGTATATAATTTATTTTAAAATCATTGATTTATTGAAAACCTTCACAGTTACAAACTATATCTGTTAGTTACTTAAAATGACCAAAATTATACTTTTTTGCTATAATTTTGTGTCATTAAATTGTATCTATGCATTTATTGTATTACATTAGAACAGTTTTATGTATTAGATGTGCATTTCAGTTTTAAGAAATCATTTAACATTTCTGACAGTATTTCACAGACGTGGAAAAAATGAGTAAAAAAATCACCAATAATTTAATTAGAAATTAACATTCATATTTATACACAGAAGTTTTTCATGTTATTCATTAGTTGACTGTTGTGTATAATTGTTAATGTTTTTAAACAAGCTACATGTTATTATTACAAAGAAGAGCAAATGCTGCACCTGTCGTGATATATTATTGATATATATTCATACATTACTATCATTATTTAGCCTTAAAAGCACTTTAGAGTGCATATTACATTTTAATGATACAGGGCTTCAAGCATTTTAGAAGACTTTAGAGAAGAAGGCTTTAGCTGGGGTTCAAATCAGGAACTTCCTTCCTGTGAGGCAACACTGCAAAGCTATGCCACTATTCAGCCCATCTTACTTTATGACTTTAGGCTTTTTAATCTGTGATTCACTGAAATCGACTATTCTGAGTTGAAACGTTTAAAGAAAAAGGAAGATAAAGCTAGAGAGGAAATAAGAGTGACAAGGAAAAACAGAAGAGGAGCTTCAAAGAGAAAAGGATCGACAAAATGAAAGGTGAAATAAGACAAAAATCCCTTTGCCTGCCTGTTGCCCTTTTTTTGTTTTTCTCTTTCATCGCCAACAAACTGAGCCGTGCAGGAGGTAGAGGCAGACTGATGGCTTTTTTATCTCAACTTTACACACCTATATAAAGCAGACTGATAAAAGACACACACGTATATAAACACAAACACTTTCACACAGAGACACACACACACCATTAATTCCTTTTAGCTACGATTAACCCGTGTGCTGAGTGTGGCAAAGAAAGAAAAAGCTGCAGGGACTGGACTGGCTCCCAGCACCAAACACACATGCAAAAACAATCACCAAATCAGCAGCACGGGTGTCCAGAAATTGCCTCTTTTTTCTTATCTGTTGTCCGAGGAAGGTGACCTGTTGCTGGGACTAAGGATGGCCACTTTCTGCCATCATAGCTGCAGTTTCTAGTGAGAATAAAATCTAATAGAAGTCTCAAAGTAAAATAAAAAGTAAAATAGAACAAAGATAGTAGATTTTTGGGTTAAGAAATACCCAATAATCTACTATTTACTCTTGTAAAGCAACAGCAGTACTTCTAGCACTACAAGAAGGTCCTGGATCAAATCACAACTGACAGTTGATGTGACCTGGTGCTGTTTAAATAAAACTGACTTGTGTGTTGTCCTGTGCCTGCCTCAGTTTCCTCTGGATGCTCCAGCTTCCCCACAGTTGAATAACATGTATGCTAAGTTGTTTGGTGATTTATAAAAGATACCGTATTTTCACGACCATAAGGCGCACTTAAAAGTCTTAGATTTTCTTCAAAAAGTGCGGCGCGCCCTATAGCGCGGTGCGCCCTATGTGTTGTAAGGAGGACGTAGTAGAGAACACCATGAGAACGCTAAAGGGTGAAGTGTGGGCGTTGATCGTATATACCGGGACAATCGCACATACCTGTATAAAAGGACAGGTATGTGCATTATGCAGGACATCGTTGTTTTAACAACCCTGAAAATGGCAAAGAGACACGCTTACGAAGCACAGTTTAAACTGAAGGCCATCAGCTACGCGGAGGAACATGGAAATCAAGCAGCGGCGAGAGAATTTAAGATTAACGAATCGATGGTTCGCAAATGGAGGAAGCTGGAAAACAAGCTCCGGCAGGTCAAGAAGACGCAGCTGAGTTTCCGCGGACATAAGGCGAGGTGGCTCGAGTTGGAGGAAAGACTCAAGCGGTGGATCATCGAGCAAAGAACGAGCGGGAGAAGCGTTTCGATGGTCACCATTCGGCTAAAAGCAGTTTCACTAGCTGAAGAGATGAACATTGAACATTTCCAAGGAGGTCCGTCTTGGTGCTTTCGTTTTATGAAACGGTGCCATTTTTCCATCCAGACCGGGACTACGGTAGCGCAGCAACTTCCAGCGGATTATAAGGAAAAGCTGGCCATCTTCCGCTCCTACTGCAGCAAACACATCGGCGACAAAAACATCCAGCCCAGCCACATCACAAACATGGACGAGGTCCCGCTCACTTTTGACATCCCGGTGAGTCACACTGTGGAGAAGGGGACCAGCACGGTAGCGATACGCACAACGGGGCATGAAAAGTCTTCTTTCACTGTTGTGCTTGGCTGCCATGCTAATGGACAGAAACTGCCGCCTATGGTGATTTTTAAGCGAAAGACTTTGCCTAAAGAGAAGTTTCCAGCAGGAATCATCATTAAGGGACATGAAAAGGGCTGGATGGATGAGGAAATGATGAAAGAGTGGCTGAGGGAGGTGTATGTAAGGAGACCAGGTGGTTTTTTCCACGCAGTTTCACTAAGAGTGGAAGGCAGCGCCGGGCGAGTTACGCCACAATTTGCCAATGGATTGTAGATGCTTGGGCTAACATGTCTGCTGGCTCTGTTGTTCGAGCTTTCGCAAAAGCCGGCATCGTTTCCGAGGAGCCGCACGGCACGGAAAGTGACTCTGACGGTGAAGACAGTGAACCTGGCATGTTTGATGGAGATTTAGCGCAGCTGTTCAATTCAGACACAGAGGATGAGGACTTCCATGGGTTTGATTGATGATAAAAATGTGAGTACCAAACTTTGTTTTGCTCCTGCTTTATTTTTAAATACGCATACGGTACTTGTATGCGCCCTATGGTCCAGTGCGCCTTATGTGTGTGTTAAATACAGTAAGGGCACACATAACTGAGACTGCGCCTTTTAGCACAGTGCGCCTTATGGTCGTGAAAATACGGTACTTGCTAATGTTGAAACTTTCTATGAACGGGGGCTACGGGATGATTTTAAGGCAATGACCTCAGATCATTTTGGTTCAGTGTGTTTTAGGCTCAGATGGAAGCTTCTAGCTCAGTAAAGATTGTGGAGTCCTGTGCAAAGTGTGGGAAACACAGCCTTGATCTGAACTGCAGTTTGTGATGACTTTGTGTCTAACACTGCAAAGGTCTGAATGCTCCTTCTGGTGCAATTCACATTCATAGCGTGAATCAAAGACCTGTCTTCAGCTCTTTAAGCTGAATGTTCTGTGGTGATACCGAGGTGACCTTAAGCAAATGTCTTGTGTTCAAGCCCGGAAAACCACCAGCCACTTTCATTTGCATGTGTTTTTTATTTTCATTGCATGCAATTGCGTCATTGTGCTTTCCAAAGCATAAGGAGCTTATAAAACAAAGCCAAATGTGTTTAAACAGTATTACTACAGACATGTTTTAGCACTTTAAAAGCCCTGAACACCCCTCACTGTCCCAGCAGGGACCAGATACAGGCATGTCATTAGTATACCTACATGGAACAACGAACATTTGCAAAATAATTAAATGTCACAAGAAAAAGTGTCATTCATGTAGTATTAATAATTTAGTATTAATACATTTATATTAACTTATCCATCCACCTCTTACCCAGGTTCAGGTTACAGAGGCAGCAGTCTAAGCAGAGAAGCCCAGAGTACCATCACCCCGTCACCTCTCTTAGCTCATCTGGGAGAACACCGAGTTGTTCCCAAGCTAGCTGACTCCTGGGTCTGTCCCTGAGCCTAATCCTGGTGGCACATGTCCAAAACAACTCACCCAGGAGGAGCCGAGGTGCAACTTAATAAAAGACATAAAGCACTTTAACTGGAACTCATTTTTAGTTTTATCCTCAACCTCATTGTTGAAGCCGCTGCCCAGAGCTCACGAGGACTGATGGCTGGAACATGGCTTGACCAATAAATCAGCAGCTTTGTTTTTATGCTCAACTCAACACATCAGATGAGTAGAGTCTCCCCATCACTGTGTATGCAGCCCCAATCCATCTGATTATCTCATGCCCCACTTTCCCCTCACTCACGAATAAGACTCTGAAAAACGTAAACTCGTCCCAGACTGAAAATGGTCATTCCACCCTTTTCCTGCTGCACCGTGGCACTGGGAGGTTCTTATTCACCACCCACTGAAGCCAGCACAACCATGTCAGCCGCAGAAAGCAAAGATACCAGAGGGCACCAGAGTTAAGACCTTCCACTTAGGCTATGCCTTGACAGTCTGTACATAAAAACTACGAATAACATCAGTGACAAAGGGCCGGACAGTAGCCCTGCTGGAGTCCAAAACCCACCTGAAATGAGTAAAACTTACTGCCAGCTATATCGACCAAGCTCTTGCTGTGGGTGTGTGGGGACCAAATGGCCTGTAACAATGGGCCTGATATTAAATACTCCCAAACCAGGATACCCTGAGAGATGTGCTCAGTGCCTTCTTCACAAAACACACATAGATTACTTGGGCGAACACTCAAATATACTTAAGAGCATAAAGAGCTGGTGGTCAGCTGGTGTTCCACAACCAGTGTGAAAACTGCACTATTTTCATCAATGCTGCGAGGGTTGATTAATGGACAGAATACCTCTCCAATAATGCAGCCTAGATCATCCCGGGGAGCAATGGAGGTGCAAAACACAGTCCACTCACACTCAGTGTCCCCAGCCACCCTTGAAACAAAATCAAAGCTTTGCCAGTGGTGGAAATTTAAGATCTGGAGGACTGGGGCCTCTGCCAGATGCTCCCATGGCACCCTCAACTCCAGCTGGAATGTGTTTTGGTACATCAGGTGTGTTCAGCATCATTCCTCACCACCTGACCATCAGGTGGTGATCAGTTCTGCTCCTGTCTTAACCCAACATCCAAGAAATACAGCTCAGAGCTGATGATACGACAATGACATTCCTCGACCTGCGACCGATGCTGTCCTGATGTCTAATGCCCCTGTCAGTGCCTTGTGGCCTTGCCCCTTCATGTGAGTGAAGTTGCCCCCCCACCTTCTTTAAATCCAACAAAAGTGGTGTCACATGTTTGTGCTGCAAACACTTTTGTTTGTGCCGCTATCACTTTAAAAATATTAATAAAATAATATCTTGATGCGTGCTCAATCATCCAGGTAAGTAAATCCTAAAAAGTTGATTTGTTCATCTGGACGTTTTCAGTGGGAGAAACGTTTCATCATCATCAGGTGACTTCTTCAGTCTCAGCTGACTGCAGCTTTCCCCATCTTATAAACAGGACATGTACAGTGATAATGTACAACTCCTGCCTGGGTCTACAACCCAGTGTTTTGTGTGCTTTAGTTTTATTCTTTGATTATTTTTACTTTCTCAGTGTTTCCTGCTTTATTTTGAAAGAGTCTTGTGTGTCTTTTCATTGTGTAAGTTTTTCTTTCCCTGTGGTGTCTTTATGTTTAATTGTGTCATTGTTTTTTGGACAATGTTTTCACCACCCAGAGAGGAGATTACAAAGGCCTCTCCCTCCCCCACCTCGGTGCCTCTGATCACATCACTGTTATGCTAATGCCAGCATACAGGCTCCTGGTCAAAGTCACCAAACCAGTTTGTAAGCAGGTACGTGTGGCCGGAAGGGTACACGTACCACCACAGACTGGGAGATCTTTTGCCACACGCGACAACACCACAGACTTTCAGGAATATACAGAAACTGTCACTGCCTAAAACCCAAAATGCATCAATGATGTCACAGAGACCAGGACTATCACTGTCCGGGCCAATCAGAAACCATGGCTCACGGTTAGTCATGCATCAAATCAAATTATCTCTTCCCTCCAACCTGGATCCCTTCAAGTTCACATACCCGTCAGCACTCAACCAATGATGCAGTTTCAACTGCCCCTCACTCAGCCCTCACACATCTGGGCACTGGAGGCTCATATGTCAGAGTGCTGTTCATAGACTTCAGTTCAGCCTTCAGCATCATCATTCCCCAGCAACTCATTCACAAACTGGATCTGCTGGGATCAGCACCTCGCTGTGTAACTGGCTGCTGGATTTCCTGACAGGAAGACAGCAGACAGTACGGGTCGGCAGCAACACCTCCAACCCAAGAACACTGAATACGGGGGCTCCCCAAGGATGTGTGCTGAGCCCCCTTCTCTTCACTCTGCTGACCCACGACTGCACACCATCACACAGCTCCAACCTTTTCATCAAGTTTGCAGGTGAAACAACTGTGGTAGGTCACATCAGCAACAATGTTGAAGCCTACTACAGGGGTGAAGAGTGGTAGTGCAACGGGTAGTGACCTCCCAGCCCATTGTTCATGCAGCGGTGCTTGTTCCAGTCACTGTACATGTCCTGTTTATAAGATGGGGAAAGCTGCAGTCAGCTGAGACTGAAGACGTCACCTGGATGATGATGAAACGTTTCTCCCACTGAAAACGTCCAGATGAACAGAATCAACCTTTTGGGATTTGCTTACCTGGATAATTGAGCATCAAGACAGTCTTTTATTAATATTTTTAAAGTGATAGCGGTACAAACGGAAATTTTTGCAGCACAAACATGTGACACTATTGTTGAATTTGAAGAAGGTGGGGGGGCCAGCTTCACTCACATTGCCCTCCTGCTCCTCCTGTGGGGTGGTAAGCCAAGAGGAGGGCGGAGCCATGTAGCTTCTTTAGAGCCAGGAGTCGGCATGACTCTAACAAATAAAACATCCCTGATAGAAAATAAAATGAACTTACCTGACTCCAAAGACAACAAAATATACAACCTACAACAATATCCTACCTAACCAGCATATAAACAGGAGAAAACAAGGGATCACAAAACAAAGCCAGCTCTCCCCTACAGGCAGTCTGAACACAGACACATAACAGTTCCAAAGGCATGTAAGCCTGCACAAGTATGGCAGTCGAAGTGGCCGGAGGGCCCAGAAACACAGCTCCACGGGCATTATATAGGGCTCTGCCAATTGGCAGTTAGGGTTAGGGTTGATTCAGGTACCAGCACCCAATCAGAACAGAAGAGGTGGAGCCTAGACAGAAGACAAGGTATTATTTCACCAGAGAAAACCAGCATCCTCCTGGGGGATGTAACACATCCAAAAGGCTTCTTTATTTCTAAAGAAAGAAAAATGGTATGGAAAGTCTCAGGTATTTCACGTCTAATAGATGTTGTCCCCTTTGGAAGTAGTTCTGACGGTTCCCAAAAGCTTGATTCTGTTCATCTGGACGTAGCGTTGCTGACGGTTGTCAGGATTTTCAGATTCACTCTTTGCCTGGCCCTCACCTCGATTCACATTAGTGCTATCAATGCACTTGGTTTCAAATATATACTTTTCAAAGCAGTGCCTGCTCACATTTGGAATCTTGCATTTGTTCTAAGGCAGGAGAGGAAAGACGCACACAGACAGAGATCCTCCGATGTATTTGTGAGATTACTAAGATGTTGGCTTCTTTTACAAATTAACACCTAGAGTTGGTCAACTCCTGTGTTAAAATGGCCACATCTACAACATGTTGTATACCCTGCTACAAAACCATATTTGGTCTCTTTTTTCTTTATTATTTTATCCCACTGTGGATGTGGTTTGTGGCTCAGCTGCAGAGTGGAGCAGTGGGTTCAGGGTGTGGTGTCAGGGAGGTTGTCTAGAACAGCCGATGCATCGCAGCTCAGATTTCACAGAGAACACCAGCGTCCAGGTAAATGTGAGTGTTGCAGGTGAGTAGATGATCTGAGAAATTACTAGAACACAAAGATACCCCAAGATAAGTAAGACAAGCACAATGGTTCACTAGAAACACTCACGGCCAAATGCTAACATAGGTTAGCAGATGATCTGGCGAAGATTGTTGTGTGCACTGGTCTGAAGTACAGCTGGTTGAATCACCACCAGGTGTGGACAATGGGTAAGATGATGAGAGCTGTGGAAGTGGAGACCACAGCACTGTGGAAAAATACAGCCACTCACCCGGACCACGACAAAAGGTTTCTCCTAAGCATTCTTCCCGCCGTAATCCTGTTCCTAGGGCCGCTCATGAATGCTTTTATTGCCGTACAACCAGACATCTTTTTGCTAACTGTCCGTCGCTTCAGCACAAAGAGCAAACTCTAAACTCTAAACCCCCCAAAAGTGTCCTGATCCAGGGAGACAGGGACGTAAAACTGCACGAGCAAAAATCAAAATACACTGTAAATAAAAACATTCACGTGACTGCTACGCTGTGTGCCTTTGGTCCTTTCTACCACCACCTATAAGCCTGACAGCTTAGAGACAGGTGAATTAAATTTAGCTTTCCCAGCTCTATTACAAGGTTCTAGTAGTCAAATGTTCAAAAGTGTAGTTTAAATTTGTGCTCATATTTGTGCTTATGTTTTAAATTTGTACTTACTTACAGCTCATAAGTAGACTTTGCTTTGAACCTGCGAGCCTTTACCATTGAGAGCTGAGCGGTGCCCATGTAATGTGCTGCCAATTCAAGGTCATTAAAGCTATCAAACCAATGTGGAATTCAATTTAGTTATTGATATAGTGCAAATCAAAACAGTGGCCTCAGTGTGCTTTACATATTATTATAAACAAGGACCCTACAATAATACTGAGAAAACCACATTTAGCTAACTAGCCAAGTCAAAGTTTTTTGGGGTTTTTTGAAGAAAGCGCCATCTCTTGGTGGAAGGGTGTGTTTACACTGGAAAGTAGTCAGGCCCCAAGGGAAAAACGGGGACACCTGACAGCTGACCTCTGGCTGAAAGCTGCAATTTTGAGGGGCTGTATTTGTTGTACACCATTTGTACTTAATACATACACATCTATGGGATCGGTCAATATTCTGTCTGCTTATCAGGCATTTAATTACACTTGTTCTTTATTCATCTTATCAGTTAAAGTTATACGTTTTGAATGCATTACAAAAAAATCAAAGGGATCATATGATCGTATCAATCTGATGTTTGATTGTGTTTTTCTTATAACTGCATTTACCTAAACCAGAATAACAGGTGCACTCACAGATGTCCACACTGTCGATACTTTAGATCATTTTGTTGCTCTTTTAATTTAAATACTGCTGTGATGTGGAAATACTATGTGACTGGATTCAGTCTATCTAGCCAAAGTGTCTCGTCTCCCATGTTTATCACTTCCCAGTCTGAATCTAAAAATTATCTGCCATCATTATGTTGCTCCAAAGAAAGAAGCAATGGGAAGGAACTTTCAGTCTGCTCACCTCTGACTCTGTAATGAGCCTCAGCCGGAGGATATCCAGGGACATCTTCAGTGCAGAGTTAATGAGAAAGACTATGATTGATGTGCCAAAAAATGAAAATATAACACTGTGCTCGAAAGGTCCAAAAGGCTGAACTGTGCATTACAATACACCACGGGGATACAATATCATCTCTGGTGGGGAACATAGGCCTATTCTGTTTTAATGAAAACGGGAAAAAAATGGCCTAAAAATCTCCATCATATCTTAGTTAAAGACCTCATAGTATCAGATTATTTTTACATGTGGTACTTTCCAAAAAGCACAACGTGAGGCAGCGCTATCAGGCAGCTCTCCTGTGGAAGACAGACACATTCACTACTTTTAAGATTAGGTTTCAAATCTCTCTTCTTAAAATAAATTTAAGCCTATAGTTAAGGTTGGATCTGGTTACCCTGAACCATCCGATAGCTGTGCTGCTATAGGCTCAGAACAATGGGGACTTCTCTCCCGCACTCCCCTCTTTTCATTTCAGTAAGACTTTTCAGGATATATATATATATATATATATATATATATATATATATATATATATATATATATATATATATATATATATATATATATCCTGAGGCCTCCTGAGGCCCGGCCTTCGCGGTCTACGTGGGCCGGGTCCTCAGAAGGTCGGGTAGGCCGGAAGCACACGTCCGTGAAATTGGACGGTCTAGCCTTCAGATTTGCGTCACCGCTGTCTCGGTGGAGTTTAATAAACTCAGCCGTCTGCTCCTTGCTATCTAAAATATTACAGAACAATGGAGGAAATTCTCGACTGTCTCATACTTCTGTTTAATCAGTTTTCTGTTTGACGTTTAGTCAGCTGTGTGAAAACCAAGGAGGAACCCACCCGATGGATTAATAAAGTTTTATTTTATCTAATCTAATAACTTTAATCTCAGCCAAACCGATTTACTCACGAACAAACAAAACACTGAAAAAAGCCCAACAATAACATTTGTAGGTTGTCTAAGTGACTTATATATTACATTTAACCCGAGCAGCGAAACTCCGCGGTGATCTGAATATGATGTGCCGGGAGTTGTGCCGTTCTCGGCCGCATCAGTAACCCTCAAGCTCCTGGCGAGCTATCGAGCTGGTGGGTAGCAGACGCCTCCGAAAACGTCGAAGCACTTTGGCAAATATGCGATATCTTGATAAACCGAGCAGATATTTGATGTTTACACAGCTACTTCCTCGCCTGAAAATATGTTAAAAGTTTATTTTGTGACCTAGAAAGATTAGTATGAGTAATTTTAAAACTTAGTAGCGGCCGCCATTGTTGGAAACTGGAGTTTGGCTCGGCCGCGCTATGCATTCTAGGATATGGTGGGCCACGAAGGACACACCTGACCCTTCAAATTGGGGAAAAGGAGGACGCATTTGTCGGCTGCATTCGGAGCAGTCTATGAATTTGAACAGCCTTCGGCGCGTCGCTGTGACGTAATCGGTCTACAAATGCGTCCTCAGGAGGATGCAGCCCATGAATTTGGACACGACCATAATGTCCCTATCGTGGTCTAAACTAATCAGAGATAGTCAGGAGGAGGAGGATAGTCAGGAGGAGGCAGGACCTCTCTGATTGGCCGTGGTCCAGATATTTCTGTAGTGATTCGTCTAAGTTTGAAAGTTCAGGCAGATAGAGAGAGGTGAGTAGCGTGAATAAAGTGATATTTATTCATGAAATCCCGAATCAACTTTGAAATATAACTGTGTTTTGCCAGAAACGCCAGAATCTCAGGTTAAAGCTCACAAAACTATTTCAACAACCACCAAACAGCAAATGAGAGCAGGTACACGGACTCCACACAAAGACGTAAACACAGAGCGGACGGACGCATCAGAATCAGCTTTCTCTTTCTTGGCTTTCAGCCCCGACGGCCCGTAGACGGACACGCCGTCGGGGCTGAAAGCCGACAGCAGGGGCAACTTTAGCCCATTTTGGGGGGTGCTTCAGCACAACCCAAAGATTTCTTACTTTTTTTGGACAATATTTGCTGTTTGTGTGACACACTGCTAAAAATATAAAAACTATACAGTACTTGGTTGAGACGTAATATTTTAACAACAAAAGTATAGATACCCCCCCCCTCCCAAAATGGTTTGTTCCAGCTCGCCTCTCCCCTACTCTGGCTCTAGGGCACAGGTGTCCAACTCCAGGCCTCGAGGGCCGGTGTCCTGCAGGTTTTAGATGTGTCCTTAACCCAACACAGCTGATTTAAAGGCTAAATTACTTCCTCAACATGTGTTGAAGTTCTCCAGAGGCCTGGTAATGAACTAATCATGTGATTCAGGTGTGTTGACCCAGGGTGAGATCTAAAACCTGCAGGACACCGGCCCTCGAGGCCTGGAGTTGGACACCCCTGCTCTAGGGCTCTTGCTGCCAGAGCGATGGTGGCTGAGACGCAGCAGAGCAGAGGTGTAAGTGCCTGGCTTAAAACAGGACATGTTAGCTGCATTTAACCTTCAGTTACTCTTTACTGCAGTAAAGATTTTTTCATACACTGTATACCTACCACAGGCAAAGTTGCCTCCATTTTTATATATATTTTTCAAATATTTTGTAATAATTTATTTGTAGTAAATTCTGTTTTGGGAGTGTTTTTTATGTATCTGTAGTATATTAAACACACACATTAAAAGTGAATCTCTGTCCAAAAAAATGCACTCAGTTTACTTTTTACTCACTGTGAGCATCATTCATTATTCTCCCAGTAATTAAGGCTAGGATATGTATTTTTTTATTCCAATCCATTCTTCTTTTGCAGCATTTAAATAACCTTTATCAGATTTGATGGTTTTGTTACAGACTTTTCAAAAAAAGTGTTTTTCTTTTCTTTCACAAATGTGGGATTAAATTGTGTTAAAATGTACAAAACAGTGATGTCATGTTTTGTGACGAGGACCCAGGCACAGAGAGACTTGATGAATTTAAGAATCTTGTGATTCAATAAAGAAATTTGCAGACTTGCACAGAGATGGTAAAATTATGATGACTGATAATGGAGATGAAGACAGCAGACGATGAGGACAGGGAGGAACAGGGGTTTAAATGCACCGAGGAGACAGTCAGAGGGAACTTGGGACAACTGGAGACATTTAAGGATGCAGGGACTGACAGAGACGGGGAAGATGTCTCATTGTGACGTGTAAAGTTTATCTTGCCTGGCTGAGCAGCTCTCTGGGTGCTCAGCACCCCAAAGCTCTGATCCTAGAATCGCCCCTGGCCGACAGCTCACTGATTCTGCTGTGTGGGCGGGTCCGCGCTTTGTCTTTACGTCTTTTTTGCGCTGATTCTCACCGAGCCAGCAGCAAAAGAAGATCCAAACTACGCTTCACATTTGATAAACATCGTCATTAATTCCCTCTGACTTTTGCTGTTTTGCTTCCACCACGATAAAAACTTCATGCACAGCTCTCTCTCTCTCTCTATGCATGCTTTTATCTCTTCTCGTTTGGATTATTGTAACGGTCTTTTTAGGTGTCTCAACAAACCAGCTCTGGATCGCCTTCAGTCTGTACAGAATGCAGCGGCAAGACTTTTAACTGGTACAAACAAGAGGTCACACATTATTCCAGTTTTGGCTTCTCTTCATTGGTTGCCTGTAAATTTTAGGGTTCATTTTAAAATTTTAGTTGTAACTTTTAGAGCTCTGCACAGTGAAGCTCCCCAGTATATCTCTGACCTGTTGAAACCTCAGGCTTCATCCCGAGCACTTAGGTCTTCAAGTCAGAGGCTACTGGTGGTCCCACGTACTGGGTTTAAAACACGTGGGGATCGGGCTTTTCAGGCACCGAGGCTGTGGGACTCTCTGCCGTTGTGTTTACGCTGTCTAGACTCTACTGACTCCTTTAAAAAGCAGCTGAAGACATTTTTATACAAACGGGCTTTTAATTAATTTTAACTTGTATGTCTGATCTTATTGTGAAGCACTTTGTGATTTTTATCTGTGAAATGTGCTATACAAATACATTTTACTTACTTACTCTCTGTGTACTTCAAGAACAGTTTCTCAAATCTCTGTTTTTGGCATTATTCATTCGCTTATCACCCACCAGTCTACCGTTAGTAGACCAGTATTAACTGAAAAGTTCAGAATAAAGAGCCCAGGGAAACAATAACAAAGGAGAAACCAGATCACTGTGCATGGCAGGAACAATTTATCTTACAAAATCAGCTACCAGCTGTAATAGGAATAAACTGGTAAAGTTAATGCTGTAAATGGCCATGAGCTTTGTGAACTGTAAACAATAATATAGAAAGGGTTTTTTCAGTCTACACATTCACTGTGTTGTCTCTATCTCCACTGTAACAGACCTGACTCTACATGATCCCTGTCCAGAGTGCACATGAGGTGCTCACAATCTCATTTCGCAGTCTTTGTGAGAGAACATGCATTGTTTATATGTCCATCCTCAGGCGTGTGTCCTGTTTTTCTGCATTGCTGGTTTGTTGTTTAGATTTTTCTTGTTGTTCAGAAATGTTTCAGAATGATCTGTAATGTTTACCGTCTGAAATCAGGGATTATTCCCTCGTGCTTTTTGAGACTTTGCATTTTTGGTGAAACTCGTTACCTGCCTTATCTTCTGATTATAGTGTTTGCAAAGCTGATCTCTGAGCTGCTGGCTGTATCCCCCCATGTCTGAGGCTTCTGTCTTTGTTTTCACATGTTCCCCAATTCCCCACCCACTTCCTTCCCCTCCCCCAAATCTCCTCCATTCCTTAAGTCATGTGAATCCCTGCTCTATCCGTCCGTTTTCTCTGCTGAGGGAGAGTAAGGGTAACATTTAGACTGATTCAGACTGTATATCTGAGAAAAGGCCAGGCTGGCATTTTGCACAGCTGTTACATTTTATTACAATGCTTCTCAGCATGTGTGGCTGTGTGACACAGGTCTGGAGAGAAAAGCATGCAAAATGACATAGAGGAAGAACAGATGAAGACACATGGAGTGAAATATTCCCTCCCTTCCTCTTTATTTCTGTATCTTGCTTCTCTACTAACCTCTTTCCTTCTTTCCCTCATCCTTTTAGCTACTGTACCTTTTTCCATTGTCCTGTTATCTTGAGCAATATTGATTTGCACCGAGAAAGTCAGACTTCATGTCTGCAGAACGTTCACTCCTTTAATGTGTGTTATCTCTGTCTCAAATTCGAACCGAAAATTCAATATTGGCAGTATTCTTACAGAATAAAATATATAATAAAGTAAAGAAAAAACACGTAAAATAGCCAGATTGATACGTATATCAATCAAATGCATTTAACTAAGTAATGCTATAGAGACTCCCTTGCAGAGAAAGGCACAGATGCACTCAGTGGGGGTGGAATTTGTATCAGTTCAGTCCTGACTCTACGTAGGTCACCTTGACAAAAAGAAGTCAAAACCAGAAGCCTTTGTCGAGTGTTTGGTTACAATGTCTTTCCACAAACTCTCTAGTTTTAAACTGCTCCAACATCTCCCTCTGTGTATCTGCAGATTATAGTGAAATATCATTAAAATGGTGGAAAAAACTGACATGATCGTACACTTGTGTGTTAAACTGGGCTGTGGCGACCGCGGCGCAACGCACCAGGTTACAAACATCGAGACGCACACGATCGGTCGATGTCAAATGTGGCGCATGACACAGGCGGCACTGGAGGCCTAATGGGGTGATTAGAAGGAGCACTCCAGCCTTTGAGAGATCGAACACAAAGGCAAATATCTCAGAGGGACCGCAGGGTTTAGACGCTCGCTTAAGCTTTGAGAAGAATAAGGGGGGGGGCTCTGAAGAAGAACTCTGTGTTATGGCAGAGGGAGAGTCCAACCTTGGCAGTGTGCTAATGAAATTTACTGCCTTGTTGTCGCCAAATGTGGGGATATCCAGCCTCCACAGCTGATGCCAGTGAGGGACATCTGCTTTCTGACGAGGATGATATCCAGTATACTGACGTCTGTTTTCTGCTGAAGGGAATTCCTGAATCATACTGATTACTCAAGTAGTTAAAAGGTTTTCAACGTTGATGAAGACGACAAGGGTGTGAGATGTGCTGCCCTTTCCAGCCTACAGCTGCGCTTCCTCTAGTTTCCTTGTGAGGAGCAGAAACACCATCTGAAGATTCAGCCTGGGAGTCCACAGGTGGAAATTTAAAATCTTGTTGTTATATATATATTTAATTTAATTTAAAAGGTACCTCAGCACAGTTACCAGACTGTATGAGCGTGCAGGTGTTTAAGTGCATTTTTCAGTGAGACTGGACGAGACCTGCATGGAGGCAGGAAGGAAAACACGATGAATGTCTGAGCTGAAAGACTTCAATCACTGTTCCATCATTATGTCGATATTATTACTATTTATATTTCATATGTGCACAGTTGATGTGGAGCACCCACAATTTCATTTTACATGTATAATGACAAAGGGTGGAGTGCCCAGTCTGGGTCAGGGACGAGTTCCTGCCCCAAGTGGAGGAGTTTAAGTATCTTAGGGTTTTGTTCACGAGCGAGTAGGGAGCGACAGATGCATTGGTGCTGCGGCTGCAGTGACGCTGATGCTGTACCAGTCTGTCGTGGTGAAGTAGAGCTCAGAGTAGAGCCGCTGCTCCTCCACATCGAAAGGAGTCAGTTGAGGTGGTTCAGGCATCTGACAAGGATTCCTCCTGGATGAGGTGTGGGCATGTCCCACCGGGAGGAGGCCCCGGGGCAGACCCAGGACACACTGGAGAGATTAAGGGCCTGTCTCAATATGCGTACTTGCGTTCTCGTGTACTCGTGATACGTCATCAGTCGGAGACCAAGTACTGCTCCAATTCGAAGTACGCATCAAGCCGAGAACGCGAAAAAGTCCCGGATGTGTTCTCGCTCCGCCCGTTTTATCGAGCATGCATCGGTGGTGACTTGTGTGGACTTGGTACAGCTAAATATCCCAGAATGCATTTCGTCCAAAACTCAAACGCGGCAATGGCGGACGAGCGGGGCTGAAAATTTTTAAATATTACTCTTTCTGGGTCACAAAATAAACTTTGAAGTTATTTTCAAGCGAGAATGTAGCTGTGTGAACTTCAAACATCTGCTCGATTTATCAAGATGTCATATATTTCCAAACGCGCTCCGATGTTTTCGGAGACGTCTGTGACCCGCCAGCTCCGTAGCAGACAGCGAGGTCGAGGATCATTAGAGCCGGCGAGAACAGCGGACTCCCGGCACATCGTTTTCAACCCCCCCGCGGTCTTTTCGCTACTCAGGTTAAACAAACCCCAGCAGCTCTCTATTGTATTGTCGACTGTGTGTCCACTACAATACAAATAAAAGCGTTCTAACATCTCACCTGCTTGTTTTTATTAAGGTATGTACACGTATGTACATGTACACTATTTTTATTAATAGAGATTTCACTACTGAGGTTAAACATGATAAATAAGTCACTTAGATCACTTCTAAATGTTAATGTTTGGTTTATTTCAGTGTTTTATTTGTTCCTGAGTAAACCGGTTTGGCTGTGATTAAAGTTAAGCTTCATAACATATTACTCACAGTTAAATTAAGAGAGTACATCAAGTACGCTGGTGTTCCAATTGTACAAATCGTGAGTCCGTACTCGCCGAGAACGCGAGCACAGACTCACGTACTTGAGAATTGAGAAAGGGCCTAAATCTCTCTGCTGGCCTTGGATAAGTGGAAGAAGATGGAATATAATAACAATAAAGAACAATTCTATTATATTCTATTCTATTCTATGGCAGTCTACCCTGGTAGTAAGTGATCCACTTTTGTAATACAGAAAACCCAGGGCTACCTTGAAGTCACCTGGATTAGATGAAATCTTACTTCATTGTACAGGCCTCACGTACCACATGATGATTTAACATGTAGAATTTAAAACATGATGTTTCAGTCATGCACAGTATCTCACAAAAGTGAGTACACCCCTATAATTTTAAAAATATTTTGTTATATTTTAAATATTTTGTTGCCAGCTGTTTAGATGTTGATGGCTGTATGTTGAGTTATTTTGAGGTGACAGCAGATTTACACTGTTGTACAAGCTGTACACTGACTACTTTACATCGTGTCAAAGTGTCGTGTTCTCAGTGTTCAACCATGAAAAAAAGAATAAAATATTTGCAAAAATGTGAGGGGTGCACTCACTTCTGTGAGATACTGGAGCTGTTATGCTTTTGCTTTGGGAAAATCCAGGTCATGGCATCTTCATACAGATTTCTATATCAGTGCCTTTATCAGGCGTCTGTTGTGTTATTTGGAGTAGATTTCCAGTCCTGCATGCAAAGAAAATGTCACTGCTGGAAGTCTAAGCTGAAGTGTGAGATCACAATCAGAGCGTACAGATGCCATAATAAGACACTGCAAATGGAAGCTAACAGGCCATGCAGGCAGGAGGCCACATTCTGAATTGTAGAACAGTCCAATTCTGTAGGGAGAGGAAGACATCATTATGAAGAAGAAATGCCATGATTTCTCCAGACAGAACAAAGCATAAAAGACTTTCTTTGTGTGTGAGTATGGAAATAGGGCAGTGCAGAGCAAGGGTCCTCAGAGACACTTTAATTATGAATAGAAAATGAGAGACACAGACCAGAGAGGAAGACGTTTTCCTCTCACTGATCTCTGTGACAATGACACAAGGACATGTTTCGGTAGGAAATGAAAGTGATATGCTTTGGTATGTCTAATGAAAATTGATTGAAGAGTAGAACTCTTTATGCCATGGCTATGAGAATTCATACACTTTCCAGTCAGCACATCTTTGCTGCAGATGAGTGAGAGAGAACAGTAAGTAGCTTATTTCACTGTAGGTCAGATAGAGGAAAACACATTAGCATCAGAACATTTATTACCTGCTTGATTATTTATTTTTCTTTTGTGTCCTTTGTTTACTTGTTTTAAACACAAAAATCTAAAAACACCACAATTCACATTTGATCATAAATTCAGATTAAATCAAACGAGGAAATCATTATGGAAAAACCCTCAGCAGCACACACAAGTGATATTGTAAAAGATAACATATGTACATATTACATATATTGTCATTATTAATTCATTAAATATAAATGCTTTGAGTTACTAGACAATGTTGGACATGTAAAAATACCAGGTGGAAAACGTTAAGTGAAACCAGTAAGAACAAATGTTTTTTCCATCTTTCCTTTCTTCTGTTGAAGGAGAAGTAAATACTTCCCTGATGCTAATGAGGTGACCTTCAAGTAAAATTCAACATTAGATAAACCTTTATTGTTTATTATTAGTAGAAAAAAGGAAAACAGTGGGGTCGGGGTCATGATCTCTTTCGGAAATGGGGCATGCAGGAAAAGTTCTCACAAAAATTGTGTTCTTGTTTTTTTGGTTGCACTTTTTATTACAGCTCGGTAATAAAGGGGTAATAGTAGGGTAACAAGGAGGAAACAAGAAAGCAATAATGTGGTCATTTTAATATGGTAAAAAATGCTAAACTGTCTGTTTCTATTTAACAACATATTAACCCTTTAAAGCCGGTCGGAGCGGGCACGCTCCGTTGTAACTATTTTTAAATCCCGGTAGCTCTGCAACCATGTAAGCTAGCGCAATAATTTTTTTTGCATATGAAACCGGAGGAGTTGTACTTACATCTTATGCCATCAGCTTGTCCTAATTCACAGTTTCCTTCCACATACAGCTTTGCAAAAACTGCATAAAACGCTCTTGCGGCAACAAAAACATAATATTCCAGAAAATATTCCATCAGCGCGAACTATCGCATGTCCGCCATGACCTGCCCAAAACCGGAAGTGACGTCATTTTCGCAGAAATGTAGTTTTTCAAGGCCTCATGAGCTTATACTGATGTTTTTAAAAGTTATGTTTGACTTTATGCCTTTCTGTGTCGATTCTGGGATGCTGAGGACTCATATTGCACTGCTGGAAATAGTTTGTTTTGATGCAGATGCTGTTTTTTGCAAATTTGCAGTATAATATTTATTTTCGTTTTTCTTGCAGTGTATAGAAATTGGTGTATTTCAAAAATAAAACTATGAAGACACTCAAAATAAATTTCCTGTGGTAGGAAACTATTTTGTGCAACTTTTTTGTATTTACAGTTTTGAGGGATAAGCCTCTTAAATTTCTCTAACTAGAAATATATGTTAAAAAACCAAAAACGATTTTCAATTTTTTTGTAGTTTTTTGCACTTTTTTGCAATTTATGTAATTACTATGCACTTAATGCATGCATATTATTAAAATTTAGGCTGTAATGGTTGTATTGATGTATAGCAACTTGAAATGCTCCCAAAAATGGCTCCACAGCAGGTAAAAATATAATATAAGCTCTGGCGGACTTGGTTCTATGGTAGGTCTTAAAGGGTTAATAAAGCAAACTTAGAAAGTGTGTGATTATCACCTGGAAACACCTGTGGTAGTTTCTGTGTAATAAGCATAAATAGGTCCAGTCTGCAAAGAGCTGGCTGCCAGTAGGTGGCAGACTGCTGCGTGCACTGGATAAAGACAAAGAGGAAGTGGGGCACCAACCGCTAACTTTAGCCACCCTTTGCTGCCTTTTGGCTCGCCTCGTAAACCAACAGATTGTAACAACACATTTGGAATCAACCCACTGTTGTGAAATAAGCTAAACACTGTTATTGTAAATATGGATGGAGAACTTGATCAGTTATACTTTCAAATAAGTCACACAAACACACAAACACACATATATATGTAAATGAGCCCTTGGTACTTCTCCAGCTTCTTGTGTTCCTTCTTTCTGATGTTGCTGTCATTCAGCATCACTACATCTATCCCTACGGCCATCTTCGTCAGAGGGAAGGACGGAGGGGAAACCACAACACTGTGAGGGTATGATGCGACAAAGACAGATGAAAACACAGGGCTTAAATCCACAAGGGAGTAATGAGGGAATGGGAAACAGGAGGGAAACACAGCTGGGACTAATCAGACATAATGAGACAAGTGGAAGCAAAACCCAAAATACTTCACACAGGACACGAGACTACCAAAGTAAAACAGGAAGCACAAGACAGACACGGAGACGCAAACTTGACCAGGAGGCTGACACAGGAGAAACACTGATATAGAGACTAGACAAGGAATGTGCAACACAGGAGAGGCAAAGAAACTAAACCCAAGATCTAAAAATCATTCAAATAAAACAGAAACAAACAATATTAATAATCAAAAAACAATCACTGAGTCACTACACTCAGGATCGTGGCAAACATTAGACAGATCTTTCCAGTATGGTACGGTGTTATACAAAGTTTTAAATACACTCAGGGAGCAGCTACATCACTACGTGACTGAGCTACAACTATGTGAAGGGGCTGGGAGTAGATAATAATAATAATAATAATAATAATAATACATTTTATTTAAATAGCGCCTTTCAAAGCACCCAAGGACACTGTACAACAGATAAAAACTGGAAATTTACACAATGATAAAAATAGAAGATAAAAGTTAAAACATACAGAAATTTAAGAATAGGCAATTTTAAACAGATGAGTTTTGAGGGTGGACTTAAAAAGAGAGAATGAGCTAATATTTCTGAGGTCCGGGGGTAGGGAATTCCAAAGTCGAGGGGCAGAGCAACTAAAGGCCCTCCCTCCCATTGTGATCAGACGAGCAGAGGGAACAGAGAGAGAAAGAGAAGATGAAGATCTGAGGCAGCGGGATGGGAGCTTCATCTGTAATAAGTCAGAGAGGTACGGTGGAGAGAGAGAATGAATAGCCTTGAATGTATACAGAATTATTTTAAAATGGATGCGAAATTTGACCGGGAGCCAGTGAAATTGCTTCAGGATTGGGGAGATGTGGTGGGTAGAAGAAGTCCTAGTAATAATACGGGCAGCAGAGTTCTGGACACGTTGGAGCTTGTTGATAGATTTTTGTGTGAGGCCAAATAATAATGAGTTGCAGTAGTCAATTCTAGAGATAACAAGATTATGGATGAGAATGGCGTGAGGTGTGAGGAAGGGGCGGAGGCGATTAATGTTACGGAGTTGGAAATATGCTGCACGTGTAATATTATTGATATGTGAGTTAAAGGATAATGTGCTATCGAGAATGACACCCAAGCTTTTCACAGAGGGAGAGATAGGGACCAGCGAGTTATTGATGGTGAGAGAGAAATTGTTAATTCTGGATAGCAGTCGCTTAGTGCCAACCAGAAGAAGTTCCGATTTATTGCTGTTGAGTTTAAGAAAGTTGGAGGAGAACCAAGAATTAAGTTCAGCTAGACAGAGGATGAGGGAGGGTGGAGGAAGAGTAGAGTCAGGTTTGGTAGAGAGATAGAGCTGGGTGTCATCGGCGTAGCAGTGGAACTGAATATTATATTTACGAAAAATATGTCCGAGTGGAAGAAGGTAGATGATGAAAAGAAGGGGCCCGAGGACAGATCCCTGGGGCACCCCAGTGGATAAAGGAGAAAGCTGAGAAGTGAAGGATTTTAATTGAATGAACTGAGTGCGGTCAGATAGGTATGATTTAAACCAGGCTAGTGGAGTGTGAGAGAGACCAATAGAAGCTAATCTGCTAAGGAGAATGGGATGAGAGATGGTGTCAAAAGCTGCACTCAGATCAAGAAGGATAAGGATGGAGAGGAGACCAGAATCAGCTGCTATAAGAAGGTCGTTTGTTATTTTTATAGGAGCAGTTTCAGTGCTATGTAGAGGACGAAAGCCAGACTGGAACTGTTCATAAAGGTTATTATCAGTTAGGTGAAGATGGACTTGTGAAGCAAGGATTTTTTCAAGGATTTTTGAGAGAAATGGTAGATTGGAGATAGGACGAAAATTATTAAAGTTGTTGGGATCTAGACCAGTTTTTTTCAGAATTGGGGTAATAGCAGCAACTTTGAAGGAAGCAGGAACAGTTCCAGTGGTGAGTGAAGAGTGAATAATAGCAGATATGAGGGGAAGGAGAGGGAGTAAGCAGGCTTTGACGAGGACAGTGGGGATAGGATCGAGCTGGCAGGTAGAAGGCTTTGATTTATGGATGAGATCAGCAATATCAGCTAAGGATGGAAGTTGAAAAACAGAGAGGAAGTGAGAAGGGGGAGAAGTTAGGACAGAGAAGCTACATTGAGCATTAGGGTCCAGGTCTAAGTGTATTTTATGAATTTTATCAATAAAGAATAGCATTAGAGCATCACAGAAGTTAGATGAATAGAGATGAGCAGGGAGAGAATCAGGTGGCCTGTTAAAAGAGTTGAATAGTGAGAAAAGGGTCTTGGTAGAGTTCTCACTTGAGCAGACAATAGCAGAGTAATAAGCAGATTTGGTTTGACTAATACATTCCTGGTAAAACAGAACGTGGTTATTAAACATATCCTTATGAATAGTAAGGCCAGTTTTCTTATAGAGACGTTCAAGCTGTCGGCCTTTAGCTTTCAGTAGCCGGAGTTCAGGGGTGTACCAGGGTGCAGAGCGAGAAAAAAGTACAGTTCTGGTTTTTTGTGGAGCCAGGGAATTTAAAATACTACTAAGGCTATGATTATAAAAAAGTACCAGGTCCTCTTGAATAGCTAAGTTGTTAGAAGACAAGCAGCTAGAAAAAGCAGAGGAAAGGATATCAAGATTTATATTCTTGATATTCCGGAAAGAGATAATACGGGGATTGTTAATTACAGAGAGGGTCATGTGAACATTAAAGGAGAGAAGTAGATGGTCCGAAATTAGCAGTTCGTCAGCTGTACAGATGGAGGGGGTAAGTCCAGAACAGCAGACTAGGTCCAAAGTGTGGCCCTTAATGTGGGTAGGGAAGTTTATGTATTGTTTAAGGCTGAAGCTATCAAGGCAGGATAGAAGGTCCTTGGTAAGAGGATGGTCGCAGTTATCCACGTGAACGTTAAAGTCACCCAGCAATATTATATTAGGGGAGACAGTAGCTAGATTGGTCAGCAGATCGGCAAAGTCACTGATAAAAACAGAATTAAATTTTGGGGGGCGGTAGATGACAGCTATTACAGTTGGGGTAGGTCCTGAAAGTTGACAAACAACAGATTCAAAGGAGCTGTACGTAGGGGCGGACAGCGGCGAGACTTTCCAGTTCTCGCGAGGTTGGCAGGTGTAAACAAACCCCGGGGGGGTGGAGTTGCGAAAAGTCATTGGGCTGTTGCCATGTCTCAGTCAAGCAGAAAAAGTCAAACTTACGGTCTGTTAGGAGATCCTGGATGAGATGTCCTTTGTTCGTAAGCGAACGGATATTAAGCAGGCCGAAGTTGACAGAAATACTGTCGGACTGGATGAGAGTGTTAGCCGACCTAGGCAGACCAGTCAGAACATTGTGGTCAATAGACCTGCAGGGGTTCCGTTGAGAGCGACCAGAGGTGGACCAGAAGGACTGAATTGGTTTGGAATTATCCTGATGGAAATACCGACGGGAGCCTCGATGTACGTACTTTCGACGAGGGAGGAAGGCAATGTCCGTGTGGAAATGAAGAGCAGCCAACGGCGGAGCAGCTAAAGAGAAGCGGAGCCGGAGGAGCTCATCAGCTGTATATTGATGAAGTCCAGTGCCCAGTCGGTAGATCGATGACATAAGGATCCAGACCCACACTGAGAGTACATAGATCCTGAAAGGCCACATCATGGACAGGAACAGCCGGGTAGGGACACCGGTGGGCCTTAGAAACAGGAGTAGGACAAAAGTCCAGAAGTCCAGAGTCCAGTAGCGTTAACGTTAGCGATAGTGGTGAGTGGCGGCCGGTGAGTAGCGGCAGCCAGTCGCGCCAGCGTTCACTCAACCGGAAGAATGTTACTTCTTCCCACTGTTTTTGAGCACCTGTTGTACCAGAGGACAATGCTTTATTTTGCATATATGCTCAATAATCAATCAAACAAACTCATGAGCAGGGTAGGCTTCTGCTCATTGTGTTGTTGGGATGAAACGTGTGCACCTCTGTTCATGAAGAGATCTAGAAGCTCACTGGAATCTCACTCATCAAAACACTTGTTTGTCTGTCGCAACAACCTCGCACAAACCTTTTCTTCCTGAATAACAAAACCTGAATAAGATCATAAAACCTTTGTGTTTATGTTGTATTGTTGCATTGTTAACTGCAGCCCTTTAGCAGGCTCTGTTTTCAGAGGGAGTCCGAGGATTGATCACTCTATGCAGCAGGGCTCTGGATGGGTAGAAGGACGACTCCAGCAGCACACTGGTCACTCATGTCACGATCTCTGTCCTGTAAGTGGGACAGGACTGTGTTTTACAAAACTTTACGTCTTATTACAGAATATTTGTTCTTCAAAGAACAGGTACACAAATGAAAGTCTATTTTAAGATACACTAAACAAGGTAAAGTTGTATTAACTGCGTTGTGTTATGTTCAACTTTTTATTTATAGTTTTTTACATTCAACTATTTCATAAAATGTAAATAGAACCTAAATCAAAGTGTCATATATTTTGTATTTACAATGTAACTGATGAAAAGAAAAAACATGAAAAACAAAGTGCTGCAGTTTCAATTCGTGCTGAAGCCTGATCAGTCTTTATCAACTGCATCTCAGTCAAATTGGCTGAAAAGAAGCATTACGTGGCACAATTTTCACATATTTAATGACGCAGTGATCTGTGCTGCATATTTATATATTGCACATATGTTAAACCCAAGGGTTAAAAATATTAATGTCGACACTATAGAGTCAAAGGTGAGTGTTCAGCAGGTGCAATTTTATAGACTGGAAACTTAAAGCTCACATGTAATGTCCTAATTAATTTTAGAAATTTAAAATCAGATATTGAATTTATAAAATGGTGTTTTTCTTGCTTATTTTTGTGACGCTTCTTGCAGAAAAAAGCTGAAGTAGACAAATATTTATTTATTCACAGGCAGTTTAGTACAGCATAAACTGGCTAGTTCATTGTGATAAAATTTACAGTGATGTCTTACATTTGACTGTCTAAATGTTGATTACATTAGCATTAGTAGACATTCATGTTTTCAAATGATATTGAAATTACATCCAGGACTCAGGAATAAAGCCACACCCCCGACTCCACCTCTCAGCCCCTCACACATGCAGAGAAAAAAGTGAAAAAAATCTGTAAGCGTGAAAAGAAAGAAACATGTAAAAGCAAAAGAACCATTAGTCTGAACAATTTTATCACAAAAAAACGCAACGTTTCCTTTTTTAGTTTCAGTTTTTACTCTTAATGGCAATTTTTTTAATAGCAAAGCCAAGAGTTCCTGTTCTGGCACCGTGCAAAGCTGACACCATGCCAGAAACGCCATAGAAACTGTGCATTGAATTTTGAGATGGATCTTCAGGGAGAATTGAACATAAAGTAAAGTTTGTAAATCACTGATCTATAGCATCCAACCAAGGAACCCTTCAAGGACCTCCTTAATCCCACCTGCAAGTCTTACATGGAGGAAGCAGAGTCTGGGGACGAGGGGGACAACCGTCTATCTGCTGGGATGAGGTCACTGAGGCAGTTAAACAACTCCTTGGCGGCAGAGCCTCTGGGGTGGATGAAGTCTGCCCCGAGTTCCTAAAGGCTCTGGATGTTGTAGGGCTGTCTTGGTTGACACGCCTCTACAATGTTGCGTGGAGATCAGGGCCAGTACCTCTGGATTGGCAGACCGGGGTGGTGGTCCCCATCTTTAAGAAGGGGGACCAGAGGGTGTGTTCCAACTATAGGGGGTCACACTCCTTAGCCTCCCTGGGAAAGTCTATGCCAGGGTGCTGGAAAGGAGAGTCTGTCCGTCAAACTTTTCAGATACAGGAGGAACAATGTGGTTTTTGTCCTGGTCGTGGAACACTAGACCAGCTTAGGCTGCTGCCACCGCCACCTGCCTTCGGATAAGCGGAAGAAGATCAATGGATGGATGGATTACTTAATATTTCCACATATATATACTTTTAAATCTCTTTGCAAAGAGTTTAGTTAGGTTTAGGTTCAGGGTCTAAACTTCAAAAATTAATGTAAAAACCAGTGATCCCTAAAATTTGTAAGATTTATATTTCAAAAAGAATTACTGAACATTTTGTGGACTATTTGTTTGGGTTTTATTTTTCTAAAGATGTTAGGGATTAAAAAACTAGAATCTTTGGCAATCTTTGACATATTTTGAAATAAAAAATTTCTCTATTTCATGTCTTTCCATGAATAAAGATGAAAGGTTCACTAGAAGAAGGGAAAAGTTTTCTGTTATTTCAGTGTGAAGCCTTTATATATACTGGCAGGTTCTTATTAGAACACCCTGGATAAAGGAAAGAAGAACAGATGTGTAAACAAACTTTAAAGTCTTCTGACGCTCTGATTGGGGTTGGATATGAAATATTCACCAATAGGTGTGGATAGTCCTATTTTTGGCTCTCAGTCAGGACGCTCCATTTTTTTGTTTTCATTCACAATGCTGCACTTCTTTCCATAAAAAAGCATTAGATGAGCCAGATGGCCGTAGCTTCCAACTACGCCGACTCACATGAAATATTCAGCCAGGATCTTTATGGTTTTTTAAAAAACAGGTTACCGGATACATAAGCACCTGTTTATGAGTTTAGCTGGCCTCCCCCAAAACACAAGCATCCTATTTCCTTTGCTCTTTTTTCTTCAATTGAAAATGGTTTTAAAGACACTTCATGGTAGGCAGCTATAACATTTTATCCACATTGCCATGGCTGACTTTGGCTTCTCAAAGTAAATATAAGCTACCACCATAAATTCATAATTGAATTGAATTTTGCATTGAATTATCTTAAAGGCCTCATAGTACCGTATAACCCCAACAAGCACTGTGCTCTCAGACCGTTGGCTTGTTGGGGTTCCTAGGATGTTTCAAAGTATTATGGGAGGCAGAGCCTTCAGCTTTTAAGCCCCTCTCCTGTGGAACCAGCTCCAGTTTTTCATTTGGGAGACATGCTCTCTACATTTAATATTATCCTTAAGACTTTTATTTTTGACAAAGCATATAGTTAGCACTGGATCAGATGACCCTAAGTCCTCCCTTAGTTATGCTGCAATAAACTTAGTGCATCATAGGAAGCTCCGAGCAGTTTGAGTATCTCTCCTTCTCTCACACCTTTTTACTCCCTGAGTGTTTATACACCAATCTGCATTTAATTATGAAGTAATATTAATCACTGGCTCTCTTCCATGGCATGTCTTTTGTCCTGTCTCCCTCATCCTCAACCAGTCGCGGGTGACATCTGCCCCTCCCTGAGCCTGGTTGTGCTGGAGGTTTCTTCCTGCTAAATGTGAATTTTTCCAACCACACACTTCTTTGGGTTGGCTGTGAGCCCTGCCTGCCTCAGGGACTCCAGGACCCCAGCCACATGCTGCATATGCTCCGATCAGGTGTCACTGTGGATGATGACATCATCCAGGTAGGTGGAACTATCTGCAGTACCTTTTCCTTAGACTCTGGAGAATACAAAATCTGCCAGTAGCCCTTGGTTAAATCCGGTGTCGTGAAAAAACAACCAGTGCCTAAGCAGTCGAGGAACTCACAGACCCGGGGCATGGGTTGGGGGTTAACCCTAACCCTTTGCTCTTAGGTTCAGAACATACTTATTTCCATATTTAGCTAAGCTTGGACCTTCCTCTCAGTTTTCTTTAATTAGGCCCAAGAACAACACCTTTCTGCCAAACAGCAACTCAAGGGGAGAAAATTGTGCAGAGGCCTGGGACACCTAATGTACCGCAAACAACAAAGGATCTAACCAGCGACCCCAAATGTGCTCATCCTCATCTTCGCTATCATCCATCAGTTTTCATCACGTGGTTGAAGGCTAAGCGTAGGATGCTCTCACGAGTAGGGATGGGTATCGAAACCCGGTTCTTGTTGAGAACCGGTTCCCACTATTTCAGTTCCTTGGAGTTGTTTGCCATTTTTACAAACGATTCCCTTATGGATTCCAGTCGCCCCGAATGACGTCGCCACGTTGCGGAGCGTCATTTACCTGACAGGAAACACGGCGCCTAAGCTCAACGCTCAAAAGTTTGGTCATACTTTACGAGGACGGATGACATCAGGGCAACTTGCAACACTTGCAAAGCAGATATTTCATTTAAGGGAGGAAACACTACGAATATGCAAAAGCATTTGCTCACAAAACACGCGATGACCTTAAATGAATGTCGTGTTTTTAATTCCGGACTCGTGAATCTCAACCCAGCAGCAGTAACGTTTGCACGTCCTCTCCCGCTAATGCGGCAGGTAAATAATCAACTAACAGTGCATATTATGTTAGCGCGATCTGCCTTATTACAAACCTGCCATTACTGTGCATTTAGTGACCATGATGAGAGAGGCAGAGTCTGGCTCTGATGGCTCAGATGCTGGCAGTTCTCGCTGCAGTCTACCGGTAGCGTCTCCTTTCAGACCAGGATAGACGAATGTCACCGAGCAGTGACTCAGTTTGTGGTCAAAGGCTTGCACCCGTTTGCCACAGCAGATGTAAGTGAATGTGTTTAATTGTACGCAGGGACATTACTGGATATTCTTGTGTAATTGCTACAGAATAATTTATGTTATACTTTGTTATTGCTACAGAAGAATATTTATTTTATTATTTCACATTTACAATTTTTTTCCCGGGGACCCTGTGACACCACATTGAAGAGCCGTAGGCTGGATCTCTTAAGATCTCACTGTTGGGTTTGTAAGGCCATGTTACTCCTAAATTTCTATCTTGTTCAAAGAGAAGATATAAAACAAAGTTCTAAGCTAATCGACCTTAGTGTTCTCCTTTTTTAAAAATAAGAATCGATAAAGAATCGATAAAGAATTGTTAAACAGAATCGAAAATGGAATCAGAATCGTGAAAATCTTATCAATACCCATCCCTACTCACGAGACTTCTCTAGCGGAAAACCGTTCATGGAGTGAATTAACAGAATCGGTGGGACGTCCTGTGAAAGCCTGCAGGTTCCTCCTCCTCAGATTCAATGTCGATGACCCCATATCACTCCTGAGCGCTGCACAGACACTGCATCTCCGTACCTGTCGTGAATGCATCCCTATACACTGTTCCATCAACCTCCCAAATCCATCCCTGGAACTGGAGACAGAGATGGGGGCACACCAACACCTGCATCTGGTGCTCAGTCTGGATCTGTAGAGTTAAATGATTGCTGGGATGCCACGACTGTTACTAGTGCATATTTAATTAAACAGTTTTTGATTTCAGTTGCCTAGGCAACCCAAAATGATCTAGTGATAGCCTTTTTTTTTTGTTTAAACTCAGTTAAAAGCTAAACCTCTTTTTCTGGGATCTTATATATCTTTCATTCTGGGACTATCATAAGGAAGACTGCTGCTGTTAATAAGGTTAGAGAGGTGTTTTTCTTTCTCTATCTTTTTCCAGGAGAGGAGCAGATGCTAGACGAGCTCAGACGTGGACGGAGTGGAGAAGAAGATCTGCGGCAGAGACGGCATGATAATACTTGTTTTTGTTGTGGTATAAAACTGTATTGCCTGCTTACAGAGGCGTCCTTTTTGTGAAGCAGACCGCTGGTTCACATCGAGGTCCAGCTCGCTGTAACTGTAATTTCAACTGCTGAAGCAAATTAAATCATTTTAAAGACAGTCGTTCTCCTGTACTAAAACGAACACAACAGATCTATTAAATAAACTTCAGGCCACACAAATCAGCATTTCAAAATGTCCCATAATCATGACTGTGCAGTCACTCATGCAGTTATGTGACTTGTATAAAACTCTTGCGCTTTATTTAAATTTAGGTTCCGGTAGTGTTTTAATCACTGTGATCACAATACTACATGTTCAGTTCAGTTCAGTTCATTTTTATTTCAAACATTTCAAACATGTGCCTTCACAATCATTACAAAATATCATTCCATTATTTGTTTGAAAAGGAGTAGGCTGAAGTATTTACTTATTTGTCCCTACCCCCTCAAGTTTTACCTCTCATTCATTAAATTTTTTTTGTCTTAAATTAAACAAACAACATATGAAACATATGAAACATATGAAGTAAAACAAAACATAACATACATAAATCAAAAACAAGAAATTAGCAAGCCCCACCACAGTATAGTTTCTTTCATATGAAAAATACAGAATGTGTATATTTGCAGATACACAAGTTATGGAAAAACAACAAACCAAAACAAAACAAAAAAACAAAAAAACAACCAAAAAAGAACCGCAACACCATTACCAGCAACATTACCGTCCTGGGTTAACCCCGTTTTCTTCATTCTTATACTTATTTAAAATTAGGTTTTTATATTTTACTTTAAACTGTTTTATGTTTTGACTGTCTTTTATTTCTTCTGTTAGACTGTTCCATAATTTAACTCCTGCAATTGAGATTGACATAGTTCTTAAAGTTGTTCTAGCACTTTGTATTTTTAAATTCCATCTCCCTCTTAAGTTATACCCACCTTCTCTTTCTATGAACAATTTACAGATTTCTTTGGGAAGCAATTTATTTCTGACTTTATACATTATTTGCGCTGTTTTAAGCTTCACCAAGTCTTGGAATTTAATAGCTTGCATTTTGACAAAGAGTGCATTTGTGTGGTCCCTGTACCCTACATTATTTATTAATCTAATGGCCCTTTTCTTTATTATAGTTATTGTTTGTGTGTTACTTTTGTATGTGTTTCCCCAGACCTCTACAGAGTAGCTCATATATGGCAGTAGTAAAGCACAGTATAAAATGTGCAGTGCTTTCTGATCCAACATATACTACATGTTTCACACCTATTTAAGAGTTTTTCAAGCTAGCTGTATAAAAAGTCCACATACTGCTGGTTAAGAATGTGTCATAGTAGGGGAGACCGGGGATAGTTGTAACGTGGGTCAGTTGTAACACTTCCAATTTCTCCAATCAGGGCTAAGTTTCAAATGATGTGACTCATCCTGTGCATGCCCAACTCAGTTCTGCTATCACATGTGAAAAATCAGCACATTTTGTCAAACACAGACAATTTAACACGAAAAAAAGTAAGTTTTTCTACTTTATTTCAATTTCTAATAGCATTATCTGCTTTGCACTTAAACTCATCAAACTTAAATTATGTTATTTGTATGCCTATGGGGATATATTCTGTGTAGGTCTTTAGTGCTAATGTTTTAGCCGTTGGCTGTAATGTTAGCTAGTTCATGGCTATAGGAGTCTGGGTCAGTTGTAACAGCAACAGTCTGGGTTAGTTGTAACAATAATGTATGTTACAACTTACCACACTATTACTTTAACTTATATTAAACAAGTTGGGGCAACGACATCAGCAGAGAGAGCTTCACTGGTCGCATTTGTATATGCGGTTAATGCCATTGGCAACACAATTCCTCCACTGTTTGTGTTCCCACACATACATTATGCAGACCACTGTGTCAGAGATGGACCAGTAGGAAGTACTGGTAGTGGAAATAAATCAGGATGGGTGCAAGAAACAGATTTCCTCATCTTTCTGAAGCACTCTGCAAACCACACCAAGGTAAGCGAGGATAAAAAGTAATGGAATTGCGATGCTGGTGAACAACTACATTTTTTCAGCTTCATTGTTATGTTCAAAATTGGTGCAAGAGTTGTAGGTTATAATGCCCACTGAGCCAATGAGGCCAAACTCAAGGAAGACCAACCAAAATTAATGAAATATTCAGTTTCAGAAAATTTTATAATTTGTCTTTTTTGGGGGGTTGGAATATGTTCAAAAGATAGATTTCTGCATTCTGTCACACACACACACACACACACACACACACACACACACACACACAGCTACATAAATGGCTCTAAGTGCATTCATGTGTTGAATAAACAAAGATTACATGTTAATGTTTCGTTAGTACCCTTATTTCATTGTGTTACATTTCACCCCAGGATATGTTACAACTAACCCAGACTATGGGGTTAATTGTAACATTTCACTCTTTGTGTTTGAGACCATACCATGTAATGGGTAATTGTGCTGCAGAGAAAATAGCTGCACTATTTAATAGCCGAGACATGTAAATACTTTGCATTACATTTTGAATCCACTACCTTAAACGAGCTCCAATTTACAGACAGAAATGTGAAAAATGTGACAACTATCCCCGGTCTCCCCTACTTAAATGCACATCTTAATAGATTTGTACAGTGATGCTTTGTGTGGACACTCAAGTAAATGTAATCACAAAGGCTGTGTGTGTGTGTGTGTGTGTGTGTGTGTGTGTGTGTGTGTGTGTGTGTGTGTGTGTGTGTGTGTTTCCTTATATGCTGACTGACCCTGTTGAATGCAAACCTTTTTCTGTATTTCTAAAGTAAACTATGACTTGTAAACTTAGCAGTATTTTATAATTTCTTGTTTTTGCTTATGAAAAGCTCTCCTGGGAGAGAGCTACTGAGAAATGGTTTATCATTTGTTGTTATCATTGTTGTCATTGTTATCAGAGTGAGTACAGTAACCACAACATTATATTAGCCACAAGCTTTTAACTCTCTGGAGTCTAGGGCAGCGGTCCCCAACCCCCGGGCCTCGGACCGGTACCGGTCCGTGAGTCGTTTGGTACCGGGCCGCGAGAGTTGAGGCCTCAGGTGTGAAATGTCTGGTTTTCAGGGTTTTTATCGGTTTTCAGCGTTATTTTGTTATCGTTTTTATCATTAACTCTGTTTTCCTGGGTCTTTTCACGTGTGTTATGAATAAAGCTTCTTTTTTTCGGTACCGGTACTGGTTTTATTTTGTTGTATTTATCCGCGACACCTTAAAGGCCGGTCCGTGGCGCAAAAAAGGTTGGGGACCGCTGGTCTAGGGTACAATCCTTAGATTTCACCTTTAAAAACTGTTTACTGGATGGTTCTTCTGTCAAGGCTCCCTGTGTGGCAGACAATGTTGATCCCAAATGCAGAACTCAGCAGAGTTGACACAGACTGAATCATGAAGTACTGACTCCATTTTTTTATTCAAGTAAAAATGAAAGAGTACAGGCTCTGAAATGTACTCAGAGTAAGAAACTGAAAAGCTGTTTGAGGGACATTTCTACCGGTTATCTTTGTGAAAGGTAACTGAACCTATTAATGAATAATAAAATAATATTAATACATGAGATCACAAAGGGTTTTGTTTGTTAGTTTTCTGTACTTTGCCTCTATACCAAAACAGATAACGGGTCTAAAGTGGGCTGTCACAGGTGGGGAACCCTAGCATCAGGCTCAGTGTGGGGGAAAGAATCACAGTATTATATGTAGAGTGGCAGTAGATCATCTGAGAGCACATGCTGTGAGCAGCTGGCCTGCCTCTACTCCTGCTGCTGCTCTGAGGTTTACTGCTCTTTGACAATTTACAGCTGAATACAGCAGAAAGGTTATCTCAGCTGATTTCCTCTCCCCACACTGACAGTATACTCTTCATACTATCCAGCACAATGTTAGTTAACTACAGCTACTCTGCAGCAGTCCAACATAGAACGCTACCATTAATTACCAAAATACAGCAAGTTTTAACTGCTTTATGTGTTTCATAAACTGCAGAATATTTTCATGCAACCTTTGAATAACAAAAACTAATTATTTTTAGAATACTTCTTTTCAGTTTGCTGTTTCACAAAACAAACTAAAAACCATCAACAAACGACTTAAACATAAACAATCACAAAGAAAGAACAATACAGTATCCACATCTGAACCAAAGAGTAAAACAGTGAAATGTGGATTATTAAATATTAGGTCTCTCTCCTCCAAGTCTCTGTTAGTACATGACTTAATAATTGATCAACAAATTGATTTACTCTGCCTTACAGAAACCTGGTTGCAGCAGGATGATTATGTTAGTTTAAATGAATTAACACCCCCGAGTCATTCTAACTACCAGAAACCTCGAAGCACAGGCCGAGGGGGAGGTGTGGCAGCAATTTTTCACACCAGCCTATTAATCAACCAAAGACCCAGACAGACTTTTAATTCATTTGAAAGCCTGATGCTTAGCCTCGTCCACCCCAGCTGTGAAACTCAGAAACCAGTCTTACTTGTTATCATCTATCGTCCACCTGGGCCTTACACAGAGTTTCTGTCTGATTTCTCAGACTTTTTATCTGATTTAGTTCTCAGCTCAGATAAAATAATTATTGTGGGTGATTTTAATATCCATGTAGATGCTAAGAATGACAGCCTCAACATGGCATTTAATCTGTTATTAGACTCAATTGGCTTCTCTCAAAATGAAAAAGAACCCACCCACCACTTTAATCACACTCTAGATCTTGTTTTAACATATGGCATAGAAACTGAACATTTAACAGTGTTTCCTGAAAACCCTCTCCTGTCTGATCATTTCCTGATAACATTTACATTTACAATAATTGATTACACAGCGGTGGAGAGTAGACTTTATCACAGTAGATGTCTTTCTGAAAACGCTGTAACTAAGTTTAAGAATATAACCCACCCGCTGTATCAACATAGAGCAGTATATAGTAGATATGAATAGCACCAAATAACTGAATCCACTTTTAGTTGTGACACGCTAATAATAGAAAAAACACAACTTTTTAAATGTTTTTATGTTTTATTTTATTTACTAGCAATTATCACACTGTATTCAGAGCATTTATTCATAATATTTGTCTATGTTCAAGAACAGCTGCATTAACTGAAGAAGAGCTGACTCGAAATTAGAGTTATCTTAATAGATTTAGAGCTTTGGCATAATTAACAAATTAACAAATATGAAAAAGTGTCAAGCATGCAAACCATCATACCATGTATCATTATCAGCAGTCGTTTCGCCTCATTTGTAAATCTTTCAAACATTTAATAAAACACAGCTGAAGGTCATTTGGCATCTTTACAGCATCTCCATCTACAGTAAGTGAATATGTATGTTACACATATCAGAATTAAAGTTCTTTGTTTCCTCTGCATCGATGTGTGTGTGTGTGTGTGTGTGTGTGTGTGTGTGTGTGTGTGTGTGTGTGTGTGTGTGTGTGTGTGTGTGTGTGTGTGTGTGTGTTCGGCCTTAATAACACTCTCTTACTCCCCGGAGAATTATCTTTTCAGTACCAGTGGGGACTGAGATGGTTCTCTGTACCCTCCGGGAGGCGTGTTCCCCGGTGACTTGCTCTTCTTATCAAGATGAACATGCTATGATGAACAACAACATGTAAGTAGGCCACAAGTATCTACAATTAGTCCTCCTCCAGTCAGCGTTCGCTGAGGACGAATACAAGACACAAGAAAAGAAAAGAAAACTGTGTGAAGCAGGAGTGAGTGTGAGAGGAAGAGCTGTATCTTTATTGGGTTAACCACAAAAACCTCATTTAAACTGCTGAACTACCCGTTTTCTTGCAGCCATCAGATAAAGACAGTAAGAACACTTAAACTGCAGCCTAGTGTCTTCTTTGCCACTTCCTATGGACCTGGACAGTAAATGAAGCCGAGAGAAAGAGTTTGATTTCTAGCTGTACTACACTTATATATATTTTAGCACACATTTTGACAAATCTTACATATTTATTTGTACCTCAGTTGGAACCAAATAATACTGCATTACTTTAAAAGTGCTTCAGTCAGACAGGTGGTATTTAGTCAGAGCAACAAGGGAAAGACTGCTTGTGCTCTGAAATCTGAAAACAGAGTTACAACCAAAGAGATCTTTCTTACATCTTAAACAGCTCATTGTAAACCTGTGCCATAAGAATGTCTTGGTTGCATTAAACATCTAATTGCTGCCACAGTTTGTTTTTAATCTCCAGAAGCAGGATTAACCTGGCTTCCCTTTGATTCCCCTGACGTGTTGAGCAGGTCTAAATTTCATGAGTGTGTCTGTGTGCTCTTATCACATCTCGTTTAGATTACTGTAACTCTGTTCTCTATAGTCTACCTCTCTCCATAAACTGCAGATAGTTTAAAATACAGCTGCTTGTATTGTGTACAGGATTATTAACTTCATAAGCTCACTCGTCCATATGTATCTGATCTTCTCCATACGTACTCACTCCTCTCTTCTTCACCTGACTACCACGGGACTCAGAGCCTTTAGTTGTTCTGCCCGAGACATTGGATCCACTTCCACCAGATCTCCAGACCACAAACACTACTTTTAAATCATGTCTTAAAACCAGAACTGCATACACTTCATCATGATTCTGTCTTAGTCTATTTTTACCTTGTTTAGCTTTAATACTTTTATTTCTGTTTACCTTGTGTGTTTATTTTCTTGTACTAAGGTCTTTAAAGGCGCCTATAAATACATGTTGTTGTATTATTATTATTATTATTATTATTATTATTATTATTATTATTATTATTATAACAACATGTATACTTAAAGGAACTTAATAAGGTTAATAAACTTAATAAGGGAGGTCAGCTCCTACCGTGTACCAATAATAAATCTGTGGAGTTGAGCAGGTGTAGTCTAATCCAGCATTTTCAGATTTGCATCTATGAGAAAATTCTGTTCAATGAATGTACTCAGTTAAACCACGTGTTTAAAAAACTCCCCCACTACTCCACACCTTTGATTCTGCTGTTTGTTTTTAAATAAAAACATTTATTATACTTTTTGAATTCATGTTTTTGAAGGGTAGAAATGAAAATTCAAGAGAACTGAAATTAAGGTATTCCATAGATTATATAGTCACTCATCAAAAAGACCAGGTTTATGAATACATATGGTGAAATATGAGTTTGTGCTGTAGACATGGCTGAGGAAAAACAAGTGTTTAACCCAACACATGACCTGATGTATGATTCCTGATGTTGGAAGACAGGTGAATTAAAAGTGTAGTAACAACAACAGGGTTTCTCTTAGTATGTCAGGCTACTATACTGTGAAACATGAAGACATCCCATAAAAACTGTGAGTAATATACAGTTTTTACTGATTTCCACTCTTGGTCTGACCTTGCCTTGAGATGAGCTGTTATTGGTTTCCTCATAATAACAATAGAAAGTGATATCTGTGGATGCTTCTTTGTTTGTCTGCTAACAAACAAACAAACAAAACTAATTACCTGCTTCCTCCCTTCAAGGGAGAATGAAGATGCAGACACTGATGATTGTGGATACAACTCTACTAAACTCTACTAAACTCTACTAAAGTCTGTTAAACCCACATTTTACACTTTATTGCCAAAGGTATCCGTTCATCTGCCTTCACAAGGATATGAATTTGTGTGACATCCCATTCTTTATCCACAGGATTTATTATCATTTCCAGCTTTGCATTGTATGATGTGCATGATGTGCGTGGTAGAAGTTGATCTTCGCTCTTCTCGTCGACAGGACAAAATTCAGATCAATTTGGGAACTTTTTCTGTAACATTTAGTCGCATAACAAAGAACCTGTGCCTAAATGAGCAAAATAGCATACAATGAAAGTATATCTGTGAGATGGAATTTCCTGTTCCCTGTCTACCTCGTGTTGTGTGTTCAGAAAGTTTCCTGTCCGTGTTCATTTTCCATATTGAACATGTACACACTTAGTGCTTGTGTGTGCATGTTTGCTGGTGACCTTCTGAAGCTGAGCCCTGGGGCAGAGCAGCAGCCATCCTCTGACCTTAGCAGAGTTTGGAGAGCCACAGTCCCCTGGCTATAGACCACTGGTCTGCAGAGAGGCTGCTGTTGTTGTGGTGGCAGGGCTCTATCATTGATCCAAATGGCTGTTTTGTCCTCAGTCCAAATATGAATGCAGAGATGTAACCAAACACTGAGCTGAATCCCATCACACAACTGGCCTGTGGAAAAGGTCAGAGAGTATTTGGTTAAAGGCCAATTCAACCCTTAAAACAGCAGGAAAAGTAATGCTGGTTTGCTGCTATAGACTTCCCAACGTGTTTTATTTCAAGTCACACGATCAAGAAATTTGCTTCATTAAAAATGCCGTGTTACAATGTCACTGACAGTCAGGTGCCTGGAATGTGCTTTCGAATAATGAATCATTTACCACTTACTGATCGTAGGAATGATGTGTGAATGCTCCATGAATATCTCCGAGGACAGATGCATGTCACGGTCCGCTGTGACAGACCGTGCGGTGGTGTGTATGGTGGACCCAGGTGCGAACACAGGTGAGCAGACGGGAGTGAACTTTAAACAAAAGCGAGCCTTTTATTGTGGCTGATGACAAGGTATACAAATACAGCAGGGATAGCGTGGCTAAACAGAAACCTAAACTGGGAATAACTAAGGTAAAGCTATGACTAAGAATACAATAGACCGGGCATGGAAACATAGAGGGTGGAAACACAGACAACGCGACACAGACTACATGAAACACAGAGACTAAATACACAAGAGGGATGATCAGGGGAAGTGGCCACACATGGGAACACAGCTGACACAGATAAACATAACAAGACATGGCAGGAGTAAACAACACTGACGGGAGACTGTCAAAGTAAAACAGGAAGTACACAGAGGTGCAAACAGGAGGAGAGAGAGAGCACGGGCATAGTGGGCTGGGGAAACATGGAATGAAACACGAGGGGAGATGAGGGCTCACAGATACATAGAGGGGCACACAGGGGATACGAGTCACAAGGGGAAGTCAAATAAGGAACGAAATACAAAAACACAAGGAACTGAGAATACTGGGCCCACATGGCCCAGGACCATGACAATGCATGCTTTGTGTTTTTCTATAATTCATTGTTTTGTTGTAAAGGGGGCGGACAACAGATATTCAATTTTTTGATAAGCATCAGGGAGGCAGAGGTGTGCAGAAGGGAAAGAGTATGTCCGCAGGCATGGGAACATTTAAAATTTAAAGGTAGTATGACGACATGAAAACAGGATTCACTTTGCATGAAAATGTAAACTGACAGTATTTCCAAGCCGTGATTCAAAGATACGCTTTGTTTTTCTTTAAATTGATCCACAAAGACTTTAGGATGATGTCCTTCCTCAGTATATACCAACCTCACACTCAGCCCACTCACACTACGAATTAATTGATGAACGTGTAACTGAACAGGAAGTCTGGTTGTCGACATCTCATTTGTGTTTGAATCACCGGCCCCTTCGGGGGATGGGAGTTTTGCCTGGTGCTGGGCATGCCAGACTGGAGAGCATGGCAGGAGGGAAAACACTGATTTTTAATTGATACATTAAACAGTCAAACAGATTGCACAACCTCAGGCAATGAACAAAACAGCGTGCATAACTCTAAGCCGTAGGCAAGTAGAAAAGGACTATCTCTCCCTCTGTCATGTGCCTGTCCTTATTCTAAGACTTATTTTCTATTCTGCAGGGGTGCGCTTTCATTGTGTCGTCTGATTCAGCTGCTGAACAGTGTGCACATAGACTCGCCTCGTTTGCAGAAGAACTGCTGCTCCTCTGATGCACGGCCACAGCACAGAAATGGGATCTGTTAAGCCTGTTGTCTGGAAATCGTCTTGTATTCAGTTTTCTGATCCCAGCGTGTGTGTGTGTGTTTCATAGGAAGTAATGTGCCTTAAATAGCAAAGTGCTTGTTGTTTGCCAGGACTCCTTAAAAATGACTTATACTGGTGCTGCGTGACATCACTGGGATTTAAGCAAGGTCAGCTAGGTTTATAAAGAGTATGATTAGATTAAGTGTTTCTTTATGTAAGACACTTACTCCGTGTTGGGAAGGTTACTGTTAAAATGTATTCCACTACAGATTACATGCCCCAAGATGTATTTTGTAACGTATTCCGTTACGTTACTCAATGAGAGTAACGTATTCTGAATACTTTGGATTACTTAATATATTATCATGCTTTTTACAGCTACATGAATGTCCCATTGCTGTGTGATTTATTACTATTACTGAAGGTTACTCTCCACACCAACACCAGCTAGATGTTTAAATCTTAATATAAATGAGTAACAGTAGGTGGACATTAGGTAAGGCTGCACTTTTTGCAGCGATCTCGTGTAGAAAACTATTCCGCACGTATATAAAACAGGTCCGCGGCTCCAAACTGTAGTAAAGGGACCTCTGGCTGATACGTCGGGTTCATGTCGGCTCGTAGCTGAAAACTAGCTTTACTTTGTTGTGTGGGTCAACTTTGCTTGCGAGAGACAGAGAGAGGCGTTGAAAGGCTGCTGCAACGGAACTTATTGTTTTCGGAGGAAAACAGGAACACGGTGTACAGTCGAGTCTTAATAGCTTACTTACAGCTGGGCTCATCAGGCTCTCTTCTTGGCTGCAGTGGTTATTATTATATTTACATGCTTCCAGCTCCTGTTTCTGCTCAATGACAGCTTGTACTTTCTCTCCCTCCCTCGCTCACAGTCACATAACGGGTATGGCAGTCCATTCTCCCTGCAGCACGGACTACACTGCCCATCAGGCCTCATGCTTTAGGGCGATGCCTGTAACACTCTGCCTGTTGCCTTCATATTAAATCATTTGTAAAAATAATTCTTCACTTCATTATGAGACATGAGATTGAGGCACAGGCATTAGAGCCTCTTAATGCCTGTTTTGTTTGGGTTTCCACCGGCGTGGAATTACCAATAATAGAGAGGGCATAGCCTAACATATGAAACAGGAAAAGACCGCCGTGTAATCCATTTATTTCAACAAAGTAACTGTATTCTGAATACCACCTTTTTAAACTGTAACTGTAACGGAATACAAAATAAAATAAGTGAAGGTGTTTTGTTACCGGGGTTTTGGGAAGGTCCACAAGAAGGTCCACCTTCCCAAATTGCTAATCCTTACGTGCAATTTCCAGATGCCTGAAGGTCCCATGTTCATCAGTTCAGACAATAATACACAATTATAAAAAACATGGGAATGTACATCCATCATACGGCTCTGGAAAGAGACGGATTCACAGAGAGGAATGTTTTTTGGTCCGAAATGTGCAAATCAGCCCCAAACCCAATCAACAGCAAAAGACCTTGTGAAGATGCTGGCTGAAACTGGTTAGACAGTGTTACTGTCCACAGTAAAACGAGTCCTGTACCACCACGAGCTGAAAGATGTAGTGATGCGCGAATCATGAACGAATCGTTCAATACTCGAGAATCACTTTACTGACTCATGAATCATGATTCACAAGCCCAACTGACTCACTGACTCATCCATGTTGCTGTTAGCAGCAATGTATCTAGCTTATAATTAAAATTGTGGAGAAAAACACCACATCCAGTATCTTAACAAAAAGATTTCTGCTCTGAACTGGAAGAAAAAACCCTGAGTAGAAGCTCACATCAAGACAATAGCTCCTCAGTTCACAGTAGCATCACTCTGCTAACATGCTAACAGCACATTTGAGCTACTCACCCCCTCCCTCCTGTGCTGAATCATAGCGCGAGCAAATCACTCAGGACTCACTCACCCCCTATCCCCGTCCCTCTTCCCCGCTGTTTTTCTTTCCCTCTTTCTTTCTCCCCTCTCTTTTCCCCAGTGAAGTCTGTCCCGTATTTAGCAAGTAAAAATAAAATAAAATAAACAATAAAAGGTGAATCAAATAGACCATTACGGCAAAGCTGGGATGGTCCATTTGGTAAAGTAAATCCATTGGGCATCTTTGTTCGCCTTTAGACAATAATTCTGATGGCAAAAGAGCCAAACGGGACAGGCCAAAAAAAACCCCAAAAAAAATGTCGTAGAGTTGGAAGAAGGACCCAAGATGCAGTCAGTGGATGAGATACCGGTGGTTTTATTTACAGAGGTGTAGTGGCAAACAAACAGTGGGGCATAACAAATAACTAAATACACCTAAACTGGGAGAACTAAAAATAACAGACCTGGGAGCATACGACAACGGGATGAGAAGCAGAGAGAAGCAGACGAGGAACAGGACACCGTGGAACACAGGGTAACAGACTGACACGGCGTGACACAGACGAACCGGCAACAGGCAGGAGAACACACAGGGCTTAAATACACACACCAGTAATCAGGGGATGAGAGACAGGAGGGCAACACAGCTGGGAGGAATCAGAGCTGACGGGACAGGGGAAACGTAAACTGAGCACACTCACATATGACACAGACCTTCACAATAAAACAGGAAACTCAGACACATGGAACCAGACAAGACATCGAACTAAACAGACAGATTCACAAACAGATGGGGTGACACCATAGACAGACAGATACAGACGCGGACTCAGAGGCAGACTGAATATAACACATAGAACTTAAACAATCATCATCAAGAAAATGATAACGAACTAAAAGCGCTGGGTCACCGACCCAGGACCATGACAAAAAACCAGTTCAGTTCAGTTCATTTTTATTTCAAACATTTCAAACATGTGCCTTCACAATCATTACAAAATATCATTCCATTATTTGTTTGAAAAGGAGTAGGCTGAAGTATTTACTTATTTGTCCCTACCCCCTCAAGTTTTACCTCTCATTCATTTAATTTTTTTTTGTCTTAAATTAAACAAACAACATATGAAACATATGAAACATATGAAGTAAAACAAAACATAACATACATAAATCAAAAACAAGAAATTAGCAAGCCCCACCACAGTATAGGTTCTTTCATATGAAAAATACAGAATGTGTATATTTGCAGATACACAAGTTATGGAAAAACAACAAACCAAAACAAAACAAAAAAACAAAAAAACAACCAAAAAAGAACAGCAACACCATTACCAGCAACATTACCGTCCTGGGTTAACCCCGTTTTCTTCATTCTTATACTTATTTAAAATTAGGTTTTTATATTTTACTTTAAACTGTTTTATGTTTTGACTGTCTTTTATTTCTTCTGTTAGACTGTTCCATAATTTAACTCCTGCAATTGAGATTGACATAGTTCTTAAAGTTGTTCTAGCACTTTGTATTTTTAAATTCCACTTCCCTCTTAAGTTATACCCACCTTCTCTTTCTATGAACAATTTACAGATTTCTTTGGGAAGCAGTTTATTTCTTACTTTATACATTATCTGCGCTGTTTTAAACTTCACCAAGTCTTGGAATTTAATAGCTTGCATTTTGACAAAGAGTGCATTTGTATGGTCCCTGTACCCTACATTATTTATTAATCTAATGGCCCTTTTCTGTATTATAGTTATTGTTTGTGTGTTACTTTTGTATGTGTTTCCCCAGACCTCTACACAGTAGCTCATATATGGCAGTAGTAAAGCACAGTATAAAATGTGCAGTGCTTTCTGATCCAACATATGCTTTGCTTTTCCCAGGACGGCAATGCCCCGTGCCAATTTCCCCCGAACATAAGTAATGTGTGGCTTCCAACAGAGCTTGTGGTCAATGATCACCCCAAGAAATTTTATTTCATTTACTCTTTCTAAATATACATTGTCAACACATATTTCTACTTTGATGTTTTTCTTTTGGTTTCCAAACAACATAAATTTGGTTTTATCGAGATTCAATGATAATTTATTTATATCAAACCACTTCTTTAATATTGTTAATTCCTGTGTGATCATTTCCAAAACCTGTGGCAACTCCCCACCTGCACACAGTATATTTGTGTCATCTGCAAATATTACAAACTTTAAAATCTCCGATACTCTGCAGATATCATTTAAGTACATAATAAACATTTTTGGACCCAGTACTGAACCTTGAGGTACTCCACAAGCTATATCCATCAAATTAGATTTATATTCATTTATTTGTACATATTGTTGCCTATTCCCTACATAGCTTTTTAACCATTCCAAAACCACTCCCCTAAACCCGTACTTTTCCAGTTTTTTTAATAGAATTTCATGATTAACAGTATCAAACGCCTTCTTTAGATCTAAGAAAACTCCGAGCGCATACCTCTTATTATCCATACATTCCGTTATCTTTTCCATTAAATCTATCAGTGCCAAAGCTGTTGATCTGTTGTTTCTGAACCCATACTGACTATCTGTCATTAATTCATATTTTTCCACAAAACTGTCAAATCTTTTTATGAAGAGTTTTTCCAGTATCTTAGAGAACTGGGAGAGTATTGACACTGGTCTGTAGTTTGTAAAATGATGTGTTTCACCGGTTTTGTAAATGGGAGTAACTTTAGCAACTTTCATTTTTTGTGGAAAAACTCCTTTTTGAAACGACAAGTTGAATATATATTTTAATGGTTTTACGATACCATCAATAACTGTCTTTACCGTTACCATATCAATATCATTCCAGTCTGTACTGGTTTTGTTCTTAAGTCCTCTAACCATGTCATAAATCTCTTTCTCTTCCACTGCTCTTAAAAACATTGAGCTACTATTCCTTTCAATATTTTCACCAGTGTCCCTTTCTATTCCATCAACCTTTATTTCTTCTGCCAGTTTTGGCCCTATGTTTACGAAGAATTCATTAAAGCCATTTACTATCTCTTCCATGTTATTAATACTTCTTGTCCCTTCTATAAAGTACCCAGGGTAATCATTATTCCTTGATTCATTTTTGATTATTCTGTTTAATACATTCCATATATTTCTTGTGTTATCTTTATTGTGTTCTAACCTTTTAATGTAATACTCTCTTTTACAGGATCTCATTATATTAGTTAATTTATTTTTGTAAGTTTTATACTTCATTTCAGTTTCTATTGTTCTCTTTTTTATGAATTCTCGATATAAGGTATTCTTTTTTTTGCTGGCATTTTGTAGTCCTTTTGTCATCCATGGTCTTCCTGCATAGTTGTGTTTCCTATTGATTTCAATTACTGGGCAGTTTTTATCAAGTAATGTGTTAAATGTTCTTAAAAATCCTTCGTAAGCTTTATTAACTTCTGTTTGTTCATATACAATATTCCAATCTTGCTTTAAAAGTTCATTTCTAAGACAATTTAAGGTCTTCTCTGTTCTTATTCTTTTGTAAATAATCTTATGTCCATCGTTGTTCACTTTATAATGGCAATTATACGATGCAAAGACTGGTAAATGGTCACTTATATCATTGATTAACAGCCCACTTTTTATCTTTCCTTCTATTATATTTGTAAATATATTATCTAATAGAGTTGCACAATGAGATGTTATTCTGGTCGGTCTTGTTATCAGTGGAAATAAACCGATGCTGTACATGGAATCAATAAATTCTTCTGTACTCTTATTATGATTTGGATTCAATAAGTCAATATTAAAGTCCCCACAAATGAACATTCTTTTCTGATTTATATTTGTAAATAAGTCCTCCATATTATCCTTAAATATCTCAATCTTAGATCCTGGTGTTCTATATATACAACTGACAATTAGGTTTTTCCTTTTTTCTATACTTATTTCCACTGATAAACATTCCATCACTCCATCAATAACAGTCGTCATTCTTCCCATTCTTTTGTACTTTAGGTTTTTATCAATGTAAAGTGCCACCCCACCTCCTTTCTTGTTGATCCTGTCTACATGAAGGAATTCATATCCATTTATTTTAAAGTCTTCTTCTTTTCCAGGAGTTATCCAGGTCTCCGATATGGCTATCACATTGAATGGCTGTTCAAACTGTGTTATGTAGTCTTTGATGGATTGAAAGTTTGCATATAAGCTTCGACTATTAAAGTGAACCATTGTTATACCCTGTTCTACCTTGAATTCCTTTTTAAGTTGCTCATTTGTATAATAATTGCATTCATTTGTCTTATTGTTAAAGAAATTACAATCAGGATCTATGTTGCTGTCATACATCAATGTCTTATTTTCAATATCTATATGAGTTGTTAGTTGAAAATTGTCAGACATCTGCGTTGGTTGTGCACTTGGACGGTCCCATCATATTTAGCACTGCTTTGCATTTATCAGTTATATTTTTCTAGTTCAGTCATCTCTTTGATGACTAGAACCTTAGCCTGCTCTGGTGTTCCATTTAACTTAATGAATATTTTACAGTCTGACGTCCAAGTTGACTGTATTTTCTTCTGTTTTCTTAATATTCTTGCTTGTCTTGCAATGTCTGCATTTTTCTTGATTAGGTGTTCATTTAAATAAACATTTGTACCTTTTAGCTTTCTTCCTTGCTTGAGCAGTTCTTTTTTCTGTTTTCTATTAACAAAACGAATGATAATGGCAGGTATTTGATTTTTTCTCGGAAGAGGATGGCATCCCTCAATATTTTTACTGTCCATTTCTATACCTTTGCTTTTAAAGAAGGCCATTACCTGCTCTTCCAAAGAGCGTAGCTCTTGCTCGGGTGGCTCCCCTCTCTCTGATGCTGCTACCCGTGCGTATGTCTGATGCTTGGTTTCCAGTCCTGTCACTATCACATCATTTACTCTTGAATATTGTTCCAGATCTGACACCCGTCCTTCCAGCATAGCAATCTTCTTGTCCTTTTCCTCGCTCTGCCTTCTTAGTTATTTAATATCATCCATTAAATTGAGTATCAGTTTTTGTTGTTTGGAAATTGTTGTTATTTCTTCAGACATAAAGTTTAGGGATTTCTTTATGTCCTCCAGTTCCTCCTCATTAACGTTGCTCCTCTTAGGCGGCATCTTAACGGCGTTAAGGCCCACTGGTTGCGAAGCACCCTTGAGGGTTGCCGAAACCCGGCCTGTCCTGGCAATTAACCTCACTGGTTAATTGCCTTCAACTCCTGGGTTTGCTTTTTTAGGTGGCATTTTGAAAATGATGAGATTGGTATTTCCTTGTGATGGCCCGTTGAAGTCACTGTTGATTTACTTGTTGGTGCCTTGCTAGAGGATCCTGGGCCTAGTGGCTGCTGGAGGATCCTGGGCCTGGTGGCTGCTGGAAGGGCCTGGGCCTAGTGGCTGCTGGAAGAGCCTGGGCCTGGTGGCTGCTGGAAGAGCCTGGGCCTGGTGGCTGCTGCAGGATCCTGGGCCTGGTGGCTGCTGGAGGATCCTGGGCCTGGTGGCTGCTGGAAGAGCCTGGGCCTGGTGGCTGCTGCAGGATCCTGGGCCTGGTGGCTGCTGGAGGATCCTGGGCCTGGTGGCTGCTGGAGGATCCTGGGCCTGGTGGCTGCTGGAAGAGCCTGGGCCTGGTGGCTGCTGCAGGATCCTGGGCCTGGTGGCTGCTGGAAGAGCCTGGGCCTGGTGGCTGCTGCAGGATCCTGGGCCTGGTGGCTGCTGGAGGATCCTGGGCCTGGTGGCTGCTGGAGGATCCTGGGCCTGGTGGCTGCTGGAAGAGCCTGGGCCTGGTGGCTGCTGCAGGATCCTGGGCCTGGTGGCTGCTGGAGGATCCTGGGCCTGGTGGCTGCTGGAAGAGCCTGGGCCTGGTGGCTGCTGCAGGATCCTGGGCCTGGTGGCTGCTGGAGGATCCTGGGCCTGGTGGCTGCTGGAAGAGCCTGGGCCTGGTGGCTGCTGGAAGAGCCTGGGCCTGGTGGCTGCTGCAGGATCCTGGGCCTGGTGGCTGCTGGAGGATCCTGGGCCTGGTGGCTGCTGGAAGAGCCTGGGCCTGGTGGCTGCTGCAGGATCCTGGGCCTGGTGGCTTGTCCAACAAAATGGGGGAGTGTTGTGTCAGGAAGGGCATTCGGGGTAAAATCTGTGCCACATCAACATGCATATCCATCTGCTGTGACCAGCCCTTGGGAAATAAGGGAGCAGCTGGAACTACCTTCTACTTGTAAATGTGGTGCCACAGTTCCTGAACATTGCGCATTCATTTGCGCAAAACAAAACAAAACAACCCCAAAACAAAACAAAAAAAAACAGTTTTCTCTCTTTATTCTGACATTTAAGAAATACAAAATACATGCTAATATTTATTGACCTAAAACTAAAACGTTTACTCTGATTTGATGTTTGATGGTATTATAAAAATGTTTATTTTTTTCTGAAGTGTATGTAAATATCTGGTTTCAACTGTACTATCTGCTGTCTTTCTATTCATCATAAACTTTAAATTTACCCTAAATTACCTAAATATCCATATTTTAATGTGAGAATTGATTCTAGAACATATATCTAGAATCAGCAGAATTGATATTTCAGTATCGATCCACACACAGCTACTTCCACCGTCCTTTGGGTGACACTTGATGCAGATGAGCCTGTCCTAGCTTACTGAATTGACGAGGACAAGGATGTGACAGTTTCAGGAGATAATAAAATATTCAACCACCCAAAAGCTGGCTGAAGTACTTGAGCTTCCTCTCCCCCTGCCTGCTGTTGGACACCTGAACATTACCCCGCTCATTCTTCTTAGTCAATCACAGCGTTACACACAACCTGCCTTCCATTTACACGATACTCTTTCACACATACATTGTTCTTGTCAGTGTTGCCTGTGTGGCAGGCGAGGGTAGGACCCAAACGCACGACTCAGAGGCCGAAATTAACATAAAGCAGGAGCTTTATGTGGCGTTAAACTGAACTAAAAATAAAGTACAAAGAAAAACAGAAGCAAGCAAAAGATAAACTAGAAACAAACAATCTTACACACAAGGAATACATTACATTACTTACAATACATACAGGAAATACACGCATGATAACGAGCAGATGGGCAACAGGAGGAACAAATCAGACAAAACGAGACAGGGGAAGCAAAACTGAACACAATGCATGCAAGACAAGGAAACACACCGACAGAGACTCAGACTCAAGACACAATGACTGGGGAGACAGGAGTAACCACGGGAACAAGACGGACTAAAGGAGAACTAAGCAGCAACCCCACCAAAACAAGAAACAGTCCAGAACAAAACAGTTCAGGAAACCGGCCGAAGAGGCAGCGACGGAGCAATTCAGGAGGCTGGCAGTGGCGATGGAACGGATCAGGGGGGCAGCAGCGCCGTGGCACGGCAGTTGCAGGACGTGCAGGCCGTGGCTCGGGCTGAACATGTCCCGACATGCGCAAATGACCTCTAGCTGTGACGCAGCTAGCTGGGGGCTGCGCAGGGCTCGCAGCAGCAGGCTCATGTGATGGGTGTCCCTCCGGTTCAGGCAGAGACCCAATGGCTTTGGTCCCAGATGCTGACAATTATGGCGTGGCGTCTGCAGCAGGCGGCGTGGAGTCCACCAGAAGCTCAGCAGGCTCAGCTAAGCTCCCAGCTGATTTGATTTGATTTGATATACCTTTATTAGTCCCACACGGGGAAATTTCATAAGGCTGCCAACCTATTGCACGCAATGGCGGCGCCATCTTACCCTCCGACCATACATACATTACACAAATATCACATGGGGAAGACAGGTCAGAGAGGTATAACAATGGAAAATGCACCACATGAGGAAAGATAAGGAGAAAAAAATAACTCCCCCCAGACTGAGCTCCAACAGTTTGAGAACAGAAAAAAACACCTCTGCACATGAAAAACCTCTTAATACACCAAAGAAACACATGACAAGCAACAGGGGGGTAAAGGTGAGAGACAGCCGAATTAGACAGCACATCCGGGCCTGCGTGCGCTGGTCTCCTTGATCCACCGTCAAGGGAATAAGCATCGAAGGCATTTGGAAAGGGAGGGGGGATGAGTGTGTGCATATCAGTGTATATGTATGTGTGTGTGTCCAGAGTTCAGCTGAGACAGTGTCCTTTGCCCTGCCAGGCTAAGTAAACAGTCTTCCAGCCAACCCAGGTGGCCTTGCATGGAATGGGAAGGAACAGACTCAACACAGTCGTTATCAGGGTGTTGTTGTTCAGCTCCAGCCTTGCAGCTGGCACCAAAGGGGTCTCCGCATGAAGTGATGGTGCTTTTTACTTTAGTGCGAACAGCTCATATGAATTTCAAAGCAGTTCTACAGTCCAACACTGGTCTCTCAATCTCCCGTTGGAGAGCCGCGAGCTTCGTCATACTTGCGTTCTGTGATGTTGTCATTCTTGTGCTCAAGGAGCCCATTTTGAGAAACTCACGCCTCTCCCATCGTTCCAATCCCAGCGGGCAGCCTTGTGGAGGTTTGAACAGCCGGTTCCGCTTTCTCAAGCCAGCTCCGATCAGCCAGAACCCTGTTATCATGGTTCCGAATAGGTAGATATCTTCAGCACTCAGGCTCACCCGAGCCCAAACTTCTCGTTGAGAAAGGGGTGTCAATTGCATTTAAGGACCAGTTGATCCAACCCATAATTCCTCTTTTAGGTTTTAGAGAACAGACTGTGAGAGAGTGTTCCAGGGAAAATACAAAAAAAAAACCCACGAGAGTAGACAAGGACATAAGAGGCTAACCAGGGAAGCTAAGGGAGAGGAGGAGGAGGAGGAGAAAAGTGCAACCGCCTTCATCAAGAGCAAGAGTAAAAAAAAAAAACGCAGGAAGCTGCGTAAATTCCACCAGGGGTCCAACATGAACTGAGGCCTCCTGTTCAGGGTAGGCCCTGGTCAGAGTTTCAGTCTCCGTGGGGTTAGCAGCACTAAGAACTGTCTCTAATACTAAATGCTCTGACTCAGGAAAATAGTCAGTGGCAGAATCTGTGTCTAAACACTCAGAACTTTTAATTGGATGGGAAACAGAGGAAACTAAAACAGCATTCACAATTACCTGCGCCCTAGTGCAAAACACAGTACCAGTTACAATACAATGAACTGATTTGACTGAAAAACCAGTTGTTATGGATAATACTATTGCAGTAGTTGTGAAGCTAGGCGAGCATCTCCTCCTCTGAGGCAAAACTTGAGTGTGCTGGGTCCTAACAAAATAAGACAGGAAGCAGACCGACAGAGACTCAGACTCTAGACACAATGACAGGGGAGACAAGAGTAACCATGGGGACAAGACTGACTAAAGAAGATTAGGCACTGAGGGAAGGATAGCTAAGCTCACTTAAGAAACCCACATTAAACATGACGAAAGAATAACCATGAACATAAGAATCACAGTGAATATTCAAAAGCAAACAGCCAGAACACTAGAAAACACAGACCCAGTGCCACAATACTTCTATTGTTTTCACGGAGTGGCCATTGGCGTGTTTGGCTGCCGCTGTTCTCACTTTATATTGACTCTTTAATTGTGTTTTTATTTTGCTGTACAGTGGGCCCTCGCTATAACACGGTTCACCTTTCGCGGCCTCGCTATTCATGTATTTTTTTTTGTGCAATTTTGCATGGGTTTTTTTGTGGTTGGTTGGTTTTCTTTGTTTTTAGTTTTTTGTACGACCTATTGTGTTCTGCGTCCTGATTGGCTGTAGACCATTGTCAGTCAATCCCGTGTTGTGTCTCCTGTACAGTACCGAATGCGTTCAGCTTGTCAAATTTATATAAATCTTTGATCCCTAGCAGCGTGACTCTGAAGTGCTGGACTGTATGTTTGTAAGTTTTCTCCCCAACAAACAACAATGTCGACAAAACGTCGTCACCTGCAGGTGCCTTTGGTTTCATTCTATAATACTGGACTCATTCTTTCTACGAAGGTTTGAACTTTGAGAGTTTAAAATGTTCCTGCCTGTCTGAGAAAAGAGTATGTAGTGTGTAGTGAGGGGTTTTACAGCCTTAAAACATCTATAATAATTGTAAAAGATAAAGTTGGCTACTTCACGGATTTCACTTGTCGCGGGTTATTTTTGGAACGTAACTCCCGCGATAAACGAGGGACCGCTGTACTAATGTAATGTGACCTTGAGGGTTCTGTTTCTGATTAAAGCGCGTCTAAATAAAATGTATAATATAACAATGTGTGTGCTAAAATGTGTAAGTGTAAGAAGGAAAATGTGTAAATATAAAAATTACAATAAAACTATGCATGTATGTGAAAGTAGAACGCATGTACGTGAGAGCGAAAGAATGAGTTTTGGCTTGTACGGCTCTTAATATTACAAATGTGTAAATGTTAACTAACTAGTAGCATCCAGAACAAGAAGCGGGGAGTACAAGAGAGTTCCACTGAATTTTATCCTGGGAAACAGCTCACTTCCTGTAAGACTTCACATGTCAGAGTTGTATATCCCTATTCTGAAAAGTACCAGATAGCTTCTTTTCTTTGAAACTGAAGCCCCTGAGGAACTTTCTTAAACCTGCATATGCTTTCATAAATACCAGGCAGTCATGCCTTTGGTTTCACAATGACTAATAGAAAGTCCTGTTGAAGTATAGTAGTAAGTAGTAGTCAGAGCTCTACTCTGACCTCAGTAAGCACCCCAAATGAAGAACTTGCGAAACCGACTTAACTTACCCCCACGTTCAGGGGGCATGAGGGGTGAAACACAACACGGGCTTTTTCATTTTAGTAAAATTCAATTTTTATTGTTCACTTTTGTAATCCTTTTTAATTAAACAAAGGTCAAAGATGTGGACAGTGAAAACTTAAAAACATGTCACATAAAACGTAAAAAGTTGAGGCAACCAGTTGCCCTCAGTTGCAATAATTTCAAGAGCCTTCACCAATAACACACTGCATCGTTAATATTTAAGAAATATAAAAATTAATCATTTCAAAAATAATATCTATCATGAACTGGCTGTGCACAGCAGCCAGGATAGGACCCAAAAGCAGACTTAAACTCAAAAACACAGCTTTATTGCGGGCGTGCAGGTGATACAAAATGAAGCTAAAAAGGAATTCCAGAACCTAAACATATGGAGAAACACACAACGAAATACAAAGCAGTGAATGGGGGAAGTGAGAACACGAAACACAGCTGACACAAATGAACATGACGCCACAGGGGAAGCAAAACTGAACACACTGAACATGGAAACACAAGACTTTCAAAGTAAAACAGGAAACATGGTGAGACGTAAACTGGGGGACGCAAGCTTGATACGAGAGTCAGAAAGAGAGTGAGGGAGAAAGAGAGGGAGGAAGCAGAAGACAGAGACCTGACACGCTGGGAAACATGGACACACAAGGAGCGGGACATGAGCGCAGGAGAGGGACATATGTTGTGGCCATTTTTGTTGAATGTATTCATTTTTGTTTTTTCTTTAAAGTTGTAAGAACATGCTGACCTATTTTTCTTATGTAAATTTGTAATTCATTTTATTGGAAAAGGTTTTGGAAAGTGATTGGTTTATTGGCTTACGGACCCGCCCATTAATCAGGGGATTAAGAGCACCCTGGAGGGGTGTGGCAAAGATGGTTTTTTATTTGCCACATGTCTGATGGGAAGATGGGAGGGTTAGAAAATGATTTTTTGACCACTTTTGAAGGTGTTAAAGCAAATTGAGTTAACTTTCGTTTAATTTTTCTTGGACTATTTTGGTGTTTGGAACATAAAAGGCCGTGACAACATAAGAACCATGACAATATCAAATTCTAAAAACTGATATGTACTCCTGAATGTCTCAATAGCAGATCTGATTGATTACACTGCAAACTACTGAAACACAAAAATTCTAAAAAGTACATATACTGTTTATTTTTATTTTTTGATACCTGCTTGGTTAACATTCATATTCAAAACAATGAGAAATCAAAAATTTATTGCACTCCACCTATGGCAACAAAAAATGAAATGCAACACGAAACAAGACACTGTGCTCCGATCCAGCGATACAAACTCTTCGGTCTCTAAGTTAGGGGACAGTTTATCAGCTTTCAGGCTACTGTACTCTGAATATACAGCGTTGTTCAGTCTCTGGAGACATTTTTAGTAGAAGGTGTAGTGCATGGATCACTCCAAACATTACCAAGAAGTTCATCAGCAGTTATTTACACAACTGAATTTAACAAGATGTAAGGAGATGCTTCATGAGTTGTCCTGGCTGATTGCTGTCCTCTACACTGACAGCGCATTGTTTATGCTGTCTTTATACTAAAGCCGTCGCAATGAAGGTAGAATCCAAGTTTGAACAGGAACACAACAGCCACTGTCATCAGTCCAACAAAGTCTTTTGGAGTAAATCCATCACAGCACAGCAAGCTAACCAGTTAACCGGCACTAAATTGCAGATTATTGTCATTCATCCTCTACATAACACAGTTAGTCTTTAAAAAAAAAATGTCAAATGTACAGACCCAGTATCTGATTTAAAAATGTGAGAACTTACATGTAAGCTTTAAATGTACAGTTTATGAGAGACCACCGAGCAGCCCTCACCTGTAAATCTAATCTCTCTTCTTCCTCTTTCTCTCACCATCTCTGAGTGAAGTCCGCTCTCTTCCTTTTGTCTTCCTGCGAAAAACAGCAGCTGTACCTTCAGCTAGCAACACACTGTGTGACACACTGTGGAAGCAAACAGTTTGTGTTTGCTGATGTTTGTGAGCTGGTAGAAATGTTGCATTTGAAATGACCTGCTACTTAAAAAGCATTATTTCCTTTATGCTCCTCTCATTCCTCGCTCCTCTTTTTAGCCATAGCTAAATGCTGAAGTACAGCAGCCGCGACTTGTGGACACTCGTTCCAGTGTTGCACCAAAAAACCCCAACCAACTCACTTTGGCACAGTTCTGCTTATAGCCTGGTGATTAATACATGAAAAGGATCTGTTGCTGTTTAGGCAACGTCAGTTTGATGTTTGAAGGTCTGCAGGGATGTGAAAAACCTTAAAATGAACCACAAGTAACAAGCCTGTTTTGAAAATGTAAGGAGTAGAAATAACAGATATTTGTTTAAAAATGTAGGAAGCAAAAGATACCTACTCAAGTAAAGTACAGATATCATTCTACATAAGTACAATAATAAAGTATTTGTACTTCATTACTTCCCACCACTGTGCTGTCCCCTGCCTTTAATTTTAATGCAACTCACTAAACTGCATTGTGCATTGTGCTGGCCTGTGTGGTGCAGTCCTGCGGTCCATCCTATAGGTCTGCTGCCCTGTGCCCGTGCCCAGCTGTCTGGGTTGGTGTGGACGCCTTGTGGGAGTGGTCATTGTGTGCAGTTGCAGGTGTTGCTGCAGCGCCCTTGTCATGCTGGCTGGTGTCACTCTTAGGCTTTGGTTCTGTTTGTTATCCCTTGGCTTCTGCGGTGCCCCCCCTCTGGGTGCCTGTGTCAAAGAGACTTATACTGGATCTGTAATGGGGGCACTGGTTGAGGTTTTCTTGCATTCTGTTGGCACACAGCACGCTGGTGTTCTCAGCTTGTTGGTCTTTGCTCTTTGTTCTGGGCACACATGGATTCTCATCACTTCATCAAGCACTCTAGGATGCTTGAACTCTGCTGATTCAGGTCATTTTGACGGCGGTGGAGGTGTCATCACAGCACAATTTTAGCTGGATACAAAAATGTCTTGTACTCTTCTCTGAAGCCATGTGAGTGAAATTATCTTTATTATTTTTGTTGTTGTCTTTTTTTTACTTTGAAAGTCAGTAGAGGGAAGAAATTGTCTAATGTCATCAGTGGTCAAGGTTATGTTTTGCTTTTAGGCACCCGGGTGTTTTGCCCCCATTGCTTTTGTTTTTGCTGATGTTTCCCAGGAGGCGGTTTATCATTTTGTTTCTCCATTTTGTTTGTTTGTCTGTTTGTCTGTTTGTCTTAGTTATTGTTAGTCCTTATTTGGTTGTTGTTAAGAAACGGACAGAGAACTGACAGTATGATTATTCCAGTTGTATATTTGTTAATGTTTCTGTCCATCCAAAATATGATTAAAAAAAGAAATTATCTTTATTATTGTTCTAATTTTATTGTAGCCGTTAATGTGGGGTCACCAGCTAAAAGTAGCATCTCTGACACAACCAGAGGAAACCCAAGAGCGCAAAGTGGAGTCAGGCCAGCAGTAGTGACAGCAGCAGCTATGGAGTGTGTTCTCAATCTCACTGGCTACATATCAGCTCCTGCCATCTGTGCCAGCCGCATTTCAAATTCAGCTCTTTTTATGAGCCTAGAAATCGAGCAGGCAGATTCTCCTAAAGCCTTGGCATTACACAGGGAGTGTAACAAATGGGATTTCTCTGGTCTTTGATCTTTATTTTCAGTCTGATGCCATCTGCATGCAAAGACACTAGCGTGGCCCACTACTGCAGACAAGTGAAGCACATTAATATTCAAATGATAGCAATTATCCAAAGAGGCCGTGCGCGCGTTGTCACAAGCTCTGTTTGAGGGCTGTATTTTCAATTCACACTTTGTTATAGCTATAAAGATTCTGTGCATATTGCTCAGGGATGATCTGACTATCTGCATATGCACTACATACGGTATTTTTAGCAAAATGAGGTTATTGCTTTTGGATATCCAATTCAAGGAGATTTAAGAAAAATCACACATAATTGCAGCCCATTACGGTTAACAGCACAGTGTGTAAATCTTGAAAGAGGACTAATCCACAGGAAAGGTGGATGCTGCATCTCCCTGTGGCTGAGGAACAGATGGCATCCTGTTTGTAACCTTCCTTACTAGTCTATAAAAGTTCAATATCAAGCAACTTTTATCCACAGAACATTTATACCCCTGACATTTGTTCCATTTTGTTGTTAGAGCTACAGTCATACCTGGTTATTGCCCATTTTCTTACCTGTTTCAAAATCAAATTCAGAGTAGTGTGCAGGGGGAGGCTCCTGCTCCTCCCCACATTCACATCTGGGCTCCATTTAGACTCAGCAGTTAACCCTAAATGTAGTCTTTGTATTGTGAGAGGAGCCGGGGAAATCCCCATCAGGCAAGTAAGATTCTGAAGATGCTACACAGAAAAGGCCCAGAGCACTCTGGCTGTGACGTGCCAATGCTAGCCACTATATCACAGTGCACCAAGCTGGTTATACAACCTCATTATAGGCTGGAAGCAGTTGGAAAACACTTGGATCTGTCCAAAGCACAACACCCATCATCATCGCTACGGTTGACACGTTAACACAAAGGAATGTGTTTATGGAGTTGTCAGGGTTCCTGGGTCGTTGACCCAGTGATTTCAGTTTGTTCATGTTCAGTTTAGTTTGCCACATTAATATTCTCACTTCCTGTTTTTCCCCGTGTCAGCTTGTCTTCCATGTCATTAGTCAGATTATGTTCAGCTCTGTACTCACCTGTTTCCAATCATTGTCATCATTCAACCTGTGTATTTAAGTTCCTCGGTTTCACCAGTTCTCTGTCGTGTCATTGATGTTATGTCGTCGTCTCCGTCTGTATGTTCAGCTAGTCAGCCAGCCATCCTTCCAGTCTTTCAGCCAGCCAGTCACTCCATCGTTCCTGCTTTGTTCATTCACCCTCCAATAAATCCTCTTCATTTCTGCACCGTGAGTCCAGCGTTTGGGTCATCTCTTCCACGCCTCCACACACAACCTCTGACAGGAGTAAGCCCTGATACGTGCTACGTAAATCTGTTCCAGTATATACCGTTCCACACCCACATGTAATTCTGGATGTGTGCTTTATATAATAAGAAAAGAGTCGCGTGCTGAAAATAAACTAGTTTCTCCTTAACAACGTGACGCTGAATGTCTACTGTGTTGAAACCACAGAAGATGGGAAACGTTGTGTCAAATTAAGATGCGTGTTTTGCAGTCTAACCCCTTTGTTTTATGGTGGTCATAGAAATGAGAACACCCTGTGAAAAATATCCCTTCATTACAAAAGGTTGGAAATTTAAAGAAGGAACATTTAGGGCCAGATATCTAACGTTTGCAACAGCACAAAACCTTTTGAGGTTAAAAGGCTCCTCGATTGACTAAAACGGCTCATTATCTGTTGTGTGACTGACAGTTCTGAGCAGTATTTTTGTGGCTGGCCTTACGGCATGTGTACATGTATGCAAATTTATATGAGTCACCTGAATGACTTCCCTTCTGAATCTGTAACAAATAAGCGTTATACTACTAGATGAATGGCTGAATGTCACAATGTGCTGTTAAAGCTAAAAAGCTGATCTGATAAACAATGTTTTGTGTTCTTCTGCACATCATACAAGTCATTGTCTTCTGGCTATGTTCCCTCTGTCTTTAAACATGCTATAGTGCAACCTGCTCGTAAAAAAACGCGTCTTGATCATTGTGATTTCGTTAATTATAGGCCGCTATCCAAACTTCCGTTCCTCTCCAAAATCCTAGAGAAGATAGTTCTCTCGCAACTCCAGGCCTCAGGGCATTCTGCTGTATTAGTCTTATTGGATTTGTCCTCAGCCTTTCACATGGTTGACCACAATATTTTATTAATAGGTTAGAATGCACTGTGGGCATTCGGGGCAAAGCCCTTAACTGGTTCAAATCATACTTTTTGAACAGGTCTTTCTCCGTTACCTTGGGTACTTATTCATCCTCAACTGCATCCTTATGCTGTGGTGTATATATGGTATGTATGCTCCCCCTAGGCTTAATCTTTGAAAAATATAACATTTCTTATCACCTCTATGCCGATTACATACAAATATATGTTATATATTTTCAATTAGATGATGACGACATTGCTCCTTCGTTGCACTGCTTCCTTGAGTGCATGAGAGAAGTCAGAGAAAGGCTTTCAGACAATTCCTTTATCCTGAATGAAAAGAAAACGGGGTTTGTGGTGTTTGGCAACCATATCCCAGGGGCCTATCAGCTGATACCTTTGGTTCCTGACTCAGTTAGTGACCTAGGTGTCCTGCTGGACAGCTCGTTCAAATTTAACAAACAAGTGTCCTCAGTAATCAAATCTAGCTTTTACCAACTGCGCCTTATTGCTAAGGCTAAGCACTATGTCCCTCATAAAGATCTTGTAAAGCTCATTCATGCTTTTGTGACTTCTCGATTGGATTACTGTAACTCCCTCTGGTCTTCACTCTGCTCTCCTTCACAGACTTCAGCTTGTCCAGGATGCTGCGGCTCGCCTCCTGACTGGCACTAGAAAGCATGCCTCTATCACCCCAGTTCTTATTGATTTGCATTGGTTACCCATAAAAGATCGCATTGAATTTAAAATATTGTTGCTCACCTTTAAAATTATAAATAATTTAGCCCCTCGTTATCTTGTTGATCTTCTTAGTCTATATGTCCCTGGGCGAGCCCTCAGGTCTTCAGTCCAATTACTCCTCCAGCCTAGATCTAGACTTAAATCGAGGGGTGACCGTGCTTTTGCCCTGGTTGCACCGAATCTGTGGAACAACCTTCCCATCGCTATCCGTGCGTCAGACTCCGTTTTATCTTTTAAATCCCGTTTAAAAACTCACTTATTCAACATAGCTTTTCCGTCTAGTTAGTGTCCCTGTTTTATATTTGGGTCAATTTTTTATTTATGTACTTTATCTTTTAGCTGTATCTGTTCTTAGTAACTTTGTTCTCATATTCCCTTCTATTGCCGTATAATTAGTGCCCTTAACCTGATGTCATATGTGGTACTTTGTTAATAGTCTTTTATTTAATCATGTCTTAATTTTCCTGTTTTTATTGTAAAGCACTTTGGTGTACCGCTGGTCTTTTAAACGTGCTATACAAATAAAGTTGTACTGTATTGAATACAAGTCAGCTGTTCCACACAGATTTCAGGTTGTAGTTTGTAATGAGCCTGATCCTCAGGACCCTTTGCAGAGTGCTCAGTGTTTTTTATCAGAAGAGTTATTTATTATTTCAAAGCCACACTGATTCTCCTTCAGCCTCCTGTCATTTATCTGTTTAACTTAGGGCTGCTCGATTATGGCAAAAATGATAATCACGATTATTTTCACTGAAATTGAGATCACGATTATTTGACGATATTTATTTAACCCTTTAAGACCTACTATAGAACCAAGTCCACCAGAGCTTATATTATTTTTTTACATGCTGTAGTGCCATTTGTGGGAGCATTTCAAGTTGCTATACATCAATACAACTGTTATAGCCCATATTTTAATAATATGTATGCATTAAGTCCATAGTAATTACATAAATTGCAAAAAAGTGCAATAAACTACAAAAAAAATTGAAAATCGCTTTTGTTTTGTTTACATATATTTCTACTTGGAGAAATTTAAGAGGCTTATCCCTCAAAACTTTAAATACAATAAAGTTGCAAAAAATAGTTTCCCACCACAGGAAATTTATTTTGAGTGTCTTCATAGTTTTATTTTGGAGATACACCAATTTTTATATACTGCAGGAAAAACAAAAAACAATCCTATGATGCAAATTTGCAAAGAAAACAGCAGGTGCATCATTTCACTGTGGGAAGTGTTACGAACAGCTGACAGGAACGGCAAAGCATGTTTCTGGAATATTATGTTTTTGTTAGTGCAAGCGCTTTTTATGCAATTTTTTGCAAAGCTTTATGCGGAAGGAAACTGTGACCGAGGACAAGCTGATGGCATCAGATGTAAGTACAACTCCTCCGGTTTCATATGCAAAACAAATTATTGCGCTAGCTTACACGGTTCAGGTTCTACAGGGATTTAAAAATAGTTACGCAAAACGGAGCGTGCTGCTCTGACCGGATTTAAAGGGTTAACAATGACCTTAAAAAAATAATATAAAATAGTGTGCAACACCACTGAAGTTTTTTTTTTTAAACTCTCTTTTCAACCAGCGGCAGTCACTCTCCAAATAACTTCTGCTTAGCTTTCCGAGCTTCCCTCGGGTCCTCTTAATCAGCGGTCTCCAACCTTTTTTGCGCCACGGACCGGTTTATGCCCGACAATATTTTCACGGACCGGCCTTTAAGGTGTCGCGGATAAATGAGGGAGGGGCTAATAATCGGCTCAGTCATTTTTAATGATCGTTGAAAGCCCAGATCGTAATCGTGATTAAAATTCGATTGATTGAGCAGCCCTAGTTTAACTGTTTTCAGAGAGAACCTGAGCGTCCCTCGATCATTTTACTTTGCATGCCTGGATTGCTCTCCCTCAAACTCCCTCCCCAGGATTTTGGAGCCATTCGTTCACGTTCTCTCGTCAGAATGTTTGTTTTTACTGAATTGAACTGGCTGCGTCTTTGGAAAGAAATTTAAACGCAGTGTTAGTAAATCACGCTGCACTTGTAGTATCACAAGAATTTGCCGCAGTAAGTCTGTCACGTGGCAAATACAAATACCTCTTATTTTCTTATATTTTACTGCTGTGATTGAATTGTCAGATGGTCTGTGAATTATGGAAAGTGAACTTAGTTAAAACAGTAAAAGTAGGACTGGCCTTGTATAAGTGATGAGTGTAAATTGCATTATTAAATAATATGTAGACTAAGTCTAAAAAAACACACAGCTGCATTAAGGTATAATACAATATATGTCTGGGATTTCATGCCTGACATGTGTTCATCTGTCACAGGATGAAGAGTAAATATACGGCTTTATAGATAATGGTCTGAACGATTTCTTGAATCTTTCTTTTTTAGAGCTGAGGCTGAATCTGTCAGTGGGAGAAGGACCTCTGCTGTCTCAGAAGTATGGAGTGGAACGGGTGAGATGGGTTGTCCATGATATAAAGCAGTTTGAGTCAGGAAGTCACTGAACAAAAACCTCCAAAGGAAAGGAAGCATTAAAGCTCTTTTCATTAGTATTTGGAGAATTGGAACAGCTCTTATTATAGAAACAGATCCTTCTGGGCCACATCTCTCAGTTCCTAGCCTGCCTAAGCAAAGTGGAGCTTTGACTGACACACAGTCATGGTTGAAGGTCGAAGGGTGCAGTGGGTGTGTGCCAAAGTACGTATGAATTTTAAAAAAACAAAGTCACCACCTACTGGTGAGATTTAATCTCTGCCACCACAGTACCCAGTGATTTTCAAAGGTAACAACTGACACATCACACCCAAAGGTTAATTCCTTTTCTGCCTGTTCTGTGTCACTTCTGTGGGATTACTACACGGATGGCACATTATCCTGACACTGGCTTTGCTACAATTTTGTCTAAACCTTGCATCAGCTATCTATTTAACATAAGTTAACTTAATATTATCCATTTTACCAGTTGTGAAGACATAAGTCAGCCATAGATGTAAATTTAGGGTTTGCATAGTGTGAGCTGTAATTTTGGGAGAAAATCGAAGATTCCCAGCACGCCCCTGCGGGCGGTTTATCCTTCAAGCTCGGTCCTCTACCAGAGGCCTGGGAGCTTGAGGGTCCTGCAGTATCTTAGCTGTTCCCAGGACTGCGCTCTTCTGGACAGAGATCTCCGATGTTGTTCCCAGGATCTGCTGGAGCCACTCGCCTAGCTTGGGAGTCACCGCACCGAGTGCTCCGATTACCACGGGGACCACCGTTACCTTCACCCTCCACATCCTCTCGAGCTCTTCTCTGAGCCCTTGGTATTTCTCCAGCTTCTCGTGTTCCTTCTTCCTGATATTGCTGTCATTCGGAACCGCTACATCGATCACTACGGCCGTCTTCTTCTGTTTGTCTACCACCACTATGTCCGGTTGGTTAGCCACCACCATTTTTGTCCGTCTGTATCTCACAGGATCTTAGCTCGGTCATTTTCTTTTGATTTTATTTTGACTTCGGGACTTCCAGGTTATACTCAGCACAGATGTTCCTGTACACTATGCCGGCCACTTGGTTATGGCGTTCCATGTATGCCTTGCCTGCTAGCATCTTGCACCCTGCTGTTATGTGCTGGATTGTCTCTGGGGCATCTTTATACAGCCTGCACCTGGGGTCTTGCCTGGTGTGATAGACCCCAGCCTCTATGGATCTGTGCTCAGAGCTTGTTCTTGTGCTGCCATGATTAGTGAATACCTTCTTCTCAATCCCTTCCTTAATCCCTTTAACTGCTGCTGTCTCTTAGTTTTGATGGCCCCCAACTGGCCCAAATCATCTATCCAATCATTTATTCTTTGGGTCATTAATTGCTACCCAAGACAGCTCGCAATCAGCAAAGTTGCCACCAGCCAAATTAGCATTAAGCAAATGCAACACACTAGATAGGTACACAAGATGATGCTTTAAAGCAGACCTTCCCAAAGTGTGGGGCCCGCCCCCTATGGGGCCATTGCAGGTGGGGGGGGGCGCGGTGTGAAAAGGGGGGAAAGAGAACAAAACGCTTGGACACTGCTAGCACGGGCGCCCACAGAAACGCAAAGCAGGAGATGAAGCGTCGCTGAATATGTTTCCAAGCCAAAGACTAGAAAACATGGTGAAGCAAATCTTCCCTTTGGCTTCACCTGCACAGGTGCTGAGGTAGGTCTCCCTGCAGGATTGGTGTTTCCTTCGTCGGGAGCAGCGCTGGGCTCTTCAAATCACGGACAAACAGGATCCCACATTCTTGATCTTTAGTTCACAAACACTTGTTGTAATGACTAACTACTCCTGACATGTTGGAGATGTTTGCTCTTTATACAGTAAAGTTACAGCAGGATACAAATAACATCAGGCTGATCCTGGCACGATTTGTTCCCCCGGTTCAAACAAACAGGATCCCACAGCTGTTTATGTTTTTAAACCCATTTTGCACAGAGAGGCATTTTTTGAAAAATGTATTGACAGCAATGTTGAATATTATTACACAGGAAAAACAACTACATGTAAAATAATCACAGCGTGACGCCCCTGCCTTTGTAAATGGAGGGACAGTAACTGCGTTTTTATATGTAAGCGTGTAAAACCTGAAGATAGTCAGATGATAAAGTCCAGAGGGAGAGGGGATTTATCCACCTCAATGAACTCTGGCCAGTCGCTGTTCATCAGGACTCCCCGTTTGGACCATGGAAGTGGTGGACTTGCCGGGACAGTATCTCCTGCAGAGCTATGGACTCTGAGACTAAGGTTGGTCTATCAAATATATTTTACTGTGTTTTAATTTACAGCCCTTCTGGTGTTTTTATTCAGGATTTCACAAGTGAGCGACCATTTGTTATTTTTAACCTTAGTTTTCCTCTGGACACGCCACCATCTAATCTCATATCCACTAGCAGATCATAAATCAGGATATTGCAGGAAGTTTTCTGATTTGTTGGAGCCAAATTTGATGAGGGGCTGCAATGATGCTGATGTTGCCACACAGTGTTTAACAATCACTGTTTGGAGACTTTAAATTCTGTGGCCCGTGTGAAAGCTGCCACCACGCCCAAATAAAAGAGATCATCCATGGATAAATGATGCCATATGGGAAGTCACTAATGCAGTACTAAAATGAGTCAAGTCGACAACATTTGATAATATTGTAAGAATCTAAATCTAAGACATAATCAATTCTATAGATCAGGGGTCAGCAACCCTGGGCACGCGTGCCAACTGGGTTAACTGATGGCACGACCATAGCTGGATTGGCCATCGACTTATGACCTGCAGTCTATCTGGGTCAGACATAAACCAGGTTTAGTTGGAGTTTATTTTCGTTATGCTGACTTTTTACAGTCAGTTACAATAAATCGTACTGCGTGCTAGCTAGCATGATGGAGTTTCTATACAGCTGGGTGGTGCTATGATGTTACTGATAGTGAACTTTATTTTATTCATAAGGTTAGTTAGTAGAGTTGCCAACCGTCCCGTACAAACGGAATCGTCTCGTATTCAGAGAAAATATCACGCGCTTCGTATTGAGCTGAGAAGGGATGCAGTTTGTCCCGGACTTCAGCTACAATGAAAAAGACACAAAGCTGGAGTTATTCTGTCTTTGCTGCACAGCTGCCTCTTCTCCTCTCATTCTCTCCCCTCCCTCTCCTGTTGCTACTTTAATCATGAAACTGATCAATGATCAGCTGATCGGCTTTTCTCTCTTATTTGTTTATCGCCCACTTTGCGCCAGAAAGATGAAACCAGGAGATGTCCTTACTGAATCATCAGAGCTGAACAGGTGATGGAGAAACAGGTTTACCTTTTAGGTGACATGAATGAGTTGAAGGGAAGTTATGAACTGTTTCTGAGAGACAAATAACACCAGGATCCTTTTCTAAGTAGCTGACAGCTGGTAACTGTGCAGGGGCGGGTCTAGCAAAGTGTTGCCAGGGGGGCAGGTAGGGCATTAACAGGGAGAGGGGGGCACAAAGAAATACTTTCTTATTCTCATTTAAAATGTCTCGCTATTATTAAATAATTATCTAAATCTTACAACCAAAGTTTTTATCTGACGTAAAATGTATAGAAATCATACATATACCAACAAGACTGTGCATCACTGTCACAGCAGCGTTTGTTTTCATTGTTGTGAGGAGACCATAAATAGCATTTGCATTTTCTGTTGTACACTTCATTTGCTGTTATGGATAAAAAGTCTTTTTTTTTGTTTCAGAACAGCTGATAACTATTCGCTGACAGCTGCCAACATCTGCAAACAAATATAATTCTACAAAGTTGTTCTATGTAGTGTGTAACTGTTCATATAGAGCGTTATTAAATTTATTGCTAATGCAATCATATGGCACACTGACTTCTGAGGAAATTTTAGATCGCGCTCATCATCAGAAAGGTTGCCGACCCCTGTTATAGATCATGACGTTATGAAATGGTGAAACTCCCATCAAGTGAGAGCCGGCTCCCACTTTGAACACAAACACAGTTATGATCTGTGAACAAAGTGAAGATTGCAAGAGTGTGAGCCAATGAGAAACCCAAGGGACAAAACATTAGACCACAAAACACACAGAGGCGCAGCACGCACAGGAATGAGAGGCGGAAGGTGATTGTAGTTCCTATTGACAGGATAGAGCCTAATATTGTGCTAATTGCAAAGTTTACTTTTGTCTGCATGTCACATTTATGATTAAAAACAAATGTAATCAAATTAGATATTGATATTTTCATATGGGAATTGATCCTACAACATGAAATGCTGGTATTGGAAGTATCGATATTTCAGGATTGCTCCTCACGTCACTACTCTCAGTCAGTGAGTGAGAAGGGAAAAGAAAGTGTTAGTGGTCCTGTGACCAGGCACCAGTTAGTGGATTCTACTGTTTGTAAACAGGCAGTGCCGACTGTCTTACAACATACTTCATGCATTTACTGCATTGAGTTACTATTTTCAGGGCCTTAATTGAGCCTTAATATTCCAATCTTCTCTGGGTTTCCCCCCTGGTCCATGTCGTTATGATTCACTAAGGCAATGACATTTACATGTTTAATAAGTGTTTGCTTTAAATGGGAAATTAGCTAGTCCCTGGTGAATCTCCAAGTAACACATCTGTGACTTCATGTCAGTTTCACTGCACATCACACTCAGTTGAAAATTTAAAAAGGAATTTGTTTGGAGACTTAGGAACAACACAGCTAGATGGAATTTAGCATAAAAGCAAGATTTACACTTTAATATATCATTTAAAACAATATGAAGGCGATGATGACCCCTCCTCTCCGTTTGGGTGGGGAAACTCAGATACAAGCATGTTTGCACATATGTGGGTATAGAGACAGCCATGAACTGCGGCGATTTGACACCGAAATGCTTAGGTTATCAGTATGTGTGTGTGTGCATGCACATGTATGCATGTGTGTGTGTGTTTGTGTGTATGCGCTTGCATGCGTTTACATGCGCAGAGAAGTGGGCCAGTTGCAATGAATCAAATTGACTGGAGAGACAAAAATGGAGCTCGGAACAAAATGAGGCCAACCTCACAGATGTTCAATAAAGTGAACAAATTCAACTTTACAGTAAATAAAAGCAGAAAACAACAGTTGGCAGTTTCTGTGTTACACTTTCAGGGTGAGGACAGCCTCCTGAAGAGTATTATGATGGCTTAATTGAAGAATCTGACTGCATCTGTGTCCTTGTGATTTGCGTGTTTTTGTGTAAGCAGGCATTTTTATTTGTAAGCATGTAAGACTGACTTATGTCACCTTCCTAATCAAACTCTGTTATCTTTCTTTCTTTGACTCTCAATAATTACCATAAAGAAGAAAAGAAATATAAAAGTTTGTTATTCTGATGCTTCTACCTCTACTTGTTCTTCAGAGATCATAAACCAAACAAATGCTTTTGCTTTCAAAGCTTCAATGTCATGAGTGGATTTTTGAACCCAGCACTTTGGGTTCTTAGTTTGATTATTCTTCACTTTGTCTTTAGTCTGGGGTTTTAGTTTCAGTAAATGGGTTTCAGTTAGTATTTTACTTACACATTAGTTTGTATAGGGTTTTGTTATTTCCTTAGTCTTCCCTTCTGTGTCAGCTTTGTTTTTAGTGTCATTGCCTCTGTGTTTGCTACTTCCTGTTTAGGTTTGCGTCCCCTTGTCTCATTAGTTAAATTCTGTTCACCTGTCTCTTGTTTCCCTTGACGTCTCCTCTCTCACTAATCACCTGTTTGTATTTAAGCCCTCCGTTTTCCTCAGTTTCATGTTGTATTGTACTGTTTCTCTGCCGGTGTATTTCCTCAATAATTCCTGTTAGTATTATTTATCTCAGTGTTTCATGAAGCCTCGCCTATCTCTACCAGATGTAAGAGGAGAACTGAAATGCTCGAAACAATTGTGCCAGAATTGTATTGATGTTTCAAAAAAATCTGAAACACATCTCCACAGTGACACCTATTGGTCACTTTTGCTATTGTCAGATCTTGATAACACTATTCTCTGAAACAACAGGCAATCCAAATCTAAACAGTTTTTTCTTTTTTTAAATAATTATTATGATTAATGTAGAATTTAAAGAAATCCCCATACAAACAGGGAAAAGAACAATGTGCTTCAGAAAATACTCCTTCTGTTTACATATGTGAGGTTGTTTCAGTTGCTTAGTTCGGTTGTGATGTTTTATTTCTAATTCATTCAAAAGTAAATATTGAAATAAACAAGACTAAATGTGTTTTAGTCTTTCACGTGTTTTTCAGTGGCTGCACAGAATGTCAGTGACTGATGGGTTACAGTGAGGAGGAAGTCACTAAATGACACGACTTGATGAATGCATCAAGCAGGTAAGGAAACCTCAAACACTTGACTCTGTTCATCTGGATGTAGCAGAAAAAACTTGGGGTGTTTGTGTCATTAATACACACAGTCCCAATTAGGGATGGGTATCGTTTAGGTTTTATCCGATACCGGTGCCAAATCGGTACTTTTGAAACGGTGCCGGTGCTTAAACGGTGCTTAAAGAATGGAGAACACAAAATTGGTCCAAAAACCTCTCATGTTCAGCTGGTTCACCAGGCCATCAGACTGCTGAACACGTCATAGACACCTCAGCTAACATTATGCACTCCATACTGTACAGTAATGCCACTGTTTTGCACATGTCTCAACTCTGTATATTTTATATATTTTATTTATTGTTTACTCTATTTAATTTGTAAAATATGTGTACACACACACACACACACGTAGGAAAATATTTACTATACACATCCAGAAATGCATATACTATTATATATTGTACATATATTTATTAGTTTCAGATGTAGCCATTCTTGTATTTTGCTTGTTTACATTATTGTATTTTGCACAACTCTGTTGCTTGTGAAGCTCGCACACAAGAATTTCACTCACATGTGCTGTACCAATGTACCTGCACATGTGATGTGACAATAAAAGAGATTTGATTTGATTTGGTTTTTGTAAAAAGATAACAATGTTAGCCTTTTCTGCAGCTATGGGGCATATATGGTATCACTCTTGGCTGGAAGCAGTGCTTAAACAATGGAAAAACACAAACTTTGTCCTAAACCTCTCATGTTCAGCTGTTTCCCTCTTTTTCTTTGGTCATTTTAGCCTTTTTGGCCAGGGTGAAGGGAGTATCTGCCATCAAACAAGAAGACAGCAGCATGTAGCTATGATGATGTTTGCTAGTTCACCTTACATGCATTAATGTAATAACGTGGTTAGCCTACTCAACGTAAATTACACACGAACAACATTAAGCTACTCACGCAGAGAAGAACGGCTGCTGCTGCATCATCATCCTCATCATTTCTGCTACACTGGCAGGGCTAGGGGCCAGGACTCTCCTCTTCGTGTTTTTGGGTATGTTGCTAACTCCGGGTCCGATAACAGGCACCACACCCGCAGTAGATGCGCTCGGTGTGAGGTCTCGCAGCAAGCTATCAAATACAGCGCATTTCTTGGTTTTTGGAGAAAAAAAAACGCTATGCGTCACCAGGTGTTTCATCGGATTTGAGGAGTTACCTCCTCTGACAGTATCATCTTAAAGCACTTGTTGCTGCTGAGTTTGCATCTTTTGCTGTGAAGTACAGTCAGACTTTTGACCGCTTCCCCTTGGGCATTTTTAATCTGTAGCTCTGCATAAAAGAACGTACGTACCTGGCCCCGCCTACTATCCTCGGAAACGTAAAATGATTGGCTAGAAGTGTATCACAGCTCAGGAAAAAAAAGCACTTTCTGAACATGCAGTTTATTGAAAACAACAAACTGAAACAGGCTGTTTTACAGCTGATCAAATGTTTAGGACCACATCCCAAATCTGTGCAAGAATGTGGGTTCATTGTGACGTTTTGGTGGCAAAGGCAAAAAAAAACATTCCCTTTCTGAACGTGGTCGGGTTGCTGAACTGCTTAAGCAGGGTCTCTTGCAGTGCTTATGGGTTATGAAACAAAAAAGTCAAGTGGAAGACCCTCAAAAATGTCACCAGCACTGAGCTGGAGGAGCCAGTTGGCTGTCTGTCAAGACACTGGATGATCCTCAACCCAAATTAAGGCCGTTACTGGTGCTGACTGCAGCCCCATAACCATCAGACAACATCTGAGACTGAAGAGCTTTAAAAACAAAAATCGTTTTCAAAGGCCTCGTCTCCTTGAACGCCACAGAACCGACCATTTGGACTTTGCAAGAGAGCACCAAACATGGGACACTGAAAGGTGGAAGAAAGTTTTATTCCCTGATGAGAAAAAAATTAACCTTGATGGTCCTGATGGTTTCAACGTTACTGGCATGACAAGCAGATCCCACCTGAGATGTTGTCTACGCGCCACAGTGGAGGGGGCACCATGGTGTGGTGTGCTTTTTCCTTCAGTGAAACAATGGAGCTTCAGGTGGTGCAGGGGCGTCAAACAGCTGCTGGGCGTGTCCAGATGTTGCAGAGAGCATCCCTCATGACTGAGGGCCCTCGTCTGTATGGTAACGACTATGTTTTTCAACAGGACAACGCTACAGTGCACAACGCCCACTCACCTCATGGAAGCGCTTACATCAAGCATGCCGCAACCAATTTTTGAAGGGATCAACAATAACGGTGGAGCTCCTCATCACTGAGTTCATGTTTGGAACTTTGATTTCTGTTTTGGGGGTTCACAGGTTTTTTTGGAGGTGTGGTTCTAAACTTTTGATCGGCTGTAAAACAGCCCGTTTCAGTTTAAGCGTCATTTTCAATAAATTGCCTGCTCAAAAAATGTTTTGCCTCAGATTTCTTCTTGATGCATGTTGAAGCTGTACTTGGAACCTTGTTCAGATCCAACCATGCAAAATTGGATTTTTTCCCATTTTTCAAGTGGTCTTGAACTTTTGATACACACGCACCCACACACACACACACACACACACACACACACACACACACACACACACGCACACACACACGCACACACGCACACACGCACGCACACGCACGCACACACACGCACACACACACACACACACACACGCACGCACACACACACACGCACGCACGCACGCACACACACACACACACACACACACACACACACACACACACACACACATGCACATGCACACACACGCACCCACACGCACACACGTGCACGCACACACGTGTGCACACACACACACACACACACACACATGCACACACACGCCCGTTCAGCTATCTTAGTGAGGACTTTCATTGACACACACACATGCACACACACACACACACACACACACGCACCCACACGCACACACACACACTGCATTTCTGTCAACTTCTCAGGGGGGAAAAAATCCTCTAACCTCTTTAAAGATTTAAAAAGCCAAAAACAAAGCAGCTCCTGTAAGTTTGCCTGTACTTGGATGAGGTTGTGTGTTTAGGGGGCGATCTATCCTATGGGGGAACCCAGCAGTAACCACAATGGTTGTAGTGGAACTTTTGTGCATACGGAAGCTCCACCTCTTTCTCCTGGGATGCTGTTCAAAAAGTAGACAGTTGATGCATTAAAAGAAATCATCAACACAGGAAATAAAGAGAGAGAAACAGTAAAATATATGTAAAAGCATCAGCAATAGTGTTTGGCCTCGGTGTGATTGATTCATTGGTCCATCCCCTGTTGGCTCTGCTGGAGAGAAATCATCAGGATGGACAGGCATACAGTGACAGTTTATCCCAGGAGAAAATAACAGTGCCAAGGATGGACACAGTTTCTGCATACACTTAGCAAACAACACATGGTTCCACTTCAGAAGAAGAGACACATTCTTGTACAGTGTAGCATTCAGTTCATGGGTAGTGCACCTCCACCTTTTTTGATTTGCTGTGTTTATATTGATTTTTCACTTCAGTCTGTCATTTAGGTGATGTTAAGAAATCAGTTTTACCCCGGTTCTTTTATTCCTCGAGCATCCAGAGATGGCACCGGACTCAGTAGTCATTTTCACAAAATCTTTATTCATCTTTACTCATCTTCATTTATCTTTACTCTTCTTCATTTATCCTCATTTAAGCATGCACTTCTAGAAGGGAAGACGAGGCCGGTGTCCCTCTGCAAAAGTCTTCACCCCTTTGTTAGTTACGGCCAGCTTTATAGAGGCGTCCCCATCATAAAACCCCCCACGGTGTGCTGCAAACTCTGTCTGTGTCTATGTGCACGAGCACATGAATGCCTACATGTGCGCGTTCCCACGTGTCTATGTGAGTGCTCGTGTGTGACTGTGTACGCATACCTGTGTGTATGTGTGAGTGCACATGAGTGAGTGTGCGTGTGGATGTGTGTGCGTGACAGTTAAAACACTGTGGGTGTAGGTGACTCCCTAGAGGTCATAAAACCCCTCTCCCTTCCAGACCACAGTTACAAATGTTGAGACCCCCACCCTAAAACATCCTCTGGGGAATTTCCACTCAGTGGGGGAGAGGCCTCCTACAATCTACTCCTAAGTTCACGACACAGTGAGGCCTTTATTACTTTAAGGGCAGTATCAATGTCTCTACAATAATTCTACATTCTATGATAACACATTTCCAAACTCTAAAATAAGCTAAACATTCTACAGTGAACACCCAACTAATACTCTGATTTTTACCTTTACTGTTTCACAAAGTTTTCAAAAGGGGAATGTCCACAATTTTAGATGCAGGATGTTTTATTAAAGCAGTTTAGCATAACCAAAGCAAAAGCATAATCAAATAACACTCTTTTTACTGACCCCAGCAGGCACCCCCGTCCTTCGGCACCCACCAAGGCAAGGGAGCCCAGGCCCATCCAGACCGGGGCCTATGGCAGCAAGACCGCCCAGCCCCACAGGACCCGGGGCAGCCCACCCGACCCCACCGCAGAGGAAACTGTACCCACCCTAACATTCAATCATCTCCCAGACTGCACAAGACAGTAGACACCCACGTTAAGTTTATTCTCCACCTCTCCTATGACTCTCCCCCACCTGCAGAGTGGACTCCTGCAAGGATGGAACAAACTCCCTGTCAGTTGAAGAGCCCCCTAGTTAGGCCGATGCGCCAGAGGTCCCCTGCGCCAGGGCTGAGCCCCCATGCACCCACCCGCCCACAACCTCGGCGACACACCAACAAGGACCGAAGCCCCTAAGGCCCAGCCAGAGCCCCAGCACAGAGGCAAAGCACCCCCGAACCCCAAGCCCCCACGCCTGTAACGCCACAGATTTGACAATGGTCGATCCCACTTACTAATCTTTGGCACTTCCTGATTAACTTTTCTTCACCAGCCTCCTCCTTTGAATATATTTCCTGTGCTTCCTCTTTCTACCATGAACTATCCTTGTCTTCTTTCCTGTTTCTAGATCATTTACACTTTTTAGCAGTTTTTCCTAAAATTACCAAAATATTATTCACATATTCCTTCATTGAGAAAAAAAGAGATTTAGCATGTGGGGGTGAGGTGTGGTTTCACCACGCTCCATGTGCGCCAAGACAGAAATCCGCCTACCGGATCGTTTTCCTCCTTGTTCTCCACTGACAGCCAATAGCCACTGTAGCTACTGATAATGGCAGCGCTAACACGATGCATCAGAGCCACGTCCATCAACAACCGCCATTTTCAGGCCAGCTACAGTCACGTGACTGGATTATGCCAGTAAGTTTAGGGTCACATGGAGTTTTCACCTTCCAACTTCTGATTGGTATAACTGACGTGAACACAACAATGTTACTGTGATTTTATTGGCTCAATGATTAAAAAGAGTTGTCAGTCATGTAAATCGGCCAGTGGAAGCCGAAGTCACCCAAAGCTACAGCTAATTTAGAGTCCATTTAAACAGACTATGGCGCAGGCCCTTTCTGATGTGAGTATTTGGGTAATTCTTAAAAAAATAAAATAAAAGGAATTTGACACGTGTCAAATAAGTTAAATCATTTCTGCTGTTCAATACTCAATACCTAAAAACTTCTATGGTGCCAAAATGTGGCAAAATGCGCAGCTCCTGGCTATTTATTTATTAAAAGTGATATAATTTTTCACCGTTTCGCTTCAGAAGCATAAATATTTGGCATAGATGATGTTCATATGTTGATGTTATCTGGATCTAAAGGTGAATCAAAGCATATTTTCAAAGTGATTATATCCAAAAAAAAATAATTAAAATAATTAAATTAGGCGAGGGAAAAAATTAAACTTACTTTTTCTATGTTCCAACCTCAGTAGCTTTGACACAGTAACATCTGATGTAATATTTGCACATCTGATGAAATTTTGCAAGAGTTAGCTTTATCTTGATACCAAGATTGTTTACACATAGTTTGCAATTGCAGAGAAATACTCCATTCATTCGGGGCATGTCATTTTCAAGCAAAAAGCTCAGAAAGCCCCTGGGGGCTTAACAGGTTAATATAATTGTATTAACATAGCCCAACAAGGAGGAATAGCAGTAACAATTTATTTGAAAGCCCAAATCTTAGCCTTATGCAGCCTAACTGGAAAACACACAAAAAAGAACCAGACAAAGAGCAATTCAAAAGACCCCTATGAGAAGAACATCAAGGGAACAGTACAGGATACTGTTACCAGGGCCCCAGGGTCCCGCCCTGGAGACAGGCCCGGGGTGGGTGCCCGAGGGCGAGCGTCTGGTGCCTGGGCCTTAGTCCATAGGGCCTACCTGGGCACAGCCTGAAAAGGGGGCATGAGCCCATCCTCCTGTAGGTCCACCACCCGCAGGAAGCACCATAGGTTCGGGTGTAATGTGTGTTGGGCGGCGACCAGAGGCAGACGCCCTGGTGGACTGATAGCTAACTCCCAAAATTAGTGATTGGGACATGGAAAGGGTGGAGTGCCCACTCCGGGTCGGGGATGAGTTCCTGCCCCAAGTGGAGGAGTTCAAGTATCTCGGGGTCTTGTTCGCGAGTGATGGGAGAAGGGAGCCGGAGATCGACAGACGGATTGGGGCTGCAGCTGCAGTAATGCGGACGTTGCACCGGTCCGTCGTGGTGAAGAGGGAGCTGAGTGTAAAAGCGAAGCTCTCAATTTACCGGTCGATCTACGTCCCTACCCTCACCTATGGCCACGAGCTGTGGGTAGTGACCGAAAGAACGAGATCGCGGATACAAGCGGCAGAAATGAGCTTCCTCCGAAGGGTGGCTGGCCTCTCCCTTAGAGATAGGGTGAGAAGTTCGGCCATCCGGGAGGGGCTCAGAGTAGAGCAGCTGCTGCTCCACATCGAAAGGAGCCAGCTGAGGTGGTTCGGGCATCTGACAAGGATGCCCCCTGGGCGCCTCCTGGGTGAGGTGTTCCAGGCATGTCCCACCGGGAGGAGGCCCCGGGGCAGACCCAGGACACGCTGGAGAGATTATATCTCTCGGCTGGCCTGGGAACGCCTTGGTATTCCCCCGGACAAGCTGGAGGAGGTGGCTGGGGAGAGGGAGGTCTGGGCCTCTTTGCTTAGGCTGCTGCCCCCGCGACCCGACCCCGGACAAAGCGGATGACGATGGATGGATGGATGGATGGATGGATGGATGGATGGATGGATGGATGGATGGATGGACATGGAATGTCACCTCTCTGGTGGGAAAGGAGCCTGAGGAGTTAGTGTGTGAGGTTGAGAGGTACGAGCTAGATATAGTCAGGCTCACCTCAACCCACGGCTTGGGCTCTAGATCCAGTCTCCCGGAGAAGGGCCAGACTTTGTCTCAGCCTGGAGTTGCCCTTGGTGAAAGGCGGCGGGCTGGGGTGGGTATCCTAGTATCCCCTCAGCTTGCTGCTTGTATGTTGGGGGTTTTCCCGGTGGACCAGAGGGTTTGCTCTCTGCGCCTTAAGGTTGGGGAATGGGTCCTGACTGTCGTCTGTGGTGATCCGCTGAACAACAATTCAGAGTACCCAGCCTTCCTGGAGTTCCTGGGTGCTCCACCTGGGGAGCTGTCCTACTGGGAGACTTGAATACTCATGTGGGCAATGACAGTGACGGCTCAAGCAGTGGCTCAAGCAAAAATTCAGGTGTGGAAGGAATTTGGAGAGGCCATAGAAAAAGACTTTTGGACTGGCTCAAAGAGAGTCAGGCAAACCGTCAGGTGATTCTACCTGCAGTGTGTATAATGCAGGTGGAGTGCTGCTGACATCGACTGAGAACATTGTCAGATGGTGAGAGGAATACTAGGAAGTAGAGTCTGGGAACAAGGGGGACGATTCGTCTATCTCTGGGGGTGAGGTCACTGAGGCAGTTAAAAAACTTCTTGGTGGCAGGACACCTGGAGTGGATGAGGTTCGCCCTGAGTATCTGAAGGCTCTGGATGTTGTAGGGCTGTCTTGGTTGACACGCCTCTATAGTGTTGCATGGACATCAGGGGAGGTATTTTTGGATTGGCCAACCAGGGTGGTGGTTCCCATGTTTAAGAAAGAGGACCGGAGGGTATGTTCCAACTACAGGGGGATCACACGCCTCACCCTCCCTAGGAAAGTCTATTCCAGGGTGCTGGAAAAGAGAGTTCGCCTATTAGTCAAACTTCGGATGCAGGAGGAACAATGTGGTTTTTGTCCTGGTCATGAAACACTGGACCAGTTCTTTATCCTCTCGAGGATAACTGAAGGTGCATGGGTGTTTGTCCATCCAGTCTACATGTGCTTTGTGGACTTTTGTTGTAACCAGTTGTCATTACTGTTGATGTGAATTATTATTTTACAAAATCTCTGTTTATCCTTAACCACCAGTTTAAGGGTTCCTTCAATGTTGCCTACTTCAATTAACTATGGTCTCTAACATCACTGTGTTCCAATTTTGCATTTGGCCTAATGTCCATCACTGGTCACCAGGTCTATAAATTCCCGTTGCAGAGCCGTGAGCTTCTCTAAGATCGTATCCATATTGTGTTCAGTCTGAGTACTCACAGCCCTGCCCATCGTCAATCATGTCGGCCAGCCTTGTGGGGTTTTGAACAGCTGTAGCCGCTTTCTTTGTTCTTAGATAAGTCAGGTCAGAGCCAGCTCTGATCAGCCAGAACTCTGAACGACCTCTACCTATTCTGAACCACGATAACAGTGTCCTCTGTGAAGTGTTGCCAGGCACACGGCGCAACCGACCACCGAGTATCAGCAGCAAACGTCTCTGCAGGATAATCAGGCTCTCCCGAGCCCAGGCTTCTCAGCAGGGTGTCAATTTCGTTGTGGGACCAGTTGATCAACTCTATAATTCTTTAGGTTTGAGAGAACAAGACTGAGAGACTTTGCTGTGACTTTAATGTGCTGTATAAATAAAATTGCCATGGCCACTATTGCCAAGTCATGCCCATCATGTTTTGAAAGCTGGCCTATGTTAGAGATGCAGATGTGACACACATGCCATGGGGGTGGCCTTTTTGCACATCTGTGAGCACACAGCATTAGTTTCACACAGTGCTTGAAAATAAATTACCCACAATGCATACAGTGGCTGTTTTCAAATGGGGTTCAGCAATATTAAACCTTTTTTTAACCTTTTTAAGCAAAACATCCGTCTTGAATCAATTACCTGACCTCATCATGAGCTGATGCATGCACATAATTTTAAAAAATATTATCTAACATGTCTGAAGTGTGGTGTCACAATCACTACAGGATTTGGTCATCTTCAAGGCAATTTCAATCTCATCAGTAATAGTTTTGAAAATTATGTGTAGTGTACCGTTTCAGATATGAGAATGGGAATATAATGCTTCATGTTGACCTCATCCACCAGTTGCTAATCCACAATGATGGTATAATTGAATATGTTACATTTTTCCCCGTGAATGTCTGCAGGTTGCAGTGACTGATGGGATTTCTCTTTAGTATAGGCTGTAGGATCACATACAGTCTACTGTGAATAAAGCCTTTAATTGTTAAAGTAGTTCCTTCTTTCACTCAAATGGGATCATAATTAGAGTTTCAATAGAAGTTAATGTTGGAAGTTACTGTGTGGAGTGTGCCTGTGGCATAAACTCCTTTTAATATTCTTGGCACACACTCACAATAACCTGCAGGCAAATCTGCATTCTTTTGTCTTTCTGGGTCACACACAATCACACTTGTATCTTAGAGTACGGAAATTCAGTAATTCCTGCAACTCATTCAGAACAACAGTCATTTTTGTCCTATAGCTCCATTTGGATAAGCATTCACAGAAGCATTTGTGTCATATAGTGGACTGGTGAAATGGAGAACTCAAATGTGCACACACCTTGTGTGGCACATCCACAATATCTTCTTGGGAGATTCTTGAAGTTGAAGACCAATGAGGACACTAAGAGAATGCACAGTGTAGAGAAAATTATGCATTTGTATTTTAACACACACAAGCGTTGTGTATATAAACACGGGGAAGGCATGATCAACTGAAACTCAAGAGACAAAATAACTACAGGGAGTGCAGAATTATTAGGCAAATGAGTATTTTGTCCACATCATCCTCTTCATGCATGTTGTCTTACTCCAAGCTGTATAGGCTCGAAAGCCTACTACCAATTAAGCATATTAGGTGATGTGCAACTCTGTAATGAGAAGGGGTGTGGTCTAATGACATCAACACCCTATATCAGGTGTGCATAATTATTAGGCAACGTCCTTTCCTTTGGCAAAATGGGTCAAAAGAAGGACTTGACAGGCTCAGAAAAGTCAAAAATAGTGAGATATCTTGCAGAGGGATGCAGCAGTCTCAAAATTGCAAAGCTTCTGAAGCGTGATCATCGAACAATCAAGCGTTTCATTCAAAACAGTCAACAGGGTCGCAAGAAGCGTGTGGAAAAACCAAGGCGCAAAATAACTGCCCATGAACTGAGAAAAGTCAAGCGTGCAGCTGCCAAGATGCCACTTGCCACCAGTTTGGCCATATTTCAGAGCTGCAACATCACTGGAGTGCCCAAAAGCACAAGGTGTGCAATACTCAGAGACATGGCCAAGGTAAGAAAGGCTGAAAGACGACCACCACTGAACAAGACACACAAGCTGAAACGTCAAGACTGGGCCAAGAAATATCTCAAGACTGGTTTTTCTAAGGTTTTATGGACTGATGAAATGAGAGTGAGTCTTGATGGGCCAGATGGATGGGCCCGTGGCTGGATTGGTAAAGGGCAGAGAGCTCCAGTCCCACTCAGACGCCAGCAAGGTGGAGGTGGAGTACTGGTTTGGGCTGGTATCATCAAAGATGAGCTTGTGGGGCCTTTTCGGGTTGAGGATGGAGTCAAGCTCAACTCCCAGTCCTACTGCCAGTTTCTGGAAGACACCTTCTTCAAGCAGTGGTACAGGAAGAAGTCTGCATCCTTCAAGAAAAACATGATTTTCATGCAGGACAATGCTCCATCACACGCGTCCAAGTACTCCACAGCGTGGCTGGCAAGAAAGGGTATAAAAGAAGAAAAACTAATGACATGGCCTCCTTGTTCACCTGATCTGAACCCCATTGAGAACCTGTGGTCCATCATCAAATGTGAGATTTACAAGGAGGGAAAACAGTACACCTCTCTGAACAGTGTCTGGGAGGCTGTGGTTGCTGCTGCACGCAATGTTGATGGTGAACAGATCAAAACACTGACAGAATCCATGGATGGCAGGCTTTTGAGTGTCCTTGCAAAGAAAGGTGGCTATATTGGTCGCTGATTTGTTTTTGAATGTCAGAAATGTATATTTGTGAATGTGGAGATGTTATATTGGTTTCACTGGTGAAAATAAATAATTGAAATGGGTATATATTTGTTTTTTGTTAAGTTGCCTAATAATTCTGCACAGTAATAGTCACCTGCACACACAGATATCCCCCTAAAATAGCTAAAACTAAAAACAAACTAAAAACTACTTCCAAAAACATTCAGCTTTGATGTTAATGAGTTTTTTGTGTTCATTGAGAACATGGTTGTTGTTCAATAATAAAATTATTCCTCAAAAATACAACTTGCCTAATAATTCTGCACTCCCTGTATAATCACAAACAGAACAAGTCTATGAAACAAAAACCTAAGAACATGCATAAAGAAACTGAGCAGGAAATAACTGTTATAAAAAAAGATCTAACCTCAAAACATCACAACACAAAAAATTCATGCCAAAAATAAGGGACAACAATCGAGTGTCCATGACACATGGCTTTAGAGAAACAGAGGTAATAAACTGGGCTGGTTCTATTATAGCGCTTTTCTATTCTACTGGAGCACTGAACATGCTTTATACACCATCCTTTAGAGTTTCAACTTAGAGTTTGATATTTTACCCAAGCATACTTTGGCATGCAGACTTAAGTAGCCAGTTCAATTCAAGTCAATTCACTTTAATTTATTTATACAGCACCAAATCACAACAACAGTTGCCTCAAGGCGCTTTATATTATAAGGTAGACCCTACAATAATACCTACATACAGTAACCAGGGATCGAACCACCAACGTTCCAATTGAAAGTGCCCAATCACTGCCTGAAAAGTTAAAAACTGCCTGCAGCTGGATCTGGAAACATCCTTCAAGAAGAGGCCATCTTCTTCAATGTCACACCAGTTTGTCCATGTTTTACAAGCAAAAAGTTATTTGGTAACAAACATGCAGAAGTTCACCATTGCTCACCATCCCTCACCTTTCTTTATGTACACTTATTATCCTGTTCCATCAATTGGATTGGTGTGTGTCAGAGTTAGGTTAATTCTCTGCTTAATGAGGCTTATACGTAAGTTCAATAAGGAAGATCTATGGCCTCACGTCTGTCCGCTCCCAGGCGCTGCTGGCTGAATCTGAGCTTCATCACTTCCATTTTCCCACGCTGTCAAGCTGTTTGTGTCATCACTGGTCTAGTCCAGTCACCTTCTCCCGGTCTTTTCCAGGCCAATCAGCATTTATGCAACATACTTTGAATCCCACTGCGCATCTGTCTTTCTCCTTCACAGATGCCTTTGTGCAACCCACCTCCTCCCCATCTCCACCTCTCAGCACTCAAACTTCATTCAAGCCACCTTTATGAAAGGTGGAGACTGCCCATCGGAGTCTAACCAAGCACAATAAATCATGTTCATTTTTTCCAACAATCTGTCCTTGTTGAAATATGTTGATAATGAAAACATTGTAATGATAGACTTTTACTGCAATGATTGACTGTCTTTTACATGCTCTCTCTAGATCCTTCAAAGAAATTCCACTTTGGGTCTCATCAAGAATTTTACAATAAAGCAGTTTTGTCAACGGTCATAAAACTTTATTCCAACAACAAAGTACGGTACTCCTTACTGATAAAATGTTTCAATTTTCAGGCAGGGTGTAAGAGTCTGGCCTGGTGCATGGATTCTTAGAACAGGGGTTCTTAAACTTTTGGGGGCCAGGGAACCCCTACAGGTGGTAAAGTTTTCCAAGCACCTTCCTATTATCCTCATGCTGATAGAAGTCTGGGTGCTTCGTGATGCGATGCTGCTTCATTCCCGATAAAGCCAAACTCGAGGCAACTGTCATACTTTCTCATTTTAGCTGTCTTGGCTTTTGCAATACTTGCAATACTTAAATATTTGTCCGTTGTTCTAATTAACCCCCAATCTATGGCTCGTGGACCCCTGGGGGTCCGGGAACCCAGTTTGAAAACTACTGTCTTAGAGGAATAGCAGCTTATTTATTATTCCCGATATCAGAATCAGAAAAACCTTATTATTCCAAGAGGGAAATTAAGTTATCATAGCAGCATACTGACAACAAAGCAATTGCATAAAATGAAGTGTAGAAATAGATATAAATGGTAAAATATAGAGATAGAAATGTAAATATAAACATAAGTATATACAAAAATATAGTCTGATACAGAAGAAGAAATGGCCTCCTCTGCTGTTCCCTCAGACAGCCAGGGTGAAGGAGTCTGTTACTGAAATTGCTCTTCAGGTTGTCCAGTGTGTTATGGAGGCAGTGTTTTGTGTTAATATTAATCGTTGATTTCATTATGGTTTTCTCTTTGTATTACATTCACTGTTCCTGCTTTCTGGGTTTCTGTTCTCAGTGTGTTGTATGCTTAGTCTTAGGGAAGACATAAAGACAGAACACTGTTGCACGTCTAGTTACTTTTGTCTCTGTGCTTCATGTTCCCTCTGTTCCAGAGTCTGTCCTGTTTCCACGTCTCAGTGTCTAGTCCGAGTCTTGGTGAATTGTCTCATGTTTCCTGTTTTATTTTGATAGTCCTTGTGCTGTGTGCAGTGTGTCTCGTTATGTTTGATTACTCTCAGCTGTGTTCTCCTGCTGTGTCTCATTCCCTCGTTACGCTTGTGTGTATTTAGGCTCTGTGTTCTCTTCTGCCCTTTGTTGCATTGTACCCTCACTCTGCTGTATGTTTTATCCTCCGTGCTCCTCTGAGTTTTCTAGCTCTGTTTCCCAATTCAGTTCCTTAGCTTCCCAGTGTTTTAGGCTACGTTCACTCTGCAGGTCTTAATGCTCAATTCTGATTTTTTGATCAAATCCGATTTTTTTTGTCTGCTCGTTCACACTACAAATAAAATGCGACAGCAAACGCGCTCCAGTGTGCTCAAAGCGTCCGCATGCACAAAAGAAGACGTCACACACGACGCGCTCTGTTTAGACCCAGAGCAACAGGATGTTTGACTGATGGCATTAATATAAAGACTTTGGACTTTACGTTTCCCAATTTTGCTTTAAGTTATTTTGTTATTTACATAATAATGTAACTAACCTAATAATGATCCTTATTGCTGTTCTAGAGGAGCGGTGCTTCAAAGGATAGCTGCAGATTTCTGTCAGAATCTGCAGATTACACAGTACAAATAAAATGTTCACGTGTCTCCAACGTTGTCTTCCCAACAGTTTCACTGACATCTACATGGGATGGCCAGGAAGTGTTCGCCATGTGTTCTCGGGCGCTTCTGCGTTGCTGATAATCGGCGTCTGTCTTGTGTCAGTGACGTAAAAGACGGATTTAATGCGACATCATCAAACAGCAGTCGCTTTCTGAAACATCAGATATGTGTCGGATTCAGAACCACATACGAAAGTGACCCAGATCGGATTTGAAAATATCGGATTTGTGCCGTTCACACCGTCACACCATGATGGGATATGGATCGCATAGGATCAAAAAATCGGATTTGATGCGCTTTCGCCTTAATGCTTTGATTTTACTTTGGATTTCTAGTTCCTTGCTTTCCGTTTTGTTTTCTGTATGTTTGAAGAGTCATTTACAGCCAGAATACAGCTGCTTTGTTTAGTTCACCCTTGCATTTATGAGTCCTGCATCCATACATCCTGCCTGCCACACAGCAAACATTGACAGGAGTTATCTTACATGATTGCTTGCAGTCTTGTGTCATAGCACATAGTCTAGTGTTCAGTTCTTATGTTTTTCTCTGTGGAGTTTGTTCAGTTTTGCTTCCCTTTGCCTCATTGGTTTGATTCAGTTCTGCTGTGTTTTCCCCATGTGTCTCTACTTCTCCTAATCACCCTCTTGTGTAGATTTTAGCTGTGTCCCAATTCAGGGGTCGCACACTTCAGAGGACTCGGCCGCCTGGTCCGGCAGACTCAACAGCACTGCCCGAGACTTCCTGCTCAGCCAAATATCAGGCCTGATTAAAAGTGCCTGTGCAAACTGGGACACTGTAATGATAAGTTCATTACTAATAATCCTGTTGGCTTTTTATTTACACTGTTATTTTCTCAGTTTGGATAATTTAATAGGTCAGGTACAAATAAATTGTTGTACATAGTTTGAGAAAATAATGCAAATACAGCTGGAAGATTTCCAAACTTCAATCCTTTTGTTTATGCAGAACATAGTTTGTAACAAAAACATAAAGTGGAAATATGTACAGTGACTTTTATCATTTTTCTTTTCAACGGGATTTTCCAGGACACCTAACAGCCTGTCCATTCTCTCGGCTCTTCCTTCCTCCGTTTCTCTTTGCTTTCTCATGTCCTCTTATTAATTCAACAAATTCATCCTCCCTGTCCTTCTTTCTTTTGTCCGCTCTTGGCTCCGGCTGGCCCACATCCTCCTGCTCTTCCTGGTCTGGCACTTGGTTGCCCACTACTGAACTGGGCCCTGTAGTGTCCTCCTGGATACTTGCAATCCTAAAGGTAGAGGAAATCAAAAGTGGCAGTTGACAGGTTAACATAAATAACTTCAAATTGTTTCTATTTGGGCTGCAAAAGGGTGATTTTCCCCGCCAGGCTCATCTTCTCAAGCAAAATGTACTAAATTAGGACAACAAGACAGAGAAACCTCTCTCTCTTATGCCTAACTGACTAAAAACCTCATACTGTTGCTGGACCTCCACCCACAGCGGTGAACAGGTGTTCGTTGTCTCTGCAGAGTTGGATGAACTCAGCCGTCTGCTCCTTACTCTCTAAAATATGACAGTATTTGAGTAGATTCTCGATCATCTAACACTTCTGTTTAATCAGTTTTCTGTTTGACGTTTGTACAGCATATTCAGCTGTGTGAAGACTGCAAACTTTAATGTCAGGCAAGCCGATTTATTGTGGAACAAATAAAGCTCTGACAAAAGCCAAACAATAAGGTTTTAAGGTTATTTAAGTGAGTTATATATCATGTTCAACGTGAGTAGTGAGAGCACTTTTGCAAATATGTGATGTCTTGATAAATCAAGCAGATATTTGATGTGTACACAGCAACATTCTCGCCTAAAAATATTTTGTGACCCAGAAAGAGTAATATTAAAACTAATCCTTCTGTTTAAAAAAACAGTGGGACTTTGCATTTACGGTCACGTAAGTTTAACAAGTGTCACAAGATTCACCTTAACATTCAAGATTCAACTTCCATCAACTTTTACATCTTAACATTTGTGTCGCTACTTCCAACATATCTTACATGTAAAGATGGAGGTGTCCTCCGCCGCCCTTTCTACCTTCTCCGCAGCCATCGTTACAAACTGAATTGGCCGGGTCACGCTATGAATCCTGGGATATGTTGGGCCACGAAGGCTACACCGACCCAGCCTTCACATTTGGGCAAATGAAGGCCGCATTTGTCGGCTGCATTTTGATCCTTCATCCCACACTGCACTGAGTTTGCACATCTTGCAGGCTCATCACATCTTACCAGCATCGTGTCACTGACCACCTCCTCCAGGGTGGCGAGCTTCATGCTGACAACAGACTTAGCCTTCCTGATGAAGTTATTCCCTCTGTTTGCATCCGTGTTTTGAAGCCTGTACGCTGGCAAAAACAGACTATTAAAACTTATGGAACAGCAATAGGAAATATGGATTTGGGATGGGAAGTGATAAGAATTGAGCTATTCCCTTATTGATTTGATTCCTTATCGATTCTTTTATCAATGGTCGGTGGGTTCTGATTGGCTATGTTTTGAGAGTCACCACCATTGTTAAGCAGCAATAAAGAAAACGGGTTTGATTTTTATTTAGGAATAATAATCTTTAGTTTTTTACTGATAGAATAATTAGAAACCTGCAGACATCAGTATAAAGGAATGTGTGGGGCCAGCTGTAGACATGATAACTGGCACCTGATATCTGTCACAGCCACCTCATAGCTCAGTGCCTGCGAAAAAAAGGGGGGCTTGTTTAGCGGCTGATGTTTATGAACCCAAATTCTGCACATGACTAAATGATGTAAGTGTAGAAGAAGTGGAGGGCCGAGTTTGCAAAGGTAGTGAAAAGAGAAAAACAAATATAGCTGATTTTATAGAGCCATATTGGCTGTTTGACTGTAGTATTGAATGATTAAATATCTTTAATCCCGGGCAAAGACAGCTGATGCCCTTAAATCAGGGGTGTCAAACTCCAGGCCTGAAGGGCCGGTGTCCTGCATGTTTTAGATCTCACCCTTGGTCAACATACCTGAATCAGATGATTAGTTCATTAGCAGGCCTATGGAGAACTTCAGGACATGTTGAGGAGGTCATTTAGCCATTTAGATTGAGGCCCAGGGGAGTGGTGGTCCTGTCTGGCCCAGATGGTGAGCTTTGGCCCTGCACCTTTTTTCCCAGCCTTTAACTCCCACTGAGCAGAATGATGATCTCGAGGACCATGAGCTGCTAGCAGTGAAGTTGGCCCTACAGGGGCAGTGACACTGGCTGGACAACCTTTTACAGTATGGACTGATTACAAGAACTTGTCTTACTCTAGCGAGGTGGGTGTTCTCTTTTGACTTCACTAGAACGCACACATTGTGAAACCAGATGCTTTTCCTTGTCAGTCTTCTCCAGGGGAAGATCTAGAGCCAGTGAACACCCTGCATGCCACCTGCATAGTGGGAATGTTGACCAGAGAGATTGATCATGAAATCTAACAAGGGTTGCAGTCTGACCCAGATCCTGACAATGCCCAATCCAGCCCCTGGCTTTCCTTCACTGGGCCCACACTGCTAGGTTCACCTGGATAAGCAGAACAAGTCAATTCCTTCAGCGATATCTCTGGTGGCCATGTTTAATGAAGAATGTTATGGAGTACATAGGTGCCTGCATGGTGTGCTCCAGAAGTAAGAGTAGCTCCTGGTCCCTATCAGGTTTACTGCAGCCTCTTTCCATGCCTCGTATGCTCTGGTTTCACGTCGCATTGGTTAGATTTCTTAATGCAGCTCATTTAGAAAATCTTCGTCGGGGGGTGCTTGAAGCCAAAGCTTCCCTTAGTTCTTGGTTCCATTGTTACACCCCTGTGCAGCCCCTAATCTCCTCAGTGTGTTCAGCTGTTGCTAATTGGCCACACCTACTCAGGTGTGGATTAAAGCATACCTGAGGCAGGCTTTCGAGAAGCTCACTAGTCTTTGCTTTGGTGGCACCAGACATTTTAGCCAACCTGCTATGCCATTTTAAGATAAAACCTCTTCTTACTAACACTCAGGTATTTTTTTTTTATGTTGTCGTAACATAAGACATCCCCAGACAAACGATAAATCGAGGAATTGAATCAAGAACTAGAGGCCTCCCTTTGTTGTGTAATCCACTTGTATGTTAGCAAATGGGTATAATTGCTAGCCTGGGTAGAATACACTCGCAACTTCTTCCGTTACCTTTTTGAGGTTTTTCTAGGCTGGGCTCAACCCGCCTTGTAGGAGGAACTAGCTGTGCCTTCGGTGCACCAACAGCTGTACAGATGTTGTCAGGTAGGGAGACAGGTCTACGCTCCTCACTGTGGCGCAGAACCACACACTGGCCAATGGTCATCAGACTCTGACCCCTCACTATCGTCAGGGCCAAAAGGTTTAGTTATCTGTGGACATTCCTCTAATGTCTGTTTCCAGGAAACTGGCTCCACACTTCATCAGCCCCTACAAAATCAACACAGTTATCAGTCCTTCTGCTGTTTGCCTAAAACTGCTGCCTAGAATCCACCTCACAGATCCCACCCTCCCCGTCCTCACTGTAGGATGACCTCATGTCACCACTGAGCGCAGCACAGATACAACAGGTCCCTATCAGTCATGAGCACGCCCACACATTGCCCCACCGGTTTTTCAAACCCAGGTCAATCCGTCCCTAGAATTAAAGGGTGTGCCCGGTGGGAGCGAATCACAACCTTAACTCTTTGTTTTGCCTTATTTTTAATTTTAGCTAATACCATTAAAATATCTGAATGTCACTGTGTACATACTTAATCTCTACCCTTGATCAATGCCCCTGCACTGGAAAAAATGGCCCTTCAAAAACAAGAAAAAAAAACTTCATACAAGAGCTTGAAATAAGTGAAAAAAAGCGCAGCAACTTCATTGGTAAAGCCCCATAAACAGAGGACTGCATTAAAGAAGCCGTTTTGCAGTGACTTTTTGTTCGGCCCTTAATACACCGGTAAAATCTGTGCATTGCACAGGCACAATTCAAAGCACAGACAAACACACTGCTAGGCAGACTAACTGCTCAACCTGTAACATTTGTTATTAATACAAAGTGTTTTTATCATTTAAATTAACATGGACATTTGACATCATTCTTCAAACGATACCATTGTAAAATGATCATTAAGGATGCACGCAGCCTGTCTGCTGAATAGACTGTAGCCTAAACTCAACATTAAAAAAACCCTTTAAAATCAACTAAAAGCTAGGCAGTCTCTGCACCGCACAAACCAAACATAAAACATCGGCATGTTCGCCGATATTATCGTGCACCCTTAATTATAAAACTGGGCTAACCTGGCCAATTTCCAAACAAAAATCAATCACAACCAACATGGACTGTAGTAGCCTTGGAAGGAGAGAAGAAGTGTTTTCCTATAGTCCACATCTTAACCACACTGGCTCTACTGGCCAATAAAAGCATTCCAGTCAGCCATGCTCTTCTTGTAAGATGATGTGAGATCTCGCTCATGGATTTTGTCCAAGAGAACCTCTGTCTGTATGACGGACAGCGGAGAGGCTACACACTTTGGGTATGTAAGGTGTAGGGTATAATAGTAGGCCATAAGGTATAAAGAACCCTCCGTAACCTCGTCTTTTGGAAACGTGGTTATTGGCACATCTCCTACCGCTAGGATGCAGTTGGACGGACTCCCGATCAGCACTGGGCAGGAGAGAGGACGTTTCATCAAATAGGTATTAGGGTCTTCTTGGTCCTTTAACACATAACACAGACATACTTTTGTAAGGACGATGCACTTTTGTTTCAACACAAAGCTAAAGCTAAATTACAACAAAAGTTGAAGTTGTGAGAAACTACATCTGAATTTGCTATTTTTAATTATTCTCAATGCAATTATTGTTCACATATGTCTAGCCTTCCTGAAAAACAGAAAACCAAGGCTACATTTAATTGGTTATCATTGAGGTGATAAAATCTGCTACAACATAATACATGTTTGTATTTACTGGCCACAGAGATCTAACCTGTGAGAATCCGCATTCCCAAAATATGTTTTAGGTACCTTTGAAGGATTAGAACATACAGCATGTGAATATGAAACACTTTGGCACTCATCAGAAGCAGCACAAAGTCACAAAAATAAATAAATAAAAACAAACAAAAAACCCAAAAACAAAAAGCTACGTTTTGCACAGCTCACCTCAAAGACATGCACCAGAGCCTCACTCGCATCTCGCATTAGGCCTATTGCAAACCTTTTTTTTTTTTTTCATTTCAAATAATAAACTTTAACGTATCCTGGCTGATATTGACCCTCTTGTCCCGTTTATTCTGGGCTCCTGAAAAGTTTGCACAAGTAGTATAGAGGCCCTTAGCGGTTACTCAGTGGCTTTTGTTCACTACAATTATAAAGCAATTACAGCTATCATAACTATTCACTGTAATTATTATTCACTATTCAGGGGTGGCTGTTGCTCCGGTGGTAGGTTTCAGCTCTCCGATGCATCGATGGGAGTATGAATGTGTGTGTGAATGTTAATTAGAAAGCACTTAGAAAATGTGCTTGTGTGAATAGATTAATGCACAAATGGTAAAATGGTAAATGACCTGTATTTGTATAGCGATTTTTACTAGTCCCCCCTAGGGACCCAAAAGCGCTTTACACACCCAGTCATCCACCCATTCACACACACATTCACACACTGGTGGAGGCAGCTACAGTTGTAGCCACAGCTGCCCTGGGGCCAAGTTGTGTAAAGCGCTGTAGTGCTCAAAAGCACAAATAAGAACCAGTCCATAATTTTAAATGTATAACTTAAAAAATTGCAATTTTTCTCAACAAATTTTGGCCTGTCTGTACAGAGAAACCAGAGAAATTTAGCAATAACCCCATGGTCAGCACTCTGCACAGCGAAGACGCAGCTAGATATGGTGGTTATATGTCTCTGGATATCTAGATCCCCTTATCTATGTTCATTACAGTAAGTTTCTGATCATACGTCTACATTCGTATGTAGATTTCAACCATCTTAGCCACTGTGATGTTTAGTTTACACAAACTGGTCCTAAAAGGTCTTGCCTCTGTCATATAGTTTACGTCTTACACAATCACATGCTAATATCAATAATTACAAATAAAGACCTTTCTTTGCTGCATCACATATAATTCTGAGATTGTTGTAAATATCCCAAAAGGAACCTTTAAATCATTCAAGTGCTGGAGGGAACAAAGCCAAATGTAGGTCAGACAACAAATTTGCATTTAGCCTTTTCCATAAGTATGTTGATGATTTAAGCTTTAAAGAGTGCAGTGGCTTATCATGCATGGGGGGGCTGCACCCAGAAATTGGTTGCATATTGAAGTGACAGTGTTTGAAATTGAAAGCTGAATTTCCAAATACATCAGGAAATCAAGACTTCAAACAGTCTGCCTGTGTGTTTGTGTGCAGCCTCTCACAGCAAGAATGACGGAGGCTTAACCAATTATTCAGTCTTATGAAGCAGTCTTCACTGAGCTTTAGACTTGAATGTTTTCCTCCAGGGGAATGATGCCTCAAGTATGTGTCTGCTTAAATAGACTATTTTCACATGCGACACTGGATCCATGTAAAACCACTTCAGCTACCTCTTACCAAAGTATACTACGGTAATGTTAATTAGTTGAGATAAACTACTGTGATGTCTCAGAATCATTCAGAATGAATAATTACAGATTTTTATATAACACTCCAGTTTTAAAGGTGTCAAACCCCAAAACACATCAGCAACAGGGACAGCAGACTGAGCTTTCCTATGTAGCATCCTCAGCATCTTTGGATCCTGATCTCTGTTGTTTATTCCAACTATAACTCCACCAATTTAACAAGTGAATGAACTGGAGTTTTCTCTAATATTTGGTGAAAGTGCCTTTTATGGCTTTATGATAGTTAGCTCAGTGCGTATTCTCTATCCATTGTCCCTCTCTCTTGTCTGTAGGGTTCCTGCCTGGGAGGGGATGGGTCTGGGGTCAGATGAGGTCTCTATCACTCTGTCTTCAGCCATACTATGGCTGACAGACCTTCACATCATCATATTGTCACTTCCCACCACCGGTTTATGTCTGCATGAGCTCCTTTCACACTTGAAATTCAGATCCAGTCTCACGCAGGTGGAACGGACTTGGACGCAGACCAGCTGAATTTAGAATGAAAGTCACAAGTTTATTTACAATCGGAGAGGGATTTCCAAGGATGGAGGGGAAACGGGTCCAAATCACACTCCTCTTCGGCACTCGTGTTCTCTCCACACCTCACTGCCAGACTCAGGGGAACAGGTAAAGGGTTCATGGTGTGGCGATAAGCTGACAGCCAAACCCATCTGTTCTCTGACTGAAGAGTTAAATTTGTGATTGACATGACATTGACCAATCAGCTGAACGGAAGAAAAATAGGGTCAAAACTCGTACTTGTAACTTGAGTACAGAGTTTCACACGTATTTTTTTGTCCACACACAAATCTGTTTTATGCTCACACAAATTCTTTTTACACACACAAATCCTGATTTACAAGTACAAAATATTTATGACCACAATTTGAGCCCATAAGGATCCCCTAAAGCCCAGAGCTCCTTGAGCTTAAGCGAGGCATTGTACTCTGAAGACTCGCCGGGGGTTTGGTCTGGGGATTCCCAAGGGAGACTCGCAAGGCGTGGGTGTGGGTGAGTGGGTGAGTTCCAACCTTGAGGGGATAACAGTAGCAGGGTCTCTGCAGGCAGAGTGGCCATGACTTGCAATGTAGCGAGGAAAGTATCTCGTGGAGTGGCGAATCCACCCTCTGCATGACTCTGCTGTGATGTCATCACATGCTGCATCCATGGCTGCTAGCAGGGCCATTTGCACATGTGAATGCCGGTCACAAACCTCCCACCTCCAGGCACAGAAAAACTCCTTTATCGGATTAAGGAATGGGGAGTAGGGAGGGAGATATTCAACAAGCATTCTGTCATGTGCTGTAGACCACTGTCTGACCAGATGTGAGTGGTGAAAACGGACATTATCCCACACGAAAACATACTTGTTGAGTTGGCCTCCACCCCTCTCATTCTCAGGGACTGCAGTATGTTCCTGTAAAGAGTGTCTAAAAAAGTCAGGAGATGTTGTGTATTGTATGGAGCAAGAAGGGGAATATGGGTGAGGATGCCATTGTCTGAGTTGGCTGCACACATTGTAACATTCCCTCCACGCCGGCCTGGGACATCAGTGGTTGCTCTCTGTCCAATGTGATTTCTTCCACGCCATCTGCCTTTGGCCAGACTGAACCCGCCTCATCAACGTGTATGAATGTGTGCAGTGGTTCCCTGGCTTCCAGCTCCATGCTTTAGAACAGTGGTTCCCAAACTTTTTTTGCTAGGCCCCCCTTTGTTTTACAAGAAAAATGTGCACGCACGCACTAACACATCCTCCAACCACACACGCCCATATTTTGCTCCATTGCAGTTTATTTCACACCACAAACATTTAGTAAACAAGCAAATACAAGTAATCTGCAATAACTTACAGGTAGTAATAAAATAAACTACTAACACCTACACGGGTATTTTTGAAATCGCAGCTGTTTCGCCCACACTTAAACGGCGTTTCGAGTCACCGAAAACAGATTTTTTAAAACCCCTTTTTTGCGTTTACGTGTGGACGAGGAATACAGAGTTCTTCACGCAACGTCAAAGGTATGTGCCTTTTTCCACGTCACGCTGTGACCACGTTATTGTTTACATGAGATGAATTGCAGAATGATAGAGACAAAATACTGTTAATCTGACTGTCTGCAGGTTTTACAGGCTTACATACAGTTACTGTCCCTCCATTTACAAAGGCAGAGGCGTCACCGTGTGATTATTTTACGTGTAGTTGTTTCCTGTGTAATAATATTCAACATCAATACATTTTTCAAAAAATGCCTCTCTGTGCAAAATGGGTTTAAAAACATAAACAGCTGTGGGATCCTGTTTGTTTGAACCGAGGGAACAAATCGTGGCAGGATCAGCCTGATGTTATTTGTATCCTGCTGTAACTTTACTGTATAAAGAGCAAACATCTCCAACATGTCAGGAGTAGTTAGTCATTACAACAAGTGTTTGTGAACTAAAGATCAAGAATGTGGGATCCTGTTTGTCCGTGATTTGAAGAGCCCAGCGCTGCTCCCGACGCAGGGAAAACCAACCCTGGTGAAGCCAAAGGGAAGATTTGCTTCACCATATTTTCTAGTCTTTGGTTTGGAAACATATTCAGCGACGCTTCATCTCCTGCTTTGCGTTTCTGTAGGCGCCCGTGCTAGCAGTGTCCAAGCGTTTTGTTTTCTTTCCCCCCTTTTCGCACCGTGCCCCCCCTAGGGGGCGGGCCCCACACTTTGGGAAGGTCGGCTTTAGAGGGAGAGAGAGAAATGTAACAACTTTTCCTGTGTAACATAATGCATTTTGTATGTTCTGTGAGTATATACACAGAATTATTTTTCTACTGCATGAAACTACACAAAGTAAAACAGTTTACAGTGCTGAACATTAGAGTATACATAGAAGACGTGTTTTACCCGTACATACTGGTGACGGATCTCCTTCACTCTTTCACTGTTGGGTTCAAATGCACTTTGTACAATTGTTTCGTGCGCATTTCTTTTCTCTTGAGCACGCAATTGTTGTAATTGACACAGATCCAATATTGCCAAACACATCGTTATCCTCTATGACAGCGCTTTGAATTTCTTTCAACTTTCTTGCATTGTTTGCAGTCACCGTTGCACAAATGGCTTCCTCTTGCTGCAGGGTAAAAAGGGCCCTCTTCCACCTCTGCGAGGCTGTCTTTCAATCCTTTGCGGTTCAGATTACAGTAAAATTACAATAATGTCCACTAAACATGAGATATTATGAGATGTTGGATTACTGTCCAGTACTGTACATACCTGTTCTCCCTACGAAATGTTTGAACGATTGAGTTCACAGTGGTTCTTCCAACATTTGGTCGCACCCTCCGACCAGCCTCATCCATTGTGAGGCCGTGATTGACAACATGGTCAACAAGTGTTGCCCTACTTTCATTAGGGATCTGCGTATGTGTTTGGCGTCTTCTCCCTGTTTTGTCCCCCCCATCCTCACCCCTCTTCCACGATGCTGACCTCCCATTTCTGTGTCACAGAATTGTAGAAATGGTACACACTATGTCCTGCTCGGTTCATATATGCTTGCCAATTGAGGGTTCATGGGATTGATCCATGAGTGGCTGTGAACAATTGGCCTGTCATTGGTTACAACTAATACTCCCCACACCTCCTCGTCAGTGAAGGCTGAAGTTCACCTGAGAGAAATTGTTCAATTTCGGGGACATTTCCAGGAAAAAATAATTTAAAAAGGTATAAAATTTGCTTGACAGAATTTGAAAACTAATTCACCAATTTTGTATGTAATGACTCAAACAATGAAATGAAGACTATTAGTTTTCTTGGGAACGACAGTTCATTTTGACTGACATGACATAAGCAAATGATAATGTTGTCGACGGCAGAGGATTGTATGAAAGCAGCTGATACATGTTCAGAGGAAGGAGACACTGCTACTATGATGTGCACAAATGACTAAATGTTGTGGAGGTTGCACTAATGGTTTTGAGAATTCTTATTCTAATCTGAGAAAAGCTGTAATGTATTTGTGTTTTCATCCTGCAAGTTAACAGATATGTGATAAAGGCTCTTCACCCCTGATGAAACACCAGGACAGCAGTGTGTGAGGAAGAGGAGGAGAAAAAGGAGCCAGCAGCAGCTGAGAGGTGCAGAGGAGAACAGGGGGTGAACAGACAGCTGTTGAGGGACTGGTAAAAACATTTAAAGCAATTTCTAGATGTTTGCTTCCTGTATTTGCAGACATATCTCCAACACAAACTATAAGCTCATTTCTGCCGCTTGTATCTTCTTCTTTCGGTCACCTCCCACAGCTCGTGACCATAGGTGAGGACGTAGATGGACCAGTAAATCGAGAGCTTCGCTTTTACACTCAGCTTTTTGTTCCCCACGACGGACCAGTACAGCGTCCGCATCACTGCAGCTCCCTTCTCCCGTCGCTCGTGAACAAGACCCCAAGATACTTAAACTCCTCCACTTTTTAAAAGTCAGTGTAATCAATATTATGCTGTTCATCCCGCCCACCTTTACTGTGCAACAGTTGTTATATAGGGTGAACAGCTCAGAAATCCAACTGTACTGCTGTATTTGTATATCTATGTCACAATTGCACCTGAAGCTGAATTTCCTCTTGACCTCTGCTAACCTACCCTTTTTTAAATCTGTGAAAATGTCGAACCGAGCCGGGTCAGGTGTGTCCATATGCCCCTTCTATTCTTCATGCAGTATGAAAAATAAACACCTGCGCTTGAAGCTCGCTCCCATAGGTCACCCTCCTCTCCCTCCTCGTGATCTGATCATCAGTAGACATGCTTGGACATGTCCAGGTCTGTGTGCCACCAATGACCCTGCCAGCATTTTGTCCAGTCTCTGCAGGGCCCAGCAGATGCAAGTGTGGGCTGTTTGGCATGGGACATATGCCGTGTGTCTCTGAGGCCATCTGGACATCAGCATCCACAGCTTGCTTTCCCTGCTCTATCATCTTGCCCCCACTGCCTTCCTTTATCTGCATTCCTTGGTCATTTCCACCTTTTTTAATCCTTTTATGGTTTCTTTCTTTTGCTCCATCTACTTTATTTACATGTCAGGCAAATCAACCAATCCACATAAATGCCAAGACCATAGATAGATAGATAGATAGATAGATAGATAGATAGATAGATAGATGTAAAAACCCTACCTTTTATTTGACTCTGTAGAAGCTGATGCATGTAGTGTGTATTCAGCTTCCAGCTGTGAGAAGAAAGGGCCCACTAAAACATAAACGCAGGCCGCATGTTAGAGAATGGAGAGAAACGACTAGGAGGATTCGTTTTTTCCCATTACGAAGATGTGGAATTTCAGATGATTTGAAAAAGAAATGTAAACATTTACAAAAAATGTTCTGATTTGATGACGAGCCATTTTCAACATAAGTTTAGTAAATTCTTGGGTGTAGAGTTAGAAGCTGAGTTCATCTGGTGTAGCAGGAGAAGTACAGTGTCACACCGTGAATTAGACTTATTCTTAGACACACTCGTGATATGCTTTATAATACATAGTGGGTTTGTATAATATCCTGTGTTTCAGGACGTGTTACATTTTTTATTGATTCTTTTTCATAGCTGTACTGATTATAGCTGTTTTCACACATACACTGTAGCTCTGAACGTTAACCAGATGAACTGAGCCTGTAAATCTCAGAATCAGCAGAGTGGTTAATAACCCTGCCAGCTGCATAGTACAATGTGTGCATAATATTTACAGAGTCCATGTGAGAGCATGGTAATTGTCCAGAGAATCCACAGTGACCCAAGGTTGATGTTGGCAGCAGCTACGGGACATTCATGCTGTGTAGAGATGATTCCTAATATGGGACCCTGACTAGATAAGTGCAAGAGAAAAGATAGATGGGTTAGCAAAAATGTATAAATATTGTTTCACTTGAGAATTGAACAGTTTAATTCAAAATGCAGCAATTTAGGGCTCTTAACTGCTTTCGCTCTGCATACATCTCACTCATTTCAAAAACACTTGCAGTTTTTAAAAGACCCTCTCAGACTGCTTTAACTACCACTTTTTCGTCACCTGAAAATGTTTAATGTTTCTAATGTTTTTACCTTTATTGGCTATGACTGCTTTACCAAAGTTACTTTTCAAATTCAAATTTTGTCATGCAAAATGCACAAAGACCCTTCACGTAGTGTGTATCAATTTAATACAAATTAAACTGCATCTAGATGTGTAGGTAAAATAAATGTACAAATTTCCTTCTGGCCCGACACAAATAGAGTAATATAGTGTACACCAGGAGGATTGCCATGATTTAGCCAGAGGTTATTTGGTTTCCCTGATGTTTAAGTGGATGACACAACACAGAAGAGCCACCTCATCACGCCAGGACTCTGCAGTCTGTTTACACCTACAGGCCAGTGGACACTCTCAGTAATGAGGATGTAACATCCTGGACAGGGAGGAACGCTGGTTTGAGGGCGGAGTCAAGGAAGACATTTACGTGAAAAGGGAAAGACCATGCAGGGCTAACTTTTTTTCTTAGGCGCACCCAAATTTTTCAACCGCATCGCTTAACATTGCAGTTTTACATGTGCACCTTTTTTTGGGGGGGGGGATTGATGATTAACTAACAATCTTGTGCTTGTGCTGAAAGTGCTTTGGCAATATTGTGGACAATTTAAACTTAATCATCACATCGGCCTCCTCTGACGACCTGTTGCTGCTGCCTGCCGCTGAAAGGCCGTGGGGGGAGGGAACGCTTGAGCAGTGCATTCATCATGATATATAATGTGTTTCCTGGATACACTGTGCTTTTTCAGCGTTTAAAGATTCATGGCTCTGTGTCAGAGCTGGCTATGAACTTCAGACAGATCAGGCCTTAACTTAGCAAAAAAGTTATCAATAGTTCTTATCATCTTTTCTTATTACCCACAGCTACATCCACTTTTGTTGGGCCTAGGCTGCTCACTAGGGCTGGGTATCACTGATTTCTGTAAGAAGGTGGTGTGAGCATCACAGCAGATGCCTTTGTGTCAAAGTAACTGAGAATAAAACACATAAAAACATGAAGGAGATTTTCCTGCCGTGGCTTTTTATAGCAGATAACCTTAAAAATATTCTGCAATTTTGCATAATTGTAAAAAGTTTAAATTTCTTCATCATAACAGCAGAAATTACGCTTTCCTGTCCGAGGACATTTAAGTACAAAAAGAAAAAGAAAAACAAGACAGCGGCTGACAGCGCTGTAAACAACGGTAGACTCTAACGCAAAAAAGACGTAAACACAAAGTGCGACGCATCAGAGTCAGTGAGCTGTCGGCTTTCAGCCCCGATGCCGTGTCCGTCTACGGGCCGTTGGGTGAGAAAGCTGATTCTGATGCGTCCGCTCTGTGTTTACGTCTTTGTGCAAAACCAGTGTACCTGCTCTCATTTACTGTGAGCCTTAACCTGAGATTGTGGCATTTCTGGCAAAATACATTTATATTTAAAAGTTAATTCAGGCCTGCTCCGCAGCTGCTGAGTGAGCCCTCATCTGGGACTCTCCTCAGCTCTTACTGGGACAGTGGCGCGGCTGCCCCTCTGTTGGTCTTCCTTGGTTTCTTGTGTTCTGGGGGCTTCTGGATGTCTGGAGTTTTGATCTCCTCCATACCTGCTTCATACCCTGGAGGACGGGGCTGTGGCCCCCCCACACTCCCTAGCAGATCGTTACATGGAGAAACCTTTGGAATGCAAGCATGCTGATCCACACAGGTGTGCACACAGGTGTACACACGGGTATTCACAGACGCGGACTACAGCTTTCTTGGCTGCTGCCTCAAAGCACATTGTGCGCTGTCTATCTTGCGTGCTGCACAATATCGTTTATTATTTAGTATCTACTGATATCTACTGCTAGCTAGTTTATTGTGATGGTGCCGTTTTTTTTATTATGTTGCTCTTTGTTGTTTGCTTTCTCTTCTGTTTTTTTTCTCCATACAGGTGACCCAGGTGTTTTGTTTGGTTTTTTTTGTTTTTCTTTCTTCCCCCCTTCTCACCGTCTCTTCTCCCCTCTGGTTTTCTTTCTCTCCCTCTCTTTCTTTCATTCTTTCTCCCTGTCCTATCCCCCTGTCATATCTGTCCCGTTTGTAGCAACTGAAAATAAAATAAATTCATAATTATAATAAAGGTCAATCAAATGGACCAATATGGCAAGGCCATGATGATCCACTTGGTAAAATAAATCCGCTTGGCATCTTTCTTGGCCTTAAGACAACAATTCTGATGGTAAAGATCCAAACGGGACACAAAAAAAAAAAAAAAAAAAAAGGATTTAATGAATCAATATCGCTTTATTCAAGACTGACAACGTACGATATGTTTAAAGGCAGCAGCCAACCAAGATACACAGGGGTGAACAAACAGGTACATTTACAAGCAATGTTTGCCTTGTTTCTAGATTTATGTGGTAATTGTTTAAAGACATTTGTTATCTTATGTTATATTAAGGTTTCTAGATGTTGCAGTATTTGTGTAAGCATCATCTGATGAAGTTTATTTCAAAATGCTCTGTTAGAAAATTCTACGACAATCTCCAGTTACTTGGTGGAATGACCTTCTTATTTATTAGGATTAAAGACACAGAGCATGATGGCTGACAGCCATGGGGTGAATCTCTGTGTTTGAAATGTTACTCAGCTGCTGACTAGAGAATAATCCAGACAAGAGTAAGAGTTATGGACATGAGTGATGGAAAGTACAGGGTGGGCCATTTCTATGGATACAGCGTAACAACATGGGAATGGTTGGTGATATTAAAGTCCTGTTTGTGGCACATTAGTATATGTGAGGGGCAAACTCCTCAAGATGGGCGGTGACCATGGTGGCCATTTAGAAGTCGGCCATCTTGGATACAACTTTTGTTTTTTCAATAGGAAGAGGGCCATGTGACACATCAGACTTATTGGTAATGTCACAAGAACAATAATGGTGTGCTTGGTTTCAACGTAACTTTATTCTTTCATGCTCCGCTGGAAGCATCGTGTAATGTCCTGCAGGGGCAGTCAGCAGAGTCTAAGGCTGATACAGAGAGTCAGGGCAGCACGAGCACGGTTAATTCCAGAGACAAAGGTTTTATGTTTACTTTTGACACCAAATGTAGAAGAAAGAGACGGTCGGTATTCTGCTTACTGGCAGAAACAGTAATTATTATTAGAAACAGTAACAGTACACAAGTTACTGTGGGATGTAGCCAAATTCAAATTCGCTCCTTTTTTTGCACACACACACACACACACACACACACTGGCCATAACTCCCACCCCCCATGCACTCTCAGCCAACCACACTCATGTTCTCCTACAGACTCTCTGTCATAGGTAACTGACATGATTGACGGGCTTAACAGCCTCTATTACACCTTTAAGGGCACTCAGTAAATCACATTGTTGCAGGTGTGGAGCAACTCTGCCATAACTGTGCAGCATGTGTGTATCCCACACATGCTGCACAGGTGTATACACATACATAAAATGTATGTATGTGTATAAAATTTAACTTTAAAGCTAAAAATATTTTCAAGTACACGGCATGCGCATTATAATCACCCGTTTGCTTCAGCTATAGCTTCCCTGTAAAATACGTCGGCTGCCTCCCGTATGGAAAAGAAACTTATAAAAGACTTCATCAGATGTGGCCTACTTCATGTAGTGAATCATATCAGGCTTACATGATTTTCTCGTGAAAGTGGCCACTTGTTTTAGTAAGTATCCAAAACATACAAGTTTCATTTATATAATTTTTCTAGGGATCTTTTATCTGTTTTCACTCTTGTGTGCTTTTCATACAAGTTTCGCACAAGACAGATACAAACTTTATAAGATTTATAAATATCTTTTCCATATGGGCTTCAGCAAGCTCTATAATTTAGACTTGGTCTCAGACTAGGCTGACAGGCCACCTGTATATCTTTATACAACATCTGGAGCCTTACTGAGGATTTTTTCTTTGTAAAACAAACAGCGGTGGATGGAGCAGCTATAAAGTTAGCTTTTCTTCATCTCCAAGTTTTTAAAAAAAATTAAGCCAACAGAGCAAAGCACATGATCAACAAACACTGGCCCAAATACGTTTGTGTTGCAGGTCTGTTTTTAGTCACCAACGTGGGCTTGCGTTTCCATGGTGATAATGATCTGCTACCGCTTTGAATGAAGCTCCCAAGCAAATAAGTTTTGTCAAGAATTTTTTCTAACCAAATTATTCAAATTACTCGATGAGTCGTTGCAGCCCCACATCTTATTCTCTGTTGTGATCCTTCCCTGTTTAGGATTTCTGTGACTGAAATAAACAAACTATTGTTAACCAGTTGAACTTTAAATTATTTTTAAATAGAAATAAATAAAATGTTTTCCCTAGTAACATAAGTACATTTACATCACAGCCCTCTCCCATGTTTGTTTCCACTTTCTCTTTTGACTCTGCCATTGTATCATAAAGACAGAATAAGACCATGTTAACGAGTTCAGGGCCTGTCCTGCAGATTTTAGATACGTCTTCGTCTCATCACAGCTGACTCAAATGGCTAAATGACCTCTTCAACATGTCTTCAGTTCTCCAGAGGCCTGGTAATGAACTAATCGTGTGATTCAGGTGTGCTGACCCAGGGTGAGATCTAAAACCTGCAGGACACTGGCCCTCGAGGCCTGGGGTTCCCCATCCCTGCCTTAAGGTAAAGACCCAACCAAAATACAGAGACAAGCCAAACACTCAGATGACTCCTATGAGTAAGCACTTCAGCAACAATGGGAAGGAAAAACTCCCTTTAAACAGGAAGAAACCACGAGAGAGGAAGGAACACTCATATGCATCATTGGACGCCCCTAGCAGCTCGGGCCTTTTGCAGAACAATAAAGGGAGAACTCGGTGTCACCTGATCCTCCCATAACTATATGCTTCATCAAAGATTAAGGTTTTCCTTAGACGTTTTAGGGGCACACTACACGTCATGCCGTGTGCCATGGGTATTTTAACAGTATCCACGTTGACACAGGGTGTAGCTGCAAATATGGAAGTTGTAAGTGTGACAGAAAACAGTGAAGGTTTATAGCACAGCCCCTGGAATATTTCTGAGGTATTATGTACTTATTATGTACTTTACTAAAACATTCCATAGTATTCCCATCTCTCGAATTTCCTGGTGTGCATTTATATTCTCTATTAGTTATGATAATGACCCTAACATCACTTAAAAAGTTACAGAGCTGCTTTTGGGAACTGTTTACATTTTTCCATTGCACCAATGTATCAAGCTAGTTTGACCGCACGTTTCATACATATGCCAGATAAATAATATATATCTACAAAATGCTCCTCATCTTTATTGTTCTTTTCTGTCATGAATCGCTGTGCGGCAGGCAGGAGTTGGACCCAAAATGCAGGACTCAGACTCAGGGGATGAACTCAAAAATCACAGCTTTATTTGCTGGTAGGACAAACTAAACTAAACTGGGGAAACAACAAACTAAGAACTCACAGGGCGATCCACACAGCATGAGGGACAACGCGACACTGACTCAGAGAAACACAGGGTTTAAATACACTGGGGAGTAATGAGGGGAATGAGACACAGAAGGAGGGCACAGCTGGGAGACATCAGGACTGACGAGACAAGCAAAGCAGGACACATTCACATAAGACACGGACCTTCAAAGTAAAACAGGAAGGATCACACAGAGACGCGAACTTGACACAGTGGAGACAGCAACTAAGAAACACAGAGACATGAACCATAAGGCAGAGGACTCTAAGAACCGAGAGACACAGAGGGGAACTCAAACCTGCAGACACAGACTACACAGAACAGAGGGGACAGAGAAACATGAAGGGCAAGGGATCGAAACTAGAAACCATAGAATAACTCACAAGTACAATAATACAAACATCACAAAGAACTAAAAACGCTGGGTCAGGAGACCCAGGACCGTGACATTTTCAGTCAGTCTCATTTGTTTTGATCGTTAATTAAACATGTTAAAGTGTAAGTACTGACTTTTCAGGTTTTTTATTTCCTGTATGATAATTTTACATAATTAAAAATAAGAAGTCTGATCCTTGTATTCATTTTGAAGGTACAGTTTAAAATACACTCATTTTGATTTCTGTTTTCCAAACACATTAAGTTTAATACAAAGTATCAGATCAGTGTCATTGAAAATAGGCTGAATGTAACTTGGTATCAGATCAGAAAGGAAATCACTGCTATCGCACATCATTAGCTCTCAGTGCTTGTACGGTGTTTAATGTTACTGCTGCTGTTTCTGACACACTGACACTCTGTCAAACGTCTGTTTGCTCGTGATGGCCGAATGGAAAAACAAATTAATCCCTCGTCACAAAGTTATTAGCAACATCAGGGGGACGGCGAGAATTCACAGACCAGTGACGCCGAAACATGAAATCATGCAGAGTGATGTCGTGGCCTCTTCTCCTCTCAAACGGTGTGCACGCTAAGTAACCATGGTTACAGGGGGATGCTCTCAAAGTCATAATCCCAGTAAAACATGTCAGGTTACTACACACATGTGAACTCAACAATGTATTCCAGCACTAAAACCTAGTAAAATAAATCTACTGTAATGTTTACTGGTGTAACCGTAATGATGCTGACTTTTAAAACAAGGTTATTTCATCATTCCAGAGTAATGATGTACGCATCGTGGCACTAATGCTGTTTCAGCAGACATCTCAGTGCATTTTGTTTTAAATATCAATTTAAAATATGCATGTCCGTGTATTTAAACCATGCCATGAACAAGATGACAGAGGTTAATGTACTTCCTGTTCCACATTCACTGAGGATTAACGAGATCCAGAGGACATTTCAAGTAGCTGCACAGAATAAAGTTAATGTAGATATATGCAAAGAATAGTGTAAATGTGGAGTGATTATTATTATGAAAATGAAAACATAAGTCAGTGTGGTGTGAATGAGACACTGTGGGTTCATATATTTTATTGATTCCGGCTGCAGCTCTCGGCTGTCAGCCGTACATGCATCACACCACAAAACTCACAAGAAACCTCGATTCCCCGTGTTTCAACTCGGCGGGCATGATTGCGGATGCCGTGCAGGTGCGCCCGCACGGCCCCGCAGGCCACGCCCCACCACAGTAAAGAAAAAAGGAAGTGACGTGATTGTGAACATAGATCTCATTAAGTGTTAAAGTGCAGAAGATCTAGTGGCAATAAACAGCAACAGGATGCAGTTTGATGCACATCTGCAGCTGCATTAAATATGGTCACTGTTCAGGTTATGTGGCATAAAATAATGCATTCATAATTTGCTTTTTTGCAGTCTGGTATTTTTTGAATTATTGATTGAGTAAGTCTATAAATTAAGTTGACACGTCACATGTCCTGAATACTTAATAATCACGTAAAATATATAACAAGGACAAAGGAGAGAGCAGAGGAGATGAAGAGTGAAGCAGAGATACCAAAAGAGCGAGAATGATGTTGAAGAGCTGAGCGTCCACAAACCAGGAGAGCACACCGTTTAAAACAATCCTGTGTTCTGTTAGTAACACTTTAACTCATGCACCAATCAAACAAAAGGAAGCATTCTTCATTTTTGATTTTACTTTAAAGAAATCAAAAAGTAGGTATAATGTTCATTCATAAGTGTCTGCATTCTGACCCTTCAACCTGCCCCGACAGACGAATGGATCTAAGAACTCTAATTTGTTTCAACAAGTGAAGATACAGCTGACACTTTGCAGTGCAGAGTTGAGTTTTTTGTTTGTTTGTTTGTTTGTTTGTTATTAGAAGGGGGGGTATATCTAGAAACAGCTGCAGTCCCTTGGGCAGATGGTAGGACACTAATTGTGGCATTCATTGAAAACGCACACACAAAGGCGGCTCAGCACCATATGTCCTTGGTGCCCTTGTGTGACCGTGGCTGCACCCTGCTGCTCTTTATGGGTGTAAAGTGGAAATAATTGGCTTGCTTGTCTGGGAGAGGTTGGCGAGATTGTTAATCAAAGTGAGAGAGAGCTCTCAGAGAAAGGTCAGAGAGACGGGGGACAGAAAGGAGAGAGGTATAATATTTAAGGCCAGGACAGAGCGTGAAGAGGTGGATGGACAGACATGGGAGACACCACCATTCTCCTTCCCTCTTATAGCTCGGGTCTTTTATTCATTAAGGTCACACTGTCATGCTGTGAAAACAACACTGGGAGAGGATGTAGACCAGAGCCACACACACACACACAGTAGCATTATTATCTTTCTTTATTGACAGGCCTTCCCTATTTTGCATGAAGTTCACACTTATACAAAATGAAATTAATGTTGCCTGTGGTTGTAGCTGCACATGCAGAATGTTTTGGTTTTGTGGAGCCTTTATTTTGCTTGAAAATGAAACTAAGAAAAAGTAGAATAAATCAACCAAGAACTGTGGGTGTTGCTTGAAGTACAGACTTTTTTAGTCACCACCTGTTTTGAATCAGCCTCATCTTTACTCACGTTTATCACCCCAGATGATAGCAGCCACCTCCTCTAACTGTGATTTAGCACATATAAGGGAAACTGAATCAAAGTGAATGTACATGCCTGTTTTCAATTTAACGATGCTACTGAAAACTTCTGCATAATCAATGAGTGACTGTTTGATCATTAACATCAAAAATGTCATTTAATAAAAAAGCATCCACAGTCAAAATGCCGAAGCAACGTGTGAGTAACAAACTCCAGCCTTACTTCTTCCATAGAGATTAAGAGGGCAGGTAACAGGCACTGCAAGTAAAGACATCAGTAATGAGGCGAAAGCTCTTGATTAGTCGTCCGACGCTTCGCCTTCACCGGAGATCCCTTCAGAGATTTACTCCATGGAAGAGTTTCCCCTGAGGCATCTGAACAAGTGATGAAAACTGATGGTCGAATGGTGCGGCCTGAAGCAGCAGGGCGCAACATTTGACCTGCTGGTATTCCTATGTGACCGCAAAAACAGCAAACAAATAAACGTCACAACAGATGGCAACGATCTGGAGAAACTTGACTTCATTATTGTTCCACTCGTACGTTTTATTACTCTGATTTCAGCGTTTTCGCCTCACAACTGAAGCGTGCAGTTTACTTTGTGTGCACTCAAATAGAGGGGACTCAACTAGCGCCACCTGTGGCCAAGTGCCATAGCTACAGCCAGATTAACTTGTGACACATCTGCTCTGACACATTTTAATTCCCATTTCATGCACAAAACATTAGATTTTTCTGAATGTACCACAGACCTTCGAGCTGGCAGTAGTTAAGCCGTTACTGTGCAGTAAGACTGGCGGTGGTGGCTGGTGTGTCTACATCAACATGGAATAGTGCAAGAACTCTGTGCTAGTTTCTAATTACTGCTCATCGCTGGTAGCGTTTATGACGGTTCAATGCACAACGTTTTATCTACCTTGGGAATTCAGTGCTGTGCTCATTACAGCAGTGTACATCCCACCCAGCACTAACGCCAAGGAGGCGACCAGCGAGCTGCAGAACTCAAACCCTGATGGACTGTTTATTATCGCCGGAGACTTCAACCACGCAAATCTCAAGTCAGTGGATCCTAAATTCCATCAACATGTGGACTTTGCATCAGTTGTTTACACAAACATTCCCAGCACGTACAGAGTGAAGCCCCGCCCCCACCTTGGATACTCAGACCACTTGTCTGTTATGCTAATTCCAGTATACAGACCCTGTAAACCAGTTCCGAGACAGGAGAGAACCTGGCCTGCAGGAGCTCTCTCTGCTCTTCAGGACTGCATTGAGCACACTGACTGTGGCATGTTCAGGGAGGCTGCAACAAATGGCGTCCACACCAACTTGGAGGAGTACACATCATCTGTGACCAGCTACATCAGCAAGTGCACCATCAGGACTACCATAATACTCTCCAGCCTTTTTTACTTTTATTTTTGGGGTGCCAGCTAGAGGCTTCTCTGACAAAGGAACTTTGCTACTGGGTCAATCCCCCACCTCGATTCAGGAGAACACAAACACATACCCCATTAACCCAGCTAACACCAACTGACTCTCTAAATTAGAAGATTACAACACGAGGCTTATCCTCACAAGACTGTGTATTAAAAAGTGAGCCCACACTCTACAAGCCCTCTCAAAGAAAGTCCAGCAAATAAGTACCCAAAATAATATGAAAAATGCCTGTTTCCAGGGATACAAACAACCTCGTACTCCAATTCAGTATAATTCACACACACACATACGCTGGGTAAGTAATAACTGAATTACTGCCACCTTAAAGGCCTGTGGTAAGAAGTCTTGCAGGATGGACTCTAATAGAGACGTTGATAGTTTGGAGAAAGTGCTGACTTCCTTAAGTTAACTCACAGAGATCAATCAGAGAAAATGAGTCTAAATATTAATAGTATTAAAAGTAACTGTACATAATGACATGTCTGTGAGAAGGTTATGAATATTATTTTCTCTTGTGGTAAAAACGTTTTTTACTATTTACCCAGAGTTATATACAATGACTGTAATAATAAGATCATCCACCTCTGTGTGACGAGGGTTTGGCAGCTGCTCAGCACATTGTTGACACGCAGTATTGAAGAAGTTATAAAACAATCAGAAAGAAATCTACTGTAATGAAATTATTCACCACTGCTATATAATCCATCACTGTGATTTTAAATGTTACTGAGAACTGAAGAAGGTTTTCAGGGAATACTATTCTTGCTATTCAGGAGTACTAAAGTCTTGGATGGGCTCTTTTACATTTTGAGAGAGCCAGATTATAGATCTAAAGATTGACTGAATGCAGAGTTGAGGCTCAGCATCTCCATGTTAAAATCACTCACAGCATTTATTTTATCTCGACTGAGTATTAAACCAGAAAAAAGTGTGAGAAATAGGAAAGACCCTCTGAGTGAGGGCGGGGTGGACACCTGGGGTGCTGGACTCATGCAGACTATGTAAACTGATCCTTCAGGAATCAGAAGGATGAGTAGGCAGAACAAATAGTATTAATTATTAAAACTAACAGGGACATAGCATAGGGAGCATAGTGGCTCTTTAATAATCCACACATTACAACGTGTTATTCTTTGGTGGAGCTGAGGACGCGGTGTTGTTTCTTTCTTGCTTAAACTTGCTTTTTTTCTATTCTTAAATCGTTTTTTGCCAACTTTTGGTTTGTTGTGTGACATCTGGGAGCAGAGACAACTTCTATGGACGTGGAGTTTATTGGGAATAACAGGAGGAGAGAAGCTGCACAGGCATGTGAAGACTGCAGTATACCAGCTGTAATGGTGGCTTCACTCACTGCCACGACCTCATTTCACAGACATTTGATCATATGCCCGCCATTATGGCGCAGGAAGCCACTGCAGTATATAAGCCATGTACACGCTGATATAGGAGGAGGAGTCAAAACCAGAACCAAGACTTTGAGTTTTTTCCACAAACTCTTAATTTTTAAAACCTCATCCTCTGTATATCTGTACGTCTCTGTGCTGGGACTGGAACTGCACTGGAATATCATTAAAATGGTAAAAACCAACACAATTAGACACTTGTGTCTTCAACCCAGCTGTGGAGCTGCAGCACAAAGTTTACAAAAATCAAGAGGTGCATGACCGGCTGACACGACACAGGATGTGATGTGAAAAACGTCACGCGACACGGCGACAGCTAGAAACGACAGCTGCTCCATCCAAAGTGGGACGGATGCCGTCTTTGGCTGATTTTTCCAAGCAAGTTTCCCAGTTATCTATAAAACCCACATTGTGTGTTTTTCAATACGACTCAGACAGAAATTTAAAGAGAACATGCAGCTAAACATGTCACTGCTCTGATTGGGGAGGGGACTGGTTAAATGTTACTTTTATTGAGCTCTGATTGATTAAACCAGTGTCTTTAATGCCAGTGTGAATTATCATTTTACAAAAGTGTATATTTATCTGTAGTCAGCAGTTTTAGGTTTCTTGAAGGACAACTCACTAATTTCTAACGTTTCTAACTTCACATTTCCTAATATAGAACTGCCAATAACCCGTTTGTTCCTCAGCAGGTCAGTAGTAGTAATAGTTTGTCCTTTCTTGAAGTGTTTACAATGACTCGCGATGCCTTTCGTTGTGCCTCGTCCATACATTTTTACCTCGTTCACTGTGAGTGTCACGGCGAATGGGATGAGCCGTGTGATGAATTAAATGAGGATCCAAGTGCAGGCACTCACTGAGATGCAAAGGTGGTTTATTGTAGCACAGAGCACAAGGTGGAAATGGCAACATGGAACAAAACTAATCTATACGGAGACGAACTAAACTCCTGAACAGCAAACATGAACACGAACATGAAGGAGGATGAATGGAGGCATAAGAAGGTGGACGGCAGGGTAAACACAGTAGATTCACAGCTGGTACACGGGAGCTTAACAGACGGACCAGCGACGAGAACATGAGAAGACACGACTTAAATACACACAGAAGAACTCCGGGAGATTACACACAGGTGAGGAACACAGCTGGAAGTAACTGACAAGACGAGATGGGGGAAGCAAAACTGAACACACTCACATAAGACACGGACCTTCACAATAAAACAGGAAACAAGAAACAACTACACAAAGACGCAGACTAGACACTGAACTAAACCTACAGGAGACACGAGGGCACCAGAACATAACCTAAGAACTAAACCCTTTACCAGAATAAACTGAAACATAGATTTATATGATTAATAATCAACAAAGCACAACAAGGGAATCAGAAAACAACCCATAATGCAAAATTAAACCAAAACATAAGAACTCAAAATGACCCAGAACCGTGACAGTGAGTGACCGTTGTTGAACACAGGTGGTTGTTCAGTCTTGAGATTCCTTCCCAGGTGTTTCAACCATCATAGGTCAAATTTTCTTTCTTTTTCAAGCTTTCAAGACTATCATGACCTGGAGGACCAAGAACTTACTCAGACAAAATTTCAATTTGATCTTAAAAATGATTGTATGCTTGTTGGGTCACTGCAATAAGCTCCATCTGAAACTAAGATGAATATATAGCTTCAAAGCAAAAGAAAATGGGTGATGAGTTTTCTCCTGCTCTCCTTCATGAACCTGTAAAAGATGCTTTGACTCTATAAACTATCACTACTTTCAAATAACCTTTATAAATGCGCATAAGACATTAAAATATATTTTTAAGCATATGGTCTTTTCTTTGTTCTGTGCTCTGAAGCCAACACCTCCTGACCCACAGCCTCAAACACACGATTAAATGTCAAAGTGAGGAGAGAAAAAAGGAAACAAGAGAACGGGGAGCAGAAATTCCATCTGTCTGAATTCTAATGAGTATTCACAAGTTACAACTGTGTCTTTCACAACTTCAGAGGTGAAACCATGGGAGTCGCTCCGAATGAAGGCGAGGAGGTGTTTCGATTTACACCACTGTTAGAGGGACAAGTGAAAAATGCCAGAATGTGTCTGTGTCTGACTTGACCTGGATATCAGGCATAGAAAGGACTGTAGCTGCAATTCTAGGAAAGGTAAAATATCCCAACAGATGACTCCTCTGCTGGGATATTTTGTTGGCTATCTGTTATTTTACCACAGGTCAAAGGTCAAATGGACAGTGCCTCCTGTCACAGGGAATTTAATTTTCATCATGTGCACTTCTGCTAAATTATTATGGGTCATGCATACCTGCACTCCCAAATCAGGATGTGCTATTTTCAATACCAAGGACACTCCAAAGGCCGTCGTGTGAGACCTTGGTGATTCTGTGAGCTGTATGGCATGAAAATTTAATCTTCGATACAAAAGTTGTTATTTCTATTATGAACTGCTGAAATAAATTGTGAAAACTGATGAGAAACTGGCTTTTTGATTAATATCGCACACTTGAAGTTGGATTCAAAAGACTGCATTAATTTATCATAGTGTAAGCAAAACCTGACATGTGTGTCAGCAGCTCAAACAGAGTTTAGTCCAGTCTGGATCAGCATAGTAAAGCTGCACACGTTCTACAAACGTGTTTATATGTTTACTGCCAGTTGTCTTCAGCAGATCAGTGTCAGCATGTTGGCTGATATACTTTTTAAAAATGTTATATACACACACTACTGGCCAAAAGATTTGGAACACCCCGATTTTTACAGCTTGGACTGTTTGGGGTCTTTATCCTGCTGTAGGATGAAGCCCTGACCAACTAGGTGCATACCAGAGGATCCTGCATGGTGCTGCATGAATGCTGTGGTAGCTGTTCTGGTTCAGGGAGCGTCTCTGTACCAGTCACTGACCCTGGATCAGCAAACAGCCCCAGACCATCACACTTCCTCCTCTATGTTTGACCGTTGATGCCACACACTGTGGAACCATCCTTTCACCTACTCCACGGCGTACAAAGATCCTGGGTGATGAACCAAAGATTTCAAATGTTGATCCATCATCCATAAAACCTTCTTCCAGTCTTCAGTAGTCCAGTGTCGGTGTTTCATGGCCCAGACAAGCCTCAGACAAGCATCTCCTGTGGAGAAACTTCCGGCTCTGATTCTTATTTCTCTAATTACTTTTTCAACATGAGCTCAGGCCAAGGATGCCCCAGATGCTTAAGATAAAACAGATGGCTATCGGCTAAGTTGAAAAATTTAAAATACATGTTTGTTTTTTATCTTAGTGGGATTACTGGCAATGGAAGAAGGAAGCTGGCTTTGACGGTGATGGTGATTGGTTCCTGCTCACCTCGGGAAACTAGCGGACAACACAGCAGAAAGAACTATCATCCGAACGTTTCCCAACCAGAAGCCGTGGGTGGATAAAAACATCCGCGACGCTCTGAGATCACGCACCGCTGCCTACAATGAAGGGCTTGTCTCCGGTAATATGGACCTATACAAGGCTGCGTCCTACAACGTGCGCAGCGCTGTCAGAAAGGCAAAGCGGAGCTACGGGGAAAAACTAGAGTCACAGCTACGACAGTGCGACTCTAGGAGCCTGTGGAAAGGACTGCGGACTATAACGGACTATAAACGACCAGCTTCTTCAATGATGAATGCAGATGCTTCACTGGCTGATGAGCTGAACACGTTTTATGCTCGCTTCGACGCCGCAGCAATTAAAACAACAAACGGCTGCGCGCGCTCGGAGTGCACCAGTGAAGACAATGCATTCGTCATCACAGAGCATGCCGTGAGGAACACCTTCAGGAGGGTGAACACCAGGAAGGCAGCAGGACCAGATGCAATCCCTGGCCGGGTCCTTAGAGCCTGCGCTGATCAACTAGCACCGGTGTTCACGGAGATCTTCAACCTCTCCCTGGCCCAAGCTGTGGTTCCCACGTGCTTCAAACGGTCCATTATTGTCCCAAAGAAACAACAGCCCGCTTGCCACAATGACTACCGTCCAGTAGCACTGACTTCAGTTGTGATGAAGTGTTTTGAAAGACTGATGAGAGATCACATCACTTCTTCACTTCCTGCCACCATCGACTCACTTCAGTTTGCTTACCGGACTAATCGTTCCACAGACGATGCCATATCTCACCTGCTCCACACATCCCTGAGTCACCTGGACACTGGCAGAGGGAATTATGTTAGGATGCTGTTCGTGGACTACAGTTCAGCATTCAACACAATAATTCCCTCTAAGCTTTTCACCAAGTTGACGGATCTAGGACTCAGCTCATCACTGTGTCAGTGGATCCTCAACTTCCTCACAGACAGACCCCAATCAGTGAGGGTGGGAAAACAAGTCTCCCCCTCCATCTCACTCAGCACTGGAGTGCCTCAGGGCTGTGTTTTAAGCCCCCTGCTGTACTCACTGTACACTTATGACTGTGTAGCCACATCCGACACCACCTCCATCGTCAAGTTTGCTGACGACACTGCTGTTGTGGACCTGATCTCCGACAACATCGAGACGGCCTACCTGGAGGAGATTAGGAACCTGGAGACCTGGTGCCAGGAGAATAACCTCCTCCTAAACATCAGCAAGACTAAGGAGCTGATCGTGGACTTCACTACAAAGCAGGCGAGGAATTACAAACCCCTCATCATCAGTGGCACGCCAGTGGAGAGAGTGGACAGTTTCCGATACCTGGGTGTCCACATCACTCGGGACCTGTCATGGTCCTGTCACATCAACACCCTGGTTAAGAAAGCTCGTCAGCGTCTCTTCTTCCTCAGAAGACTTAGAGACTTCCATCTGCCACTGAAGGTGCTCAAGAACTTCTACTCCTGCACCATCGAGAGCGTCCTGACGGCAAACATCTGCACCTGGTTTGGGAAAAGCACCAAGCAGGACAGACGAGATCTGCAAAGGGTGGTGCGCTCGGCAGAACGCATCATTCAATCAGAGCTCCCTGACCTGCTGTCCATCTACACCAAGCGGTGCAAGTCCAAAGCTAGGAAGATTATGATGGACCTCTCCCATCCCAACAATGGACTCTTCTCACTGTTGAGGTCTGGGAAGCGCTTCCGCTCCCTTAAGGCCAAAACAGAGAGAATGAGGAGGAGCTTCTTCCCCCAGGCTATTCGGGGCCTGAACCAGGTGTAGGACTGGACTCTCCCACACACGTCACTATAAGACTGGACTCTCACACACGTCACCACACGCACCACCACACATTTCCTATAATCCTATAATTCCTATAATTTATAATCCTTATCTTTATAATCTCTTCTGCTATTTGCACATTCTTTACTGTAAATTTCTAAGTTAATTTGTAAATTTTTGTAGTAAATTGTAAATATTGTAAAACTTTTCTTCTGTCATTTAATGGTCGGGCATTGCACAGCTACAAGCATTTCACCCCCATGTCATACTGTGTATGGTTGTGTGTGTGTGACAAATAAAATTTGAATTTAAATTTGATTTGACCTGTCATCAGACCATTGAACCAAATGAAATCCAGGTTATTTATCAATTCTGATTTCTGTTATTTCCTTTAGTTGGAACAATATCAGCATTCTCCTACAGCCAGTGCTGCAGTTAGGGTCTTTAATTCTTTGGACAATAAGATTTTTTTTCTTGTTGTTGCCTCTGTACACCATCACTGTGGAGTTTAAATAACAATACCAATAAAAATGCCAACAGAAATGAAGCCTTTCAGTTTCAGTGTAAGGGGTCTAACAAAATGATTTAGCTGGTGAGGAATTAAAGCCGTTTTGACAGCACCCCATTTTTAACCTCAAAAGTAATTGGACAGTTGACTCACAATTTTTGGCACATTATTAAAAAGAAAGAATGAACAAGAAGACCACAGAAGACATGATTCAAAAAGTTTTCCTTAGACAAACTTATTTGCAACATCTAATGACGTTGGTATGAAAAAGCATTTGCCCCCTTCCTGATTTCCTATTTTTATATGTTTGTCACACTTAAATGTTCCAGATTATCAAACACATTTAAATTTTATAAAAACATAACACAAGTAAACACAAAATGCAGATTATAAATGAAGGTGTTTATTTTTAAGAGGAAAAAGATCCATGGTGGTCCTCTGTGTCTCCTCTGTGTCTCCACTGTGTCTCGGTGTCTCCTCTGTGTCTCGGTGTCTCCTCTGTGTCTCCACTGTGTTTCCTCTGTGTCTCCTCTGTGTCTCCTCTGTGTCTCCTCTGTGTCACGGTGTCTCCTCTGTGTCTCGGTGTCTCCTCTGTGTCTCCACTGTGTCTCCTCTGTGTCTCGGTGTCTCCTCCGTGTCTCCTCTGTGTCTCCTCTGTGTCTCAGTGTCTCCTCTGTGTCTCGGTGTCTCCTCTGTGTCTCCACTGTGTCTCCTCTGTGTCTCGTCTGTGTCTCCACTGTGTCTCCTCTGTGTCTCGTCTGTGTCTCGTCTGTGTCTCCTCTGTGTCTCCTCTGTGTCTCCTCGGTGTCTCCACTGTGTCTCCACTGTGTCTCCTCTGTGTCTCGTCTGTGTCTCCACTGTGTCTCCTCTGTGTCTCGTCTGTGTCTCCTCTGTGTCTCCACTGTGTCTCCTCTGTGTCTCGTCTGTGTCTCCACTGTGTCTCCTCTGTGTCTCGGTGTCTCCTCTGTGTCTCCACTGTGTCTCCTCTGTGTCTCGTCTGTGTCTCCACTGTGTCTCCTCTGTGTCTCGTCTGTGTCTCCTCTGTGTCTCCTCTGTGTCTCCTCTGTGTCTCCTCGGTGTCTCCTCGGTGTCTCGCAAGTAAACACAAAATGCAGATTATAAATGAAGGTGTTTATTTTTAAGAGGAAAAAGAGGAAAAAGATCCATGGTGGTCCTCTGTGTCTCCTCTGTGTCTCCACTGTGTCTCGGTGTCTCCTCTGTGTCTCGGTGTCTCCTCTGTGTCTCCTCTGTGTCTCCTCCTCTGTGTCTCCTCGGTGTCTCCTCTGTGTCTCCTCGGTGTCTCTTCTGTGTCTCCTCGGTGTCTCCTCCTCGGTGTCTCCTCCTCGGTGTCTCCTCTGTGTCTCTGTGTCTCCTCTGTGTCTCGGTGTCTCCTCTGTGTCTCCTCTGTGTCTCCTCCTCTGTGTCTCCTCTGTGTCTCCTCGGTGTCTCCTCTGTGTCTCCTCTGTGTCTCCTCGGTGTCTCTTCTGTATCTCCTCGGTGTCTCCTCCTCGGTGTCTCCTCTGTGTCTCCTCGGTGTCTCCTCTGTGTCTCCTCTGTGTCTCCTCTGTGTCTCCTCCTCTGTGTCTCCTCTGTGTCTCCTCGGTGTCTCCTCTGTGTCTCCTCGGTGTCTCCTCTGTGTCTCCTCGGTGTCTCCTCCTCGGTGTCTCCTCTGTGTCTCGGTGTCTCCTCTGTGTCTCCTCTGTGTCTCGGTGTCTCCTCTGTGTCTCCTCTGTGTCTCGTCTGTGTCTCCTCCTCTGTCTCCTCCTCTGTGTCTCTTCTGTGTCTCGTCTGTGTCTCCTCCTCTGTGTCTCGTCTGTGTCTCCTCTGTGTCTCGGTGTCTCCTCTGTGTCTCCTCGTTGATCTTAGCTGGGATTGTTGTTATTGTTCTCTCTCTCTCTCTCATGGCTCCCCACCTGGGCAGAACTCATTATGGGTTCCTGCCTTTGGCACATGCACTCCAGCCACTACTTAAGGTGGTGTTTTGATTACACCTGCCTTCTTGGACTCCCTGGGTGGGATGCTGAGGGCACTCCACTCGGAGACTCTGTCGTCCTACTGGAAGACTTCAAAGCTCACGTGAGCAACGAAAGCCAGACCTGGAGCCTGCAGAATCAGAACCTGAGCAGTGTTCTGTTACTGGACTTCTTCCATAACGAACACCATGTTTGAGCATAAGGTTCTCCATAAGTGGCACCAGGACACCCGAGGCTGCAGGACGATGATTGATTCTTTGTCATCAGATCTGCGGCCATATGTTCTGGACACTCAGGTGAAGAGAGGGGCTCAGATTAGAGCTACAACTCCTCCACATCAAAAGGAGCCAGTTCAGGTGTTTGGGGTATCTGAACACCAGGACGCCTCCTGGGTGAGGATGAAAAAATGCGTGCATGCAAACACTACCAAAAACATAACCTAGTTGGCAGAGATAATAAAGGATGGAGTGAGATAAAGACAGAAACGTGTGTTTAGCTGATTCTTAGCTTCTGAATCCAGAAAGTTTGGTCTAGTTTTGGAAATATGTTCACTAAAGATATCATCTGTGCAGTAGTCTACCAACGATGTTCACCATCATCTCATCTGTGTAATTTTACTGCATCAAGATACTGTAGTTAATCTGACAATGATAAATGGATATAAACAACAGCTATAAATAACAGCGCGCCAACTTTTCACTGGTAGCATGAAATTATTCTAATACAGCTCACCTCCACCTCCCTCTACCTTTTTTCTAACTCTAATTATATTTTTTTTAACTGCCACTGAAGATAAGAGTGCAAATGTTATTCTGTGTAACAGCTAAGTTATGACTCTCTCTGACATTTTTTAGAAGAAATTATTAAAAACCCTCGACAGATGGCTCCTTTCTTATGTAAAACTATGCAGATAAATGTATTTTCTATTAGCATATATTAAAGTGTTGAAGACAGTGTCAGTGTGCTCTCTCTGTGCCTCACATGGCTCTGCAACCGTTTAGTTTCCAGTGAGAAATTAACTACCTCCAGTATTAGGAAGCACATAATGAAGTGACAACTTCCAGTCCTCACAAAGCGAGATGAGGAAAGGTAGAACTGAAGGAATGTAGAGAGATGTGATTTGTGACTTAGCTGAGGAAGCTCCATCCAACACTGAACACTTGATATTTCATCCATTACTAGAATTTACGCTGTACCAATGATTTTTAAAAATATTACGCCATGTGTAAGAAACATGTCCGTGATGCAGAGACCACTCATCCAGTATACACACAGAAACTATTCATGAGTACATTAACACCTAAAGTCAAATTCAAATCAACAGTTACACCAACTCAGTGATTCTCACAGTGTGTGACTCACCCCAGGTGACAGGTGGGGGCAACCTACCTGGTGAAAATGTCGTGTAGAACTAATGTTTAGTTTCAGAATCATTTCTAGTGACAAGTGTCACAAATAGTTGTTTGAAGTGAAAGTTTCTGTATTTTCACAACAAAAGTTACTGATGAATTTAATGTGAATTAGAAATAAGTTTACACTTAATTATAGAAAAGGTTGGGAAGCGCTGCTTTAACTGGACTGCAGGAGTATAATGTGTGCACGGGGAAAACACAAAGAAATCAAATTCAGCACTGCTGCAACGTCTCGTCGTTAGATGAAACACATTTTTTAGGTTTGGGGTAAGAGACACTCACAAAGCAAAAATATAAAAGCGCTAACATTTAGAAATAGATGCTCACGGTAGGATCCTTCAGACGTGTTTTATATTAAATAAACTTCGTCTGCTTCTGTTGTGACTTTTTTATATGAATATAAATACAGAAACTTTCTCTTTGAAACAGTATGATTGATTATTCCCAAACCTGCTTAGGTGCGAGGTCTTCTTGTTCAGCATCGGTGTCTGATCTCACAGATGCACTTCTGGAAAAATGGTCAAAAAACAATGATTGGGGGACAGAAGACATCTGGAACTTTGGAATAGAGTCAGAGATGAATAATAACTAATGATTAAATACAGAGTGGTGCATAAACACATGATAAATGGTAAATGGACTGGTTCATATGTAGCGTTTTTCTACTCAGAGCACTCAACACGCTTTACACCACTTGCCTCATTCATCCATTCACACATGCACTTTTTTCTATGCTCTTTCTGTGTAAGTACTACCCAACATTCACATGCATTCATACTCCGATGGTTAGTGTCTTCCCCGAGGATATTTGGCATGCAGACCAGAGCAGACAGGGATCGAACCTGCTCTCCCAGTTAAGCTACAGCCACACCAACACACTTCAGAGAGTGAAGAAGAAGAAGAAGACCTCGGTGCATCACAGGAAGGCTCCAGCAGCATAGGCCTACTACAGTGTGGCTATGGGGACACCTGATCCTGCCCTGACTATGAGCTTTGTCAAAAAGGAAAGTTTTAAGCCTAATCTTATGAAAAGAGAAATGAAATAAAATAGTGGCACATACAAAGACATGCAGCTTGTGGGGATAGGTTAATTGGAAAATCCAAATTGTCTCACATTAACTGGCTGAGTTAATGCAAGCACACCATTGTTTTTCTTGTGACATTACCAATAAGTCTGATGTGTCACATGGTCCTCTTCCTATTGAAAAAACTAAAGTTGTATCCAAGATGGCCGACTTCTAAATGGCCACCATGGTCACCACCCATCTTGAGGAGTTTGCCCCTCACATACACTAATGTGCCACAAACAGGACTTTAATATCACCAACCATTCTCATGTTATTACGCTGTATCCATAGAAATGGCCCACCCTGTAGAACAAGCACTTTGCAATATTCTAGAGATCTCAGACCTACCATTTATCAGCTCAAACATCCAACGACATGAATGCTTTAAAAGCATCAACATCAGCTCTTCTCTGACAGCATGGTGGGAGTTTCTAAAATTGACGGAGTCTTCATTAATCCCATGCAAACGTACACCTATCTGGAACAACCCTGACATATTACAAAACAATAATATGATAAACTTTTCAGATTGGAGTGATAAAGGAATCAAATATTTAGAACATATACTAGAAGGAACAGAATTTATTTCATTTGACGGACTAGTTACACAATATGGGATCAACAAGAAAAGATTTTTAGAATATCAACAAATTAAATCCATAGTAAAAAAGAAATTTAAACCGGGTCAAGTTGAACTACAAACACCACCAAGTGTGGTTCAATTTCTTACTCTTAAAACCCCCAAATTACTATCCAAAATATACAGAATGCTTTCTAAAACAGATGAATCAATATCACTTCCTATTGCAAAATGGGAAGCGGATTTATCAGTTAACTTAGACCTAAACTTCTGGTCTCAGACTTGCTTAAAAACCTTTCATCTAATCAGAAATCCCAGTCTTCAATTAATTCAATACAAAATACTACATAGAGTGCACTATACAGGTCATCGGATGTTCAAGATGGGCTTTATGTCTACCAACAACTGCTCACACTGCCAAACCAATTCACCGGACAATTATATCCACGCTCTTTGGTTCTGTCCACCAGTTCAGAAGTTTTGGCGCGAGATATGTGAAGACTTATCGAAGTGTCTGAAATGTAACATTCCAACTTCCCCCTTAGTGTGTTTGTTGGGCAGCTTAGATAATGTCACTTCAGAAAAGAATATCGCCCATATGGTTTTCACTGCCCTATGTATAGCCAAGAAAACAGTCCTCATGAACTGGAAAAATAAAAATAATCTTAATTCTAACCAATATAGAAATTATCTATTAGATTACATTAGTCTTGATACAGCCTCTGCCACCACATTAGATCAATTGCTCTGGGCTCCTTTGATCAGCTCCATCACCTAGTGGGGGTGGGGGGTCATAGTTTGGTGCATCCTTCGCTGTTGTGATTGGTGTGGGGGTAGGGACAGGCTTAGGGCGTCGGGGGGTTCCCCAGGAGCGTCTTCCTTGGAGGGCTCAACCCGGGGTTGTGGTCATGGCCTATTAAGGGCTCTGTTGGCTCTCAGGTGACTGTTTCCTCGTGGCTGCGTGCAGCGGGGCTAGGGGAGGGTCTGTGCTGACGGACGTGGGTTACTGACCTGGTAGCCTGGCTGCCCCTGGGTGGGTCCGGGACGGGCGTAGGATTCTGGGGGTGCTCCGTCGCTGGGCTGGGACCCTGGCTGGGCCTTGGGGGCTTGGGTCCTGGTTAGTGTAAATGGCCTGTACTTGTATAGCGCTTTACTAGTCCCTAAGGCCAGTGTACCCACCGGCTCACTCCTTGGTGGCTGCAGGTGGGTGTATGGGGGCCCAGCCCTGGCGCAGGGTGCCGCCAGTGCATCAAGCCACCTGGGGGGCTCTTCAACTGGTGGGGGAGGCTGTTACATTTTGCAGGAGCTCTCCTCTCTTCAGGAACTCACTCTGCAGGAGGGGGAGATATAGGAGAGGTGGAGGAAGATCTCAGCCTGGGCGTCTATCGTCTTGTGTAGTCTGGAACATGAGTGGATGACGCGGTGGGTGCAGTTGTCTCTATGGTGGGGTCAGGTGGGCTGTCCCGGGCTGTGCAGCCTGCTGGAGCAGGGGGGCTGGGAGGAGGAGTTGGCCATCCAATTGGGGTCTGGAGTGTGGGGCCTCCCTGCTGCCGAGCCGGGGCAGTCTGCTTTTCTCCACCCCAGAGAAAAGGGTAACAGTACCTGGATCTGGGTGCAGTTTCCCCCTCCAGGGGCAAGGGTACCTAGACCTGGGGTATAGGTTGGGTATCAAACGCCACCTCTCTGGGGACATCTCAGGCCCTCTAAGGTATGGAGGTCTATCTCCCCCACCACTCCCCCTTCCAGTGGCGGACGCCCTCAGACATCGGTGCGTTGGTGGTTCTTTGTGTCTGGGGATGGGCGTCCAGGTACACACCGGCTCACTCCTGGTGGCTGCTTGTTGGGTCCTGGGGCTCACTCAGGCCACTTCAGGGGTGGGGTGCCCTCGGCCTCTCGGCCTCGGTCACTCAGGCGCAGCTGGCTGCCGGCGGAGCTCACGGGCGCGTCACTGCAACTCCCCCTGACTTCTGCTCCGCGGCTGCTGAGTGAGCCCTCGTCTGGGGCTCTCCTCAGCTCTTTCTGGGACAGTGGCGCGGCTGCCCCTCTGTTGGTCTTCCTTGGTCTCTTGTGTTCTGGGGGCCTCTGGATGTCTGGAGTTTTGATCTCCTCCATACCTGCTTCATGCCCTGGAGGACGGGGCTGTGCCCCCCCCCCCCTCCCACACACACACACACACACACACACACACACACACACCCTCTAGCAGATCATTACATGAAGGAACCTTTTAAAAAAACAAAAAACAAGCGCGTCCATGCTCACAGGTGTACACACGGGTGATCACACCCACAAACTACACCCTTTTTGGCTCCTACCTCAAAGCACACTGTGTTCTGTTGATCTTATGTGCTGCACAATAATGTTTAACATTTAGTATTTACTGTCATATTCCCATATATCATTGTGATGTTGTTTATTCTATTACTCTTGTTCTCTTCTGCTTGTTTTCTTTTTTTTCTTTCTCAACAGCTGATCCAGGTGTAGATGTATTTTTTGTCTGCTTATTTAGTTGTTTTTTGTTTTTTGCCCTTTATCACCGTCCCTCTTCCCTGCTGTTTTTCTTTCCCTCTTTCTTTCTCCTCTTTCTTTTCCCCAGTCAAGTCTGTCCCGTATTTAGCGGGTGAAAATAAAATAAAATAAACAATAAAAGGTGAATCAAATAGATCATTACGGCAAGGCTGGGATGGTCCATTTGGTGAAGTAAATCCGTTGGGCATCTTTCTTTGCCTTTAGACAATAATTCTGATGGCAAAAGAGCCAAACGGGACAGGCAAAAAAAAAAGATGATGTTTACTTGCTTTTCCTTCTAAGTTACTTTATTTCTGTCGTATATTATTTTCAATCATTGTCTACAATTATTTTTATTATCGTTATATACTAATAATATTATTGTTGTTACCTTTGCTGTCATTGCTATTATTATGGAGGTACTGTAAAACAAAAAAAGAGGCATAAGTCTTGTGCGGCCTTTGCATTGAATATGTTCTTGCTTCTAATAAAAAACCCTGCAGTGTTTTAATGGTGTCTCATTGCTATCATACCAAAGTGACTCTCATATCTTTATTGGCTGATTCAGTCCTCCTACATGTGACCATGTGAGAGGATTCTTGGCTCTCTCATTTGTTAATAACAGGTTTTAAAATTCCCTTACTAGATAAACTTTACACCGCTAATTCATTTTAATAGGCAGAAAGCTAAGATCAGTCCCCTGTGTTTGCTTCCCCAACTCAAGAGACGTCTTGTGTCTGAGCTTGCCTCGCAGAGCCACTGAAAGGAGCACTGAAGCATGCTAACTCTGGACACGGTGAGACTGTCAAGAATGAAACTGGATTATTAGCATCTTGGCACTGTATACATGCAAGCTATTTGGGTGTATCAGCACTGGAGCAGAGAGGTTAACAACCCAACCAGGGAGATTGACTAGGAACTAATGAAGCATCCATACCTTTCCCATTCTCTGAGTCTATTTATCTGTCTGCATATTCTACCATCTGCCTATGCAGTGCTCTATGTCCACTGCTCCATTGCTTCAGCTCTTCCATCTGTTCACATTGGTTTCCATTTCTTCATTAGTATTTTTACAAATTTTTCAGTTCATTGGCTAGTGTCCTACCTTGGCTGGAGAAATTATAATTATTAAATATTATATTATTTTGATTAATTGAATATGTTGAGGAGACTGGAATTAACACAGATGAACTATTACACATCATTTAACTAAATGCCAGATAGCACAGTAACTATCAGATGCACTAATGAGCGTTTATTTACAGCTGCCGGAGGCTCGTAGAGCATAGTACCAGCATGTGAACACACCTCCCCTAACCCTACTGGAACTTTTCTGGCCCTAAACTTTCAGACACCAAGTCAATAAAATGTAAGATGTACATGTGTTAGGTTGTTTATGTCATGTTTAGTGCTGTCAGGAAGCAGCAATGTGGAGTCCGTAGCTAGCTGGATAAGCTCGCTTGAGCTCCCAGGTGAAACAGGCTGTGTTGGTTGCAAAACCTCCAGATGTCCAGAGGCAGCTGAGACCACAAGCTCAGCCTCTGGGAGAGATTCGGTCTCTACGTGGCTCCTCCTCTCTCTCAGAAACACACTGACGGCAAGATACCTCTCTCTCACCGAGCCCGCTGGGTCCATTTTGTGGTTGCATCCTTCTGTCATGTCCAGTCCTGTGGCAGACAGGATGAGGATCCAAATGCAGGACTTGAAATAGAAGGTTTAGCTGACAGAGGCAGCTTTAATGGCTGTGCAAAACTCTGTATAAGAAAAACATAACTAAAACTAGAAACAGACTTTGGACAAAACTAGGAAGCCGAGGAGTGCTAGAAACACATAGCTACGAGGGACGACCCGACAACGGCCAGAGGAAAACACAGGGATTAAATGCACAAAAGGATAATGGGCGAATGAGACACAGGAGGAGAGCACAGCCGGGAGTAATCACACACAACGAGACAGGGGGAAGCAAAACTGAACACGCTACACACAAGACAGGGAACTATCAAAGTAAAACAGGAAACATGACACACAGACTGAGACGTGGACTCGACACTGGAACCGGGGAAGAACAGACATGAAAACATAACTTGACTAGATGTGACACAAAGGACAGAGGCGAGGCACAGAGACAGAAACCAAGAGACTAGAAACTTTAAATGACAATGAAATCAAAAAATATTAATAATTCAAAGACGCAAAACACAGACCCAGGACCATGACAGCAAGCCAGCTATTTAGCACTTACCTTTTCTTTAATGATGAACAACTTCTTGTTCTTCACCTCCCACACAGGTGATCTACTCTGAAAGCTTTTTGTTTCCTTGCTGCAGTGTAACTGCTTTGAAGTGAGGGGTTCTCTACAAGCTACATGTCACCGAGCTGGAGCTCTGGAAAGACATCGTCGCTCTCAGTGACATGAATAGTGGGTGCTCCACTACTGTGTGCACATATTAGTGAAGGGTTCTCCCATTCCACCTTAACTATGAAACCTGACTTTAGTTCAGACTAATGCGTACTTCAGTGAGCTGTAGCAATCAGCTGGTAGAGATGCGACCTTACCAAATGAGTTGTAGCTGTCCCTTGTTACTGTCAGAGTAATGAAAACCTGACCGCAGCCAAAATAATTTGCGACATAGTTTCACACATTAAAATGTGCCACCACAAACTGTGACTGTCTGTAGTGTATTTCACAAAGACAGTCTGTCCAAAACCAGAATAGTTTGGTGTAAAGGTCACAGATTTACCAGTTTGGTTTTCAGTAAGTTAGACAGTCATGCGTGTTCTTTGTTTTATGAAAAGTCCTTATACACACTGCATTCTTTTGTTGTTTTCCCTTTAATCTTTATGAGAATTCTACTGTTCTTTTTAGTTTCCTTTCAAATGAATTAGTTCCTTTACATGTTGCTGTGCAGTTTTTTTACTGGGATCCTTAGGATGCTCCCTTGTTTTACAGCGCTCTACTGTCCCCTGCAGGTAAACCATCAACACTACACTGGATCCTGCTGTAATCTGCAGCGCTGTGGTTCACTAGTCTATATGAAGTTTTCTGTTTGTGTTCATGAGCCTCTTCTTGCCTGCTTCTCTAACTTACCTTTGCAGTTTCATTGCACTGCAGTGTTGAAAACAGTAAACCCAACAACCCCCTCCTGTTGAATTAGCATGACCAAACTGCTGTTAAACATGTTTTTTTTCTCTAAGATTTACACAAAGTTTATAGAAAAATGCTGAAATAAACCTTCATGCTGTGAGTGTGGCTCTCCATCACACGCCATAACTTTTAGTGTCTTTAGTCCATGTTCACACATCACATCACGCATGACCTGATAGTTCCTGAGTAAGGACTCTTGGCTTCACATGAGTGTGTTGGTCTTCTCACCTTTAGTGACTTTCTCTGGGTTGATGGAGAAAAAACATCTTGGCAAACAGAGAAGGGCACAATGACTATATTAATTTTATTGATAAGAACTTCACATCAATAATAGTATATAGTATATAAACAACAATAATTCATTATTGCAATTATTATTGTAAAGCTACAGTTACCAACTTGGCTCGACACTGGCAAAAATAGACACAGCTTAGCTTGCTCAGTTTATTTAACAAAGAACTCAATAAAGATGGCCTGACACATGTACAACACACTGTAAGAAGACGCCTGTAACAAACAACACTACAGAGTTTGGCAAGCAGCCTCCCAGAGAGTGAGTGAAGACCAGAGAGACTGCAGGATCTAGCTTTATACTCTGGTCACTTCCTTTTACTTATCCAAGAGCTTTTTTTCTTCATGTCACAAACCACCATCCAGACCATCTCCCTTCTCATGCGTGGACTTGGCTGTGTTCTCCTCTCCAGTAACTGCAACAGTTCCTGGAAAAACTTGTTCTGCCCTCGCTGCACAAGGACTGCCGCACCAACTGATGAGGAGTATACCCTACAAGCAAACAAACACACAAAGGGTTCAATTTATGGAACTTCTAGTATGTTTGCAATACTTGACTTACATCTCAGTTTCCAGGCAGTGATGGCTTTTGAACTGGCCTCAAAGTGCAGATCAGATTCCTCACTGAGCTAAAAATCATCATTTGTCTCGGCCCCAACTGACTGTAAGGTTTCTTCAAGAATATCCTTCGTCATGTATGGAAAGACAAGCAGGACCTGATGATTGCAGTTCGTACAGATATTGGTTCAAAGTCAGAGGAAAAAAGATAAAAGTAATTTTACATTTAGTCAAGTAACCCCATGAATATATATATATAAGAGACATTTCTGCTTTCAGAGTGTAACATGAGTAATTTACACCTTTTATTTCTGCGTATGTGAAAGGAAAAGGATACAATTATAATATTTTCTTTTGAATCTTTTTAGTATGCACACGTGCATTTTAACATGGTTTCCCCTCCACGGTGGCTACATCAAAATGCTTATTCTGACAACACACTGTGTTTAAGAGGAGGGACTCGATGGCTTCGTTATACTTACTGTGATAAAGTATATGGACAATGGACAAGTCAGTCATGTTGAGACATTTTAACCTTGTACTGTGCTTTGTCACTGAGTACACATATAAATATCAGTAAATAACTGTAGAAAGACTTCCATTTGACTCGTAACATTTAATGTTATAAAAATATATATATTTTATTGTTTAATTAATCTTAAAATGTTAGTCTGCCAAATGTGCGGCAATTTAATTTATTTATTCTATTTAGCTGATAGTTTGTGGGGCCCAGGTAGACCGTATAACTGCATCTCTACCAGTTTCTCTGCACTCCAGCGTCTTCTGTTCCATGTGAAAGGATTTTCCTTAATGCAGGAGAAATTATCGCCACAAAAAGGAGCAGGTTCGGCCATCGCACAGTGGAAGAAATTCTCTTCTTAAATAAAAATGAAAAAGGGTTACCTTAAATGCATCATGTTTTTAATTTGCAAGTTCATAACCCCCAGGTCAAAGATATGTATAGGAAAATTTCCCTAATATAATATTATTTATAAATATACCTGTCTAGCGATTAATTGCATAAGTGCATGGAGGCAGGACCTCACAGCAGAAGCATACTCCATAATGTGTTGTACATTATTATATGTATATTATATGTAACGTGGTACTTTTCAATTATTGTATTTACCATCAAGAAGTCACAAGCAAAGAAAGACCACACCATAGTGCATGTTCAAACAAGGAAAGTTTACTGGTCAAAATTATTTATTACACAAATAAACCACATTTTTTTAACCCCAAAAAATACACGTTAGAAGCAACACAACGGCGGCCCAATATCAGACAGGATTCCACTCAGTAGAGTGAGCAATCATAATGAAGCGGTTGGTTTTATTTTGTGGATTCAAGCTGCTCTTCACCACAGGATGTCACCAGAGAGGACTGTGTTGAAAAGCTTCGAGTAATGAACCGTTTTTCAATACAAGCTTCAGTGCTTCAGAAAGCTTCATTTGGCCATCACTATTTATCGGGTTTTTATTTCCTGATGTTCGTACGTGTCATTCCTGTTCCAGTCGCCAATTCTGAATTATAACTAACATAAAAAACATGTCTAAGGAGGAGAGAGAGCAAATAAATCCAAGAGCACCTGGCTGCAGCCACTGGGGAGCGCCATATTGCAACCTCCACAGTAACCGGAAACATGTAACTTCAGTTAAATCGACTTTGACAGCGAAAACTAAATAGACCCTGTGCATGAGAAAACGGTAACTTCCTGGTTTGAGACCGGATGTAGGGTTGTACATTTCCAGTAGCTTTACTTTGCGGTCAGTCGCTACTGCGAAGATATCCTCCAAAATCATGTCCAAAACTCGAAAACGGAAAGATTGCATTAAGTTACAAAGAGCAGAGGTGGGAACACTCACCACTGTTGTGTCACAAAAAATCTAATGATCAACTTTGACGTTTAAAGCGTTTAGATCGATCAGTTGTTTACATCACTCAACACAAGCAGAACTGCATCACTGCAGCAGAATAGACATCGTCCACATGCAGAAGCACATCTCTGTATAGTGACTGGTCTCATGATTTAAACAGGCAAATGTTCAGCATTCAAACTACAGGTGAAGAATAGTCAAACCAGATGTTTCCCCCGTTATGTCGAGATCAGCTAGTCAAGTACACACCTACACAGCATGTTAACAAACCGTGAAAAAAGCCACACAAAAAATGAACGATTGCTGGTAACGGTTTCTATACATTAGTATGTACGAAGGGTATGTTGTGACTTACCTTCAAAATTACAGCGGTCTCTCGCTATAACGCGGTTCACCTTTCACCTCGCTGTTTCACGGGTTGTTTAGTGCAAGTTTGCATGCCTTTTTTTTTACATCACATTGTGTCCTGCATCCTGATCGCTGCAGACGATCTCTTCCGTGACGTCTCTCCTGTACAGTACAGAATCGCTGCATCGATCGCTAGCAGTGTGACTCTGAAGTGCAGTGCTGTATGTTTGTACGTTTTTTCCCCAACAAACACAACAATGTCGACGAAACGTTTTGCACCATCAAAAAATAAAACTGGCTACTTGATTTCACATATCACTGGTTATTTTTGGAAAACAACACCCGTGATAAACGTGGGACCGCTGTTTACAAATACTGAGAAATATAGAATTTGAATCCTTTCTCTTTTTTGCTAACCCAGCCAACATGTATATATGGGCCCCACCTGGTTTTTGCTCGGGCTGGATGGGTACCATGTGGGCATGGGCTCAAACTGGGCTTTTTGTATGGGGCCTACTTGGGTTTTTCACATTAAACACATTAAACCACATTAAATCAATTTTTTTTTTAGTACTGATGACACAGGTGGGGCCCACCTGGTCAAACTATATGGGTCGCACATGGGCAAATGCAAGTCAGACCCTGAAAACATGTCTATGTGGGCCCCAAATGGGTTATGTTAAATTAATATGGGCATATATTTTACATGGGCTCAAGATTGTTTAGTATATATGGGACCCACTTGGGTTTCTCACATTAAATCCATATGGGTGGGCATCCAATGTAGGTCCTAGTTGGGTCAGTGATGGTAAATGTGTACATTGGTTCAAAATGGTAGCACATGCTTATGTGAGGATTCTTCTTCTGTGAAGAGCCAGAGAAAGTGTTATTTGAATAAAGGAGGATTTATTCCAAACAAGCCCATCACAGATTGCACACAACCCAGGGAGTTCTGAAAGTCAAATTGTAAAAAGAATCTCAAAAGAAAGTATGAACATAACTCTCTTTTATAACCTGCAGACGGCACCCATGGGGTACCAATCTCTAACAAATCACCCTAAATTTAACATATTTGGCACAACCTCAGTCTATCACTTTTGCTACCCTTACGTACAGTCAGATGTTCTTTACCCTTCATTTTTGACCCTCTCAGTATTTAGCCTTGGCTAGCAAATGTACTCAAAGTCCACGTTGAGACCTCAAGATGTTATGTGTTATCAGACACTACAACCCAGCTGTCAAGTGAGACTATAGGAACTTTGGTGTTTTTGAACATTCAATGTTACTCAAAACACTCTGCACACTATTCCAAATAACTGTGTGAATGTGTGTGTGAATGGGTGGATGACTGGATGTGTAAAGCGCTTTGGGGTCCTTAGGGACTAGTAAAGCGCTATATAAATACAGGCCATAACTGGTTTGAAACTGGTTACTTCTTAATTTTAGATTTCATTTTAAGTACTTAATGTGAACTTTCAGCGCTCTGCATGGTAGGCTGCATGGTGAGGCTCAGGTAAGACAAAATAAGGACTTCATGATTCTTCTTAGGTAAATTCACTTGTCACAGCGGCAATAATAAGTGATTAAAACGGACACAAGAGTAGAAAAAAGAAAAGCAAAAAATACAAATAAAAACCTAAGATAAAAGTGAATTACACAGACAAAATCCAGATTTGGCATTTGCAAATTAAGGATTAGACTGTTTACTTGAGCAAACATGCAGTTGAGGATTTTTAGTAGATCAGACACACTCTACTGTATTAGAGAAAATACAGTTAGCTACATGGAAGATGGAAGTTTTGGTTAATCCGATCCAGTAAAGCTCCTGAAGTATAATACCGATCTGTTAAAATGTTACTCTTCAAACTTGTGCCCTTAAATTACATAACCAAAAATAATTTACATTTTCTTTGAACTAGTGGAGAGGAGAGGGAATGGGGTCTTTCAAGCAGTCACACTTCAACTGTGAAACTCCCTTGTCCTTAGTGACACTATTGAATCTTTTCAAAAGCACTCTAATGTTAGAAGAGCTTTTAGGTAAACTGTTATTATTATTCTTATCATTATTATATATTTTATTAATTACACTTTTATTATGATGTTGATTTGGGTGACAATTATTTGACAAATATTATATATGAATTTTTTAAACATATTAACCATCCCTATGCTTAAAAAACTTTGAAAAATAAAATTGTTCTTATAAATTGTGCATTGTTTGACTTTTAAAATGTTGTATCAGGTGTAAAATGACTTTTTAAATAAAGTTGTTTTTAATGTGAGCAGCTCCTATTGGCTCGTTTAAAAAGAGGGAGGAGCCGATTGCACCGCCTAGCGTCTAGTCTTCGTGGTCTTTCGTCAGTTGCGGCCTTTTCTCTCCCTGGTGTTTGAAAACGTAGAGGACAAAAGGATACCAAAGAATGGAAAACTATGACAAAGGTAAATACTGAAAGTTTGATACGTTTTCATCAGTGGTTATTTTAGTAACTTTCTATAGTCGTCCTAAACAGTATAAGGGGGAGAAGCATAACATCTTTAGCTAGCAGGTAGAACTGGGTTAATTTACTGTCATTGTCTTTGGCAAACATGATTTAAAGTTAATTACAAAACTCTTACTGCCTATATTCTACTCAATAAAGTTCATCTTATCTTATTCTGTTTTCATTGCGCCATTCTCTCTATACAGTTTTTGAATTTACACACTATAACGTACACGGCAGTTTTTTCTGTGCTTCTGCAACCTTTTCTTAGGTTTTCCTATAAGGTTTTTGTAATTAATAAAAAAATATATATTATTTTTTTGCTTTAGTGGATTCCCACTCAGGTAACTCGGCCATTATGCACTACCCAGTAAACAAAATGGCTGAACAGTATCTTAAATGTTTGAACATGAGTTAGTCGTACCATGTCACGTAATATTCATGTGCAGTGTAGCAAGCTCACCTTATAGGGGTGTAAAACATGAGGCGTATGAGGTGATTGTTTCAATTACAGGATTTTTTTTTTATTTTGATTTTGATTTGATTTTATTGATTAGCATTCAAATTCAAATCTCAGTGAAAACAGTGAAAAAAAAAACAGTGAAAACAGAACAAAAATCTACCATAAAGAAAGAAAGCATGAGACAAGGCTAATCAAAAGGTATTGGCTGAAGCATTTGCTTATTACGCCAACCCTTTTCACAAAATATCTTTTTGTATGCAGCTCCTGTACACAGGGCTTGAAGAAAATAATAAAACAAAGCAAAAACCAAACAAACAAACAAAAAAAAAACAAAGAAAAAAAAAACTTTCCACCTTAGATAAGTAACTACATCAAAGCAAAAGAATCAAGAGGTTGTTTTTTTTTCTCTCCTTTTTGCTCTTTTCATTCTTGATTTATATATTTTTCTAATACTCTATTTTTAAACATGTTTTTAAACAAGGAAAATGAACTCCACCTTTTTAAATCCCTGTCATAACTATTCCACAGGTTAACTCCTCTAACAGAAACACATCTCTGCTTTATATTTGTCCTTATCTTGTTTTTTTTAAAGAAATCTGTTCCCCTTAAGTCATATTGACTCTCTCTGACTTTGAACAGCTTCTGAGTACTGGGGCAAAGCAAGTTATTTTGTGCTTTATAATTATCTGTGCCATTTTATATTCAACTAAATCATAAAATTTCAGGGTATTCAGATTAATAAACAAAATGTTAGTTGGTTCTATATAGTTTGATTGGTTTATAATTCTTATAGCTTTTTTTTGTAACTTAAAAATATGAAGAGTGTTCGTTTTATATGCATTACCCCATATCTCCAGACAGTAAGTCATATATGGAAGCAACAGAGTACAATAAAGTGTGTATAATGATTTTTTGTTCAGGACATGCTTTGTTTTATAGAGGATAGCAATGGTTTTTGACATTTTTGTTTTCACGTGGTTTATATGAGACTTCCAACTTAGCTTATCATCAATTATCACTCCAAGAAATTTATTTTCGTACACTCTTTCAATTTCAATTCCATTAACCCTTATTTTAGATACATTTTTCATTTGTCTAGTGCCAAAAATAATCAATTTTGTTTTCTTTATATTTAATGATAACTTATTTACATCAAACCAGTTTTTTAATATATTTAACTTCTTTTCCGCTGTAGTCAGAAGCTGTTCTAAGTTTTTACCTGAGCAGTACAGAGTGGTATCATCAGCAAACAATACACATTTTAACAGTTTGGAAACACTACATATGTCATTTATATATAATATAAATAATTTAGGGCCCAGCACAGGAGTAGATGCCTGCAGCTGAAACGGTTTTCTGATCTGAACGTGAACCTACTGGACACGTTTACAGTAACTGCCATCTCCTTACAAATGTTTATTGGATTAACCACACTTATACAGACTGTATATAACAACTAACTCTAAAATGTTCATTTGCAGAGAAAATACACAGGCAGACGATGCTTACAGGATATGATGTGACAACACTAATGAAATATTGATGTGTCATATTTGTTCAGGATGTTTTTCTCATAGGCAAAAATATTAAAATCATGATGAACAGCGGTGGTGATTCCTGTGACTTCGTATATATAATTTGGAATTTTTTACAAATACATGATATCATTTCATTCAGTTCAAAGGTTTATTTGCATGACACACAAACAGACACAATTGAAAGGTACAAATGTGCATGAAACGAATTCAAACGTGGTGCAGATGTGTGTCACAGGTTGATCTGGCTGTAGGCTGCGGCACTTGGCCAGAGGTGGCGCTGGTTGATTCGAGTCCATGTTAGTGCACAAAGTAAACTGCTCGCTTTAGTTGTGAAGCAAAAACGCTGAAATCGGAGAAATAAACCGTGCGAGGGGAACGATAACGACGACAAGAGTCTCACGATCGTTTACTCTTGCTGTCCCGTGAACAACATCGGCGTGGTGTTAACTGTTTGCTGTTTTCGCGATCGCGTCGCGCATGAGGATATCACGCAGGTAAACTCGCCACATTTTTAAACATTTTGTTGTTCAACAGCATCAAGACTGACGGAGTGTGTTTGAGACAACCTCACAAGTGTCACAGATGACACATTTTGTGTTTATTTGCTGGTTTGTCGGTAGCAGCTCCTAAAACGCAAGTCTGCCACACATCTGTTCGAGTTGTGCATTTCCAACAAGCTGCAGCTTCACTGTGTGTGAATGGACCTTTGAAAAGACTGCCTAAGTTGGACATTTGCCCCTTTTGGAGCAAAATGGCAAGATGAGACAGTGGATACAGTTAGACAGATGGTGGTGGTCTGGTAAGGAAGATGGGAGAAGCAGACAACTCTACAGGAAGAGTCGTTTGTCTCCTCGAGGACTCTGGGAGGTAGCAAGGGAGTGTGAAGCTTAAGGTGTGAAACAGCTGTGTCCTGCCTTTTGTTCCTGGAGAAGGTTTTTAACTGAGAGCCATGCTAGGCTCAGGGAGACTCTGCTGACCGTCTGTCCCACGATCATGCAGGCTCTACCAAGCTTGGTTGTCTGTTCTTTGTGTTTTGATTAAAGAATGTTAGCTACTGCTCACCGCTCGTCTGCAGGCTTTATTTAATGGAAAACTTCCACAACAAACTGCAATGAGCAGAGGCAAATAAAGCAATGATAAGTTCTTAAAGGTTATGGGACTTTTGTAGCCCTGAACTTTAGAAATTGTCAAATTCAGTTAAACTGCTTAAAAATGGCCTTCTCCTGTATGTTCTGATTGAATATACAACAGAGGCTATCCATCCATCCATCCATCTTCATCCGCTTTGTCCGGGGTCGGGTCGCGGGGACAGCAGCCTAAGCAAAGAGGCCCAGACCTCCCTCTCCCCAGCCACCTCCTCCAGCTTATCCGGGGGAATACCAAGGCGTTCCCAGGCCAGCCGAGAGATATAATCTCTCCAGCGTGTCCTGGGTCTGCCCCGGGGCCTCCTCCCGGTGGGACATGCCTGGAACACCTCACCCAGGAGGCGCCCGAACCACCTCAGCTGGCTCCTTTCGATGTGGAGCAGCAGCTGCTCTACAACAGAGGCTATCGTCCAACAAATGGGAATAGGAATACATTTCACTGCAAATAGTTTGGTTTATTCATTTTATCTCTAGAAAATTGGGCTTTGAGCTTTTCAGCTAATGGCTTTTTGAGAATCAAAGTCAGGCAGCAGTTAGCTGATTTCTGCCTTGTGACTTTCATATTAATCCCATAATTTCTCCCTGCTGAATACAATTGACAAGAGGTTATTCATATTTAAGCTCTAATTTGGCCTTTTTTTCTTCTTCTTCTTTTTGTTTGTGTCCTTTGCCCAAGCAGAGCAGAAATGTCTCCGCTACGCTCCAGATCACATGGGTGGTGCAGGATGCCCGATATCCAGCTCGATCCCCGAGTAAACTAAAAAAAAATAAGTGACCTGTAACCAATACATGTAACAAAGAAACTTTTTTTAATATAAGAAATTACTTTGTTATTGATACAGATGTCTTGTCATTTTTTTATTACATAATGCTAGATGCTTGATATTATAGGGATATTATTGTAGACATGACAAATTGTAAGACTATGTCCAGCATATAATGGGTTTCCTATTTGTGGATCATACACAATTTTCTTTTAGGTTTAAATATTGCTGGTAATTTGCAGCGGTTTTGTATTAATACAAATACCTGTTAAGTACTGATTTTTAATCATTACTTTATTGTTGTTTCAATAGTAACCAAGGGTGCAAAAGTGATGAAAAATCAACATCAGAGTTAGACAGTGATTCAATATCAGAATCTGACATTGTTTCAACATTAACAGTGTTTGAAATTTTGACGTTGAATCAATGTCAGCGTTCAACATTGATTCAATATCAAAACCTTATGTTGTTTCAATATTAAAAAAGGGTGCAAGAGTGACGTTAGGTCAACGTCAGATCTCAACGTTGATTCTATGACATCGCCTGATATTGACTAAACATTGTTTCAATGTCTCCTTGCTATCTGGGAAGCGTTCTCGGCTGTTTCAATGTGGATGCACAACTCTGTGAAAACGATTGAAAATGCTAGTGTGGACGCGGAGCATTTTCAGATGAAAACACCGTTTTTAGATCTATCTGGGCTAGTGTGGACGTAGCCAGAGACACTTTGGACGCTCATTCCCCCACCGCTCCCTCTCCCACCACCACAGAGCCATCACCACCATCAAACACTTCACCCACAACACCCCCCTTCTTACCCCACACCAATGAGGATTTCACACCACCTTCTCCCACTACACCCCTTCATATTCATGAAGCAGATGTGAGAAAGCAGTTTAAGAGCCTAAACGCCCAGAAAGCTCCCGGCCCAGCCGGTGTGTCTCCTGCCACTCTCAGACTCTCCTCACTGCAGGCATGTCATGTGCCTGCCTGCTTCAAGTCCTCCACCATAGTCCCTGTTCCCAAGACCCTCACGGCGCCCCTCCTGGACCCCCTGCAGTTTGCATACAGAGCCAACGGGTCTGTAGATGATGCTATCAGCAAGGCTCTACACTTCATCCTGAAGCATCTGGATTCCCCAGGAACCTACACCAGGATCCTGTTTGTGGACTTCAGCTCTGCCTTCAACACCATCCTTCCAGACCATCTCCGAGGCAAGCTTTCCCAGATGAATGTGCCTGATCCCATCTGCCGGTGGATCACTGACTTCCTGACAGACAGGAAGCAGCACGTGAGGCTGGGAAAGAATGTCTCGGACTCCCGGACCATCAGCACCGGCTCCCCTCAGGGCTTTGTTCTTTCTCCTCTGCTCTTCTCCCTGTACACCAACTGCTGCACCTCCACCCACCAGTCTGTCAAGCTAATCAAGTTTGCAGATGACACCACCGTTATTGGACTCATCTCGGACGGGGATGAGTCTGCCTACAGGAGGGAGGTTGAACGTCTGGTGTCCTGGTGCAGCCACAACAACCTGGTGCTGAATGCCCAGAAGACAGTGGAGATTATTGTGGACTTCAGGAAGCACACAGCCCCACTCCCCCCCATCATCCTGACTGACACCCCCATCACCTCTGTGGACTCATTCCGCTTCCTGGGTACCACCATCACCCAGGACCTGAAGTGGGAGCCCACCATCACCTCCGTCATTAAGAAAGCCCAGCAGAGGATGTACTTCCTGAGGCAGCTGAAGAAATTCAACCTGCCAACACGGACGATGATGCAATTCTACACTGCAATCATCGAGTCCATCCTCACCTCCTCCATCACCGTGTGGTATGCTGGAGCCACTATCAGGGACAAACAGAGACTGCAGCGTGTTGTGCGCTCTGCTGAGAAGGTGATTGTGTCACGCTCCACCTCAGTGTGAGACGGTTGAGGACACCAGAGAGAGTCAGGTGCATCTTCACACAGCAGCCACTCTGGGCCTACAAAGTGGGGCCCAGAGTGGGGGGGCTCCTCCCCATTCCACCAATATAGCAATTTAAAATAGAGGTGGCCCACCCTTTACCAATGGGAAAAACCTCTGATAAATAAAGTTATTTCAGAAAGTGAGGATCTCACTTTGACCACTGAGATAGTGGAGAAGGCCGGCTTTAACGTGATCCATGTGCTTCACAGGGATCTGAGGAAGCTCTTTACAAACTTCCAAAAAGTCTTTGCAGTTTTGGTTCTCCTGGTTGTAAAGGCACTGTGACTAAAAAAGACAAGTGCACATTTGGGTAAATTGTGCTGTGATCACATATTGTGAAATAAATAGATAAGGATAAAACTGAAATGAAACTTCTGCTGTACTTCTTACTAATGAGTCATCTCATGGGCAGTGTGCAGTCACACAAAATAACTTCAATTTCACCATAACCGTCACTGGAAAAAAGGCAGTTTGGAAATTTAGATGACATTGCAATTTTTGTACATTACTAGAAAATCAGTGCTATGAGAGTGACTTTAGGATCACAACCTGATTTAAAACAGAATCTATCTTAAAAGTAAGATATTAAGAGAAAATGGTAAATGAGATCACAGAATGGCCAAAAACTTTACTTTAAATGAGATCTTCTTGTTTCATTGGAACAGTAAAGTACCTTAACTAACACTAAGTGCACCTATGTAAGAACAAGTATCACTGCTGTGGAGTTTTTCATGTTTTACATACAGAATCAGGGCTGCTAGTGTCATGAGCTGCAATGGCAGACCGTGGAGTTGTGGAAAACCCAAAATGTAGGACTCTGATAATGCAGGACAGTGGATTTACAGAAAGTGGAAAACACACAACTATGTACAATCCCAGCCTTGTGCCCCCATGGTAATTCTCCCAGAATTACACTCCAATTTCCAACCCGTGGCTCTGCTCCCGTGAAACATATTCCGCTCCCGATTCCTAGTGAACACAAAAAACACAAAATGGTGACTAGGCAATCTCTTCCAAATTGAGGTTTTTTAAATATATCTGTCACGGTTGTAGTGGCGAGTTTGACTCTAGGATCCAATGACTGGAGCGCAGCCACGCTCTTAAACAGGACACTCTTAATGAGGCCATCAGCAGCAGCTGGTGACGGCTGACGAGATGTGGCAACGTCAAGCGCGGGAACACTTCCGGGAATAATCCCTTGGCGACCCAACACATCCGGAAGTGCGAACATAAATATCAGACGTAGGTAGACAGGAAGACAAAGGAGAGAGATCAACCAAAACACTGCACATGGAAAAATACACATAAATGTAGAAAAACACAAACCCATGACAACTAGTCTCCTGCTGGCATTTTCTTATTGGTGACTTAGCACCTCAAAGTTTAGCAGCAAACACTGCATTTCCTTTTTCCATCAAACATTTCTTTAGCATCCGTGTTTATCAGTGACATATGGGACTAATATTTATTCAATAACCACAAAGTACAAATATTTTATTTATCAAAGATACATGATTACACATTCATACAATGAACAACGTTGTAGACATTGCATGGTCGTTGGGGCAATTGTGGTTCAGGGGGTTGGGATGCTCATCTTGTAATCGGAAGGTTACCGGTTCGATCCCCTGCTTTGTCTGTCTTGGTCGTTGTGTGCTTGGGCAAGACACTTTACCTACTGGTGATGGCCAGAGGGGCCGATGGCAGCCTCGCTTCTGTCAGTCTGCCCCAGGGCAGCTGTGACTACAACTGTAGCTGCTTCCACCGGTGTGTGAATGTGAGAGTGAATGAATAGTGGCATTGTAAAACCCTTTGAGGATCTCGGAAAGCGCTATATAAATGCAATCCATTATTATTATTCTGTAAAAATTACACAGTGTAAGATAAACATTATAACATACAAATAAAAGTTTAATCAATTCATGTTCTTTGATGATCACATTACACGTGTCACATTTTTGAAGCATCATATACGTAGAAAAGTGTTCACAAAGACGTTTTAGAGCTTACACACCTTTACATTTCCAGTGTCACGCAGAGAGGTGTGGTGAGGAAAACATCAGACATCACTCTGTCTTAACTTTACTTTATTGTCTCTTGCCATTGTCATTATCTCTTGCACATACAGCACATACAGACAGCAACTTCTCAAAATGGCCCCCTATCCATTTCCTGCCCGCTTTATATACTCTAAAGACCACGCCTTCTCAATTCAGACTGGCCTATAAAAGAGCTGCAACTGAGGCAGGCCTCCACTCTACTGGGGAAACAAGATGGCCACCACGGACGTAACCTGTGGAACACTTTGGCTGTGTCCCAATTAAGAGACCGCACGCTTGAAGTACGCATTTTGACTGCGATTACGTCAGCGCCACGCGACGACTGCTGTCCCAAATCGAAGTGTACTTCAAATGCACCGTCGATTCCACCAAATACCAAGCGTGGTCCGGTGGGTGTGGATAATTTTGTACTAACTTGGTTCTAAAGCCTTCACTTTAAAATATACGATACAATAGTCGACCTTAATCTTACAGAGAATGTGATGATTTGTGGATAATTAAAGTCAGTCATATATCCACAAACACAACAAGCTGAAAGTCAGTGATGCTGCTCGGTTTGCAGTCCTGAACATCACGGCACAAGCAGGATTCACTGCACTGTTAATGTTAGCTATGTTATATTGCTGCCTCTGTTCGGTGGTGTCGAGCCAAACGGACTTTAACGTGTGTTTGAACGAGCTGACGGTTCACTCGTTAAGCTGAAAGAAAGATGCTTTAATCACAGCAGTCACACATGTGTCCACTGCACCATCTGGAACTCTTCTTGTTTACACTCGTAATAACACAAACACTAAATCCTCCTTCTCTGGTGCTGTTGTGTAGCAGTGTGTACACCTGAGACTGTCACCTGTCTGTCTGTCCTGCACTCTCTCTCTGTTTCTTTCTCTCTGATTGTGGAATAAAAGTATGAACATGTGTTTATAAGTTACACTTGTGTTTGAATCCTGCAGCTTATCACACATTTGATTTCCATGTGTGACACTGTTTATATGCTTTATATATTCTGAGCTAAGTTGATCTATAGTGTTACATCATATTCTATAAGGATGTTATGTGTTTGTAGACTTTCTCCCCAGTTTGACCCATTTAGCAGAAGTCAGCCTGTTTAAGGCTCTGATATCTATTCTGTATGACTTACAGCAGTTATGACATGGTCTGATTTTCTCACCCAATAAAGGAATATTTCATATATCAGTCTACTCTTCATTCTATCAGACACAGTTATCACAGCTCGTACATTTGCTTTTTACACATATATGTAAGCATTGAGCCAAATTTAGTAATGCCAACATAGTCCAAAAAAGGCCTAGATGGACAAGTTCGGGGGGCCGACCCGGAGGCCGACAGCGCCGGAGGCCAAAACAGTACGGTTCCGGAGGCCGACCATGCGAATGGCAGCGGGGCAGGTCCGGAGGCCGGCCACGCGGAAGGCAGTGGCGGCGTTCAGGAGGGCGTCCACAGTAGCGAAGATGCCCAACAAGCGGCCTGGCAGATGACCGACGATGTGGAGGTGGTAGTAGGGAACCCGAAGGCTGCGTTGCCCCCGCAGCACCAGGCGAGGCAGAGGCTGGACCAGACAAGGCTGAAGCAGAGGCTGGGCCAGCCGGAGGCGAAGCCAAAGCTGAACCAGGCGAAGCTGATGAGGATGCTGGACCAGGCGAAGCTGATGAGGATGCTGGACCATGCGACGGTGCTGAGAATGCTGAAGCTGGACCAGGCGACGGCGCTGAGGATGCTGAAGCTGGACCAGGCGACGGCGCTGAGGATGCTGAAGCTGGACCAGGCGACGGCGTGGGTGAAGCTGAAGCTGGACCAGGCGACACTGAGGATGCTGAAGCTGGACCAGGCGACGGCGTGGGTGAAGCTGAAGCTGGACCAGGCGACACTGAGGATGCTGAAGCTGGACCAGGCGACGGCGTGGGTGAAGCTGAAGCTGATGAGGAGGCTGCTGCGGGCGAGGATGATGAGACTGCAGCTGGCGAGGATGATGAGGCTGCAGCTGGCAACTGGACGGGCTCCTCGGGCCCTCCAGCTGACGAGGCAGGAAGCTGGCTAGGTTCTCCTGAACCTCCAGCTGACGAGTCTTGGGGCTGGACGGGCTCCTCGGGCCCTCCAGCTGACGAGGCAGGAAGCTGGACGGGCTCCTCGGGCCCGCCAGCTGACGAGGCAGGAAGCTGGACGGGCCCCTCGGGCCCCCCAGCGAAAACAGTCTCAGAACCAGTGGGCACTGGAGCCCCTGGCATACGCAGGGACAGTCTCAGAACCAGCAGGTGCGGGGACCTCTGGCAGGGACAGAACAGAGCCAGCAGGCACAGTGGCCCCTGGCAAACACATAGCAGACTGCAGCTGCCCAGAGCATTGACTCTGCTCAGGCAGTGACAGCTGGGTGCACTCCTCAGCTGGGTTCCTAGCCTCCACGGGTCCAGAGTGGGCTGAGGGCTGAAACTCAGCCTCTGGGGAGGCCCTGGAGTGCGTCACAGTCTCTGAACTGGCCAGCTTTGTAGGAATGATTACATTATCATGAGGTTTGTCTCTCTGCTTAGAGCAAACGGATGAAACACAGTTCCTTTCAGATTGATTTGACTGAGCTTGTTGTACTGGAGTAGCAAGTGACACAGGATGCAGGGCTAGTGGCTGCTGAACAGGAGGCTGAACTGAGGGTGACTGAAACAATGGTTGGGATGACGACGGTGGTGGAATTGGAGACTGAGCTTGAGGCCGGGCGGCTACCTGAGCTTGAGGCCGGGCGGCTAACTGAGCTTCAGGTTGCAGTTCAAAAGAATAAACAGTCCTGGTATTATCAGAGCTGGTGTTAATTGTCTCTGGGATATATGCCACAGTTTTAGCAGACCCTGGGTTAGCTGACATGGGTTTAACAGGTTCAGAAGAAACAGAAGAACAACAGCCCTTTGCTTTCACTGAAGTCTTCGTACTGTCACGGCTGCCGAGGCGAGCCGTGTGGAGTTGGAAGAAGGACCCAAGATGCAGGCAGTGGATGAAATGCTAGTGAGGTTTATTAACAAAAGGTGTAGTGGCAAACAAGCAGTGGGGCATGACAAATAACTGAAGACACCTAAACTGGGAGAACAAAAAATAACAGACCTGGGAGCATACGACAAAGGGGATGAGAAGCAGAGAGACGCAGACGAAGACGAGGACCAGGACCAGGACACCGTGGAACACAGGGTACCACAGACGAACCAGCAACAGGCAGGAGAACACACAGGGCTTAAATACACACACCAGTAATCAGGGGATGAGAGACAGGAGGGCAACACAGCTGGGAGGAATCAGAGCTGACGGGACAGGGGAAACGTAAACTGAACACACTCACATATGACACAGACCTTCACAATAAAACAGGAAACTAACAGACAGAGAACCAGACAGGACACTGAACTTGACAGGCGGACTCATAAGTAGACACAATAACACCATGGACAGACAGAGGGAACACAGAGAAGTGGGAGCAGGCAGGCAAAGAGCAGAAACCTAACAAATGGCAAAATCACAACAGAATACATACTCGGAATGAACAAAAGCATAAGGAAACACAAAATACTGAGTCCTCAGACTCAGGACCATGACACTGACATACTGAAGGAACAACATTTGTCTCTTATATAATACATCTATAGATACACTGTCAAAGATACTTGTCTTTGAGTGAAGATTTAAGGTGATAGGACATATAAATAACTGCAACTTGAATCTTTGACCCAGAGTTCAAGCTCACTGCTGTAATATATATATATATATATATATATATATATATATATATATAATCATAATAATCTGACAATAAATATAATATTGGCCATATTATATTTACATTACCAAACTTTAGTCTCATGAACAACATTAGCTAATTGTTATTTACTAACTAATCTTAAATGACTGTTCAGCACAGACATGAAGCCCAACAATCATTTTCACAGTCCCGTGGTCTCAGCCTCAGATACTCAACTAATCAAAGTGATGTCATGACAAAGATGAATGACCAACAAAACATTTTTCTCCTTCATTTCTGTCACACAAAGCTGTATGAAACATTTCTCGCGGTTAGTATCATGGTTGCTAGGCAACCTGAGCAGCGCGACGAAGGCCAGACTCACAAGCCTCTCACTTCCGCCCTTCTCGTACTTATAGTATGCACCGTACGTAGTGCGCGTACTTCAAGTGTGCGGTGTCTTAATTGGGACACAGCCTTTGTTACATTAGTACTTCTCAACACACAGTGCCTGTGTTGGACCCTCAGAGAGACATGACTCCATTCTCCTTCTGGCAACTTTATTCTCCTCAGTTCAGGTTTGGAGTGTACAGGCAGCATAGCATATCATCAGCAAAACATCGCTCTCTCACGTCTCAGACCCTCTTTGTTTTTTTTCTGCGCTTACTGATGACATCACACGTCTGAACTCTGACCTCCTGGAGCTAGTGAACTACAAAAATTAACTAGAAATGTGTCCAAAAACAAAACACAATTAAATAAGAATAGTCTTTAAAGATTTTCCCAACAATTCAGAAAAATGTAAATGTTATAACTACTTTTAGAGTGCAACACCTGTACACCGCTTCCAAAACTTTGTGCTTTTCACCATCAGACACAATAACTCAGGATTATGTAAGACCTGCCATCAAATGTGTGTGTGTGTGTGTGTGTCGCTTGCTCATAATCATTTGTGTCCACTGCTCTCCTCGGGCGTGATGAATCAGTCCCAAATCCTGTACTGGGGGTAAAACTATCATAGTTGGAAAAACACCTGAATGCGGTGAGGGGACCAGAAACGCTGATCACTGCTGGTACAAAGTGATGCCGGTCAGTAAAACAGTTGCAGAACAGCTTGTTACGAATTCTGTGTTTCTCTAGAGTCTGCAAAGCTGTCTTGTTAATTAAAAAAAAAACTCGTCAGAAGGCTGTTAATTCGGCTCATTGGTCAGATCAAAGCCGCAGTGGCCTGCCTCTCTGAAAACACCTTATTTATGGGTCTGGTTTAACAGACTTTCACACACACAACAGAACACCATGATAAATTATTCTGTTCAAAGATGGTCGCTCATAGTGGACATAGATGGCGTCTTTCACTCCTCTTTCAACCATCTGTCCTCTCTGTCCAAAATGTGAACATTGGCATCCTCGAAAGAGTGACCTTTGACCTTTAGATCAACTGCTGAGTCTTGTCCCATGGAGGTGGCTCTTCTATGTTGTGCCATGCGCTTCTCAGAGGACATTTGCTGTGTGATGACTTGAGTGCGTCTTCAGTGGCCTGTCTGTGGTGTAGCACTACTTTCATACCAAGAGAAAGCTCATGTCACAGAATTACCCACTGGAGTCAGTAGGACCAGTTATGAGGTGGCTTTGTGTGGCTGGAAGGAAGCCTGGATGGGCAGAACACAAACACTGGGACAAAGGCAGGGGTTTGGGTGTCTGAGAGGCACCGTCCAAAGTAGATGTTTCATGTGATAGATTTGTCCAGTGAAGCATCTTTCTCTCTTTTTCAAGGTTCAAGATTGAAGAAGGATTATTGTCATTTCATGGTATTTACAGAAATGCCTGTCTGAAAGGAAACGTTGGTTCTCACCCTCTCTGTAGTGCAGTAATATCAGTAAACAATAAAAAACAGTATAAGCTGTAAATAATCACACAATGTGTGTATATGAGGCGTATGTTGTATGTATATTAATGATCAAGGAACTGACCTCACAGTGCAAAGATGGGGAAACCTTCAGTCAGCTGAGACTGAAGAAGTCACCTGGATGATGATGAAACATTTCTGCCACTGAAAACATCCAGATGAACAGAATCAACGTTTTGGGATTTAATTACCTGGATGACTGAGCGTGCATCAAGATATTAAATGTGTCCTGGTTCTGGGGATCCAACTTAGTGTTTAAGTGTTTTCCTCAGTTTAGGTTTTTGTTAGTTAAATCTTAGTCTCCATTTGCTTAAAATACCTAAACTGTGCATTTATATGATCAATATTTTCTGTAATTTTACCAGTTTTAGGTAATAATTAAAAGAATGACTAAAGATGCACAGAAGTACTATAAAATATGCCATCTGTTAAATTACAATAATTATATTTTTATGTATTTATATACTTTAAGATGGCAGGAAAATTCTCTAGAAAGTTTTTGGAAAAAATTGTGTTAAATTACAGATTTTTTTACAGTGTTATTAATGGGACAGAGATGGGAAAGAGCCCTGTTCAAGATGAAGGGAGAGGGTCACTTTCACTTTGGTTTTATTGTTGTCTGTTTTTAGATTTCATTAGGCAAGCACTGCTTGTCTTGCTTGTCCTGATGGCAGTCTCCGATGTCCCTGGCACAGTACAGGTAAGGCATAGCAATTTGATATTTTGAAGAAAAAAAGAAAGTTAACTTTTATGTAATGAGGATCTTCCAGGGATTTTAATATAGTATAGTAACCTCTTATTCTTACACTGTGAATATCAATATTGTTGGAGTTAATTAATGATGAAGATTTTTTGTGTCCCCTGAAGCTCTACTCTTAACTGTAAGCTAGTGAAGTGACTTGTAGTCCTTCACTTGTACAATGTTAGCAAATATTATAACTTTCATTTTGACTCTCATAGAAGCACTTGAGTAACCTTAAACATGTGAAGAAACAATATCAACTATGAGGGGTCAAAGGTTATTAAATGTGAGTCACATGGGCACAGCCGGCCTGTGGGAGCCAGAATTGTGGCTGGGTTATAAGGGATGAAACACGTATTTTCCTCAGCAACATAAAAATAAAATTTAAATGAAACTGCCATAAAAACGAGAGACTGTTAATTTTTGGGAAGTGAGCAAAGCTTCTGATTCCTGGACTGTATAACCCCTTCACATTTTGATTACAGTGCACTTATTGATATAAGCAATTTGATATTGATATTTGACATAAAAACACACAAACACGTCAGAAATGAACTGCTGAACACTGGGTTTGTTCAGCGCTGTTATGCTTTCAGTCCATTCTTGGAATCAACTGTTTCATTTCCTCACCCCACTTTCCTGGAAGCCACCTCCTTTTTCATTTTAACCACTAGCTTGCACTTTCTGTTTGCTTGTGTAATCCATTCCTGGGTAAGCACACCTCACTCCAAGTTCGGGGAAGAGCTGGACATGAGTGCGATTAATCAGAATACACTGAAATTTCAGTTAACTTGTGACTTTAGTTTCAACAGGTAACAGTTCACAACAAAAATAACAACTAGGACCCTTTACAAAATAAAATGAAACACATTGTCCTTAATCATTGAAATTGTCCCTTTGAAAGTATTTGTTAGGCTGCAACCTTATAGTTCAGTTTGTTCCTCAGAGTTTATAGAGGGTCAGTCAAGTCAAAGCACAGATCGGATGAGGGAATGATCTGTAAGGATCTGTCAGTCAGCAACAAGTCTAGTGAAGTTTCACACTTGGTGTTTTTGTAGTCTAGAGTGCACTCTTTTAGTCTGTTCACTGTTGCCAGTCGGGGTGACTGGTGGAATCCTACCAGAAATCAGCCATCTGACTGGTTGTGCAGATCTGGATGCTGGAAATCACGCTGGGAGGCTTGCCATCAATTGGAATCACTGGTCTTTTCTCATTGAGCTTAAAGCTCACTAAAAGACCTGACCTGTATTTAAAAATAGGTATATAGTCTCTGATCTATCACTTATTTCAGCAATTTGCAGTTACTTACATCCTGAAAGAGTGTGGTACTCTTCAGTTATTAAATTGATTAAATTGTAACTCGTGTTAGAACTTTTGTCTAACCAACATAGTTGCAATTACTGGTGCAACAGATCAAAAGTCTCACAGTTCAATCAGATCAATTTTCGGATCAGCAGAAAAAAAAAGGAAGACAAAAATTTAACTCGCCATTTATTTATTTAAGTACTTTTTGCCTGTTAAAAACATTCAACTCAAGACTCATTCCACGCAATTATATGAAACCAAATTAAGGTGCAATATAGGGCAGTACAGGGCTTTCTACCTACCACTCCGCTGTGATATAATGAGCGGTCATGGTCACGTGGCTTTCCGTTGCCCTGGAGCTCCACCCGTTTGTAGTAATTGGGCAACAGAAAATGCCTGGGACAGCTCAGCCATAACTTTAAACTTTTCCTGCTCATACATGCTCTGAACGATCTTGTCACTGAAGTGGACGCGCGACAGGATATCATAGCGTGGCTCAAGCACGTTCATAGTTCATCATAGTTTAAACAAGTGCTGTCAGCGTAAATCTCGTTAAAATGACGTTAATGCCATAACTGCATTAACGCAGCAAATCTCCGTTAACTAGTTACCGCGTATCGGCCCGTGCATGGGGCTGCACGGTGTCAATGCATCAACTAACGCGTTGACTAGTTTAAACCCCTTGATTTGCACAACAGAATACGGCGTCCCGTCTGCAGCTAAACACCCCAGTAGCTTCTGTAACAGCTTTAGCCCGGTCGGACTGGGCAGCAAAGGGCTGCTTAAATGCCACAAACTCCTCTGCTCCTCCACTTGGACCGCCAGCGCTGACCATAGCTATCGCTTGACAGACTGACCACGCCACCATACACATACTTTTTTTTCTTCTTTTTCGAATCTTCAGATCGCGTGCGTGCCGAACCGTGGAGTGGGATCGGTTCAGATTACGGATCAACCGCGATCCGTTGCACCACTAGTTGCAATAGACACACACGTAACACAATTATTAGACAAATGAAATACAAATGTTAAAGCTTAAATTTCTTCAGAACATATGTTACACTAAATTTGGCACAAAACTATTGCAAATTGCATTTATTCCCTCTTAACACAAACACTTATCATTGACATGACACATACAGTAGAAAAATATGCATCAACTACTATGATTAGCATCATCATTACAATCATTGAACATAAGTCAGTTACCTTACCAAGACACGTGGAACACTATTAACTTAGCCGCCACCTCTGCTGATTTCGGCAGCTCTGTCTAACGTTAACTTCACTATTGAAATGTTAGCCGATAACTTCTGAACACTTTATAACAACTTTTATGAAGCTTTGCTTCTGTAAACGAGACAGTTTCTGCTGCTAATCAAGATAGCATTGGATTTTTCTTTTTCGTCAAATGGCTGGTAACAATACGCCATGTAAACACACAACCTCCTGTGAAAACTTCAAAATTAAAGCTTCTGCTAGGCACAGCAAGAAGTGTGGGAATACAACACATTTTGTTACATTATCACTTCTTGCAACAATAAAATAAAACAAATAAAAGAATGATTCTGAAACTAAACAAATCTTATGTTTACTCATTTCTCCAGCTGGGTTACACCTGCACTACATATAAATGTCACATTCATATCTGATGTGAAAGCAAATGATTAGGTAGAGGATCAACAGGGGGTCCATGACCCTCTTGGTGACACCCCCATAGGGATTAAATCTGGGGCTCTCCACCAAGGGCTCTTAGAACTGAAGAAGCTTCTCGCATGAAACATCTTTAAGGAAACTAAAGAAGACGCTTTTCTTTTCAAGCTCCTTAGACTACGATGATCTGTATGACTGAGAACCTTCACAGACACAAAGCACCATAACATTACAAGTTATAGTAATCCATCCATCACATCTTTTATAGGTTAATTAGAAGCAGAAATACCTTAAACACTGTCATTACATTGGTGTTGAAAATTGTAAATGCTTTGACTTACATATTGATGTTTATATGTATATATAAAAATATTTATATTAATATATAAATATATTATATAAAAATATAAATATGTCTATGTTTTTCTTGGATATTGTTTATTTTTTGGTTTGTGTGTCTGCCTACAAATGTACCCTCATATTCACATGGACTGAACGGCCACTTACAAGCACTGGCACTTTATATGGCTACTGTATAATTTATCCGTATATCTCACTGATCTCAACTGCACTACTGTAAATACTGTATAGACAATCATACTGTGCAATACAATAATTATAGTTCTACAACTGTTTATTAATACTTGCAATTGTATATCTACAATCTGTTATAGCTCTTCATATTATACCATACGCATATAACCTGTTCATAGCCTGTACATTCACTACAGTTTTGGCCTGTACATATTTATAGTTACAGTATATTCATAACATACCTTTATGTACATTTGTAACATATCTATAATAGATTTATATTCTCTATATTATATCTATATCATGGCTAAAGCACTTTCTGGATGGATGCAAACTGCATTTCGTTGCCTTATATTTGTCACATGTGCAATGACAATAAAGTTGTATTCTATTCTATCAAACTCATCTCTGGCTTCTCTCATTACAGTCCCAGCCCAAAGGGGCAGGTCTTCTCTGCATGATAAAAAAGAGAACTGAGGGGAAATAACTTGCAGAAATTTGTGATGATATGAACGAATCCTACCATCTTACGCATGAACTCACATTCCAGCTGAACTTTATCATCCAAAGATCAGGATTACATTTTACAGGTGAGTCAAGCAAGAGAAAAAAATGTAACTATGAACTTCATTATTTAAATTTTCAGCTGTATGATAAATATTTTCATCATTTATATGATTCATGCATTGTTATACAGCTTAAATGTGCAGGAAATAAACTTTTAGTTAACTTGAAAAAGACTGCAACCCACGCAGAATATTTTGTCAGTGAATACAGAACGCACATATTAAACAAATATGTAGGACTGCTTTCTTCCATTTGCGCAACATCTCTAAAATTAGAAATATCCTGTCTCAGAGTGACGCGGAAAAACTAGTTCATGCATTTATTACTTCCAGGCTGGACTACTGTAATTCATTATTATCAGGATGTCCAAAAAACTCACTGAAAAGCCTTCAGCTGATCCAAAATGCTGCAGCAAGAGTCCTGACAGGGACTAGAAAGAGAGAGCATATTTCTCCTGTTTTGGCTTCCCTTCATTGGCTTCCTGTTAAATCCAGAATTGAATTCAAAATCCTGCTCCTCACATACAAGGTCTTAAATAATCAGGCCCCATCTTATCTTAATGACCTTGTAGTACCATATCACCCTATTAGAGCACTTCGCTCTCGCTCTGCAGGCCTACTTGTTGTTCCTAGAGTATTTAAAAGTAGAATGGGAGGCAGAGCCTTCAGTTTTCAGGCCCCTCTTCTGTGGAACCAGCTTCCAGTTTGGATTCGGGAGACAGACACTATCTCTACTTTTAAGATTAGGCTTAAAACTTTCCTTTTTTCTAAAGCATATAGTTAGGGCTGGACCAGGTGACCCTGAATCCTCCCTTTGTTATGCTGCAATAGATGTAGGCTGCCGGGGGATTCCCATGATGCATTGAGTTTTTCCTTTCCAGTCACCTTTCTCACTCACTATGTGTTAACAGACCTCTCTGCATTGAATCATATCTGTTATTAACCTCTGTCTCTCTTCCACAGCATGTCTTTATCCTGTCTTCCTTCTCTCACCCCAACCAATCACAGCAGATGGCCCCGCCCCTCCCTGAGCCTGGTTCTGCTGGAGGTTTCTTCCTGTTAAAAGGGAGTTTTTCCTTCCCACTGTCGCCAAAGTGCTTGCTCATAGGGGGTCATATGATTGTTGGGTTTTTCTCTGTATCTATGAAGCGCCTTGAGGCGACTTTTGTTGTGATTTGGCGCTATATAAAGAAAATTGAATTGAATTGAATTGAATAGAACTTCCACCAATATTAATATATTAATACCAAACCACGCAGCCAAACAATGTTTGTGAGAATGAAGTCAGTTAACTAATCTTGGTATTTCAGAAAAGTCCAGCTCCACACCTCACCACTAGTTCCATCATTTTAGTTTACTTTACAGTCACTACTTTAAATATATTTTAGTTATTGTCAAATATATTCTTTCTTTAATAACTTACTTTACTTTTCCCATCACACCTTACAATGTTTTTATGGAGTGCACACATATCAACACTGCAAGGTCAAAGTGTTTTGTTATATTAATACATCTTTCTTTGTTTGAGTTACCTGGGGGTTTGGCTTCTCCTTGCTAGTCGGCAAAGGGCTGGAGGATCTAGAGCAGCAGTCTCCAACCTTTTTTGTGCCACGGACCGGTTTATGCCCGACAATATTTTCACGGGCCGGCCTTTAAGGTGTCGCGGATAAATACAACAACATAAAACTAGTACCGAAAAAAAGAAGCTTTATTCATAACACACGTGAAAAGACCCAGGAAAACCGAGTTAACGATAAAAACGATAACAAAATAACGCTGAAAACCGATAAAAACCCTGAAAACCAGACATTTCACACCTGAGCCTCAACTCTCGCGGCCCGGCACCAAGCGACTCACGGCCCGGTACCGGTCCGAGGCCCGGGGATTGGGGACTGCTGATCTAAAGTACTGCTGACAGCCTCATTGGACTAAACCATGTGCTTCATTGCCTAGGGGATGTTAAGAGTTTTTTAATTGTTTTGTCTTAGTTTGTTATATGGCAGCCATTTTGTTTTCCCCTTGTGTGTCATATGGTTTCGCTAAGCCCGTATTTAAGTTCCCTCGTGTCATTTCAGGAGGTTGGAGTGGAACTTGTTGTTGATGAGAGAGAAGGGTGTGAGTCGGCAAGAGCTATTGGTTTCAGGGTGTACAACGTGGCTGTTGTAGTCAGTGTGTGTTTGGATTTACAGATTGCTTGGTTGTGGTTTTGGTGTGTGAGTGAGGTAAGTAGGAGAGTTGGCCAAAAGCCTGTACAGGCCCGGTAATGATCTCCTGCAGACTTCTACTCATAGACCAAGGTGTGGTCAATGCACCCAGAGATAGTGAAAGTTTTTTTTACCGTTCCACTGTTTCTCCAGGATGCTTTGGGTGAACTGTGTATATTAACAGTTTTGACAGGAGCAATACAAAGAATTGCATGAAATAAACTTTTCACTTCATCACATGATAGCAGGTCCAGTAATTTATACTTTATATAGTTGGATGTATATTTGTTGGTACTTTGTCACAGCGGCATGTAATTTCAAAGCAGAACATGAAGGACGACAAAACTGTGGGAAACTAAAAGCGAGCTTTTTATTGGCTGATGGAATACAGGACAATACAACAAGGCAGAAACAACAGGTGGTGAGAACTAAAGCTAAACCTAAACTGGGAAACACACTATGGTAACTGTGATAACTATGAATCTGAACATGATGGTGAGCAAGAGCATGAGAGAAACTGTGAAGGTATAAATCCAAAATATGAACATGATTCGTGATGTGTGAATCATGAACGACTCATTCAGTACTCAAGAATCACTTTACTGACTCGTGAATCATGATTCACAAGCCCAACTGACTCACTGGCTCATCCCTGTTGCTGTTAGCAAACTCATTTCATTAGTAGAAATATATCAAGCATAAAATTAAAATTGTGGGGAAAACACAACATCCAGTTTCTTAATTAAGAAACTGCACGCTTGAAGAGACCGCACGCTTGAACTACGTGCACTACGTGCACTACGCGTACTACGTACGGTGCGTACTATAAGTACGAGAAGTGCAGAAGTGAGAGGCTTGTGACGGTCTAGCCTCCGTCGCGCTGCTCAGGTTGCCTAGCAACCATGATACTAACCGCGAGAAACGTTTCATACAGCTTTGTGTGACAGAAATGAAGGAGAAAAATGTTTTGTTGGTCATTGATATATGTCGTGACATCACTTTGATTAGTTGAGTATCTGAGGCTGAGACCACAGGACTGTAAAGCATGATTGTTGGGCTTCATGTCTGTGCTGAACAGTCATTTAAGATTAGTTAGTAAATAACAATCAGCTCATGTTGTTCATGAGACTAAAATCATCTCACTGTGGTAATGTAAATATAATATGGGCAATATTATAGTATTGTCATATATATATATATATATATATATATATATATATATATATATATATATATATATATATATATATATATATATATATATATATATATATATATATATATAGATGAGCTCGAGAGGATGTGGAGGGTGAAGGTAACGGTGGTCCCCGTGGTAATCGGAGCACTAGGTGCGGTGACTCCCAAGCTAGGCGAGTGGCTCCAGCAGATCCCGGGAATAACATCGGAGATCTCTGTCCAGAAGAGCGCAGTCCTGGGAACAGCTAAGATACTGCAGGACCCTCAAGCTCCCAGGCCTCTGGTAGAGGACCCGAGCTTGAAGGATAAACCGCCCGCAGGGGCGTGCTGGGTGTTATAGATATATATATTACAGCAGTGAGCTTGAACTCTGGGCAAAGATTCAAGTTGCAGTTATTTATATTTCCTATCACCTTAAATCTTCACTCAAAGACAAGTATCTTTGACAGTGTATATATAGATGTGTTATACATAAGAGACAAATATTGTTCTTTTAATATGCTGGCATTACTAAATTTGGCTCAATGCTTACATATATGTGTAAAAAGCAAATGTACGAGCTGTGATAACTGTGTCTGATAGAATGAAGAGTAGACTGATATATGAAATATTCCTTTATTGGGTGAGAAAATCAGACCATGTCATAACTGCTGTAAGTCACACAGAATAGATATCAGAGCCTTAAACAGGCTGACGTCTGCTAAATGGGTCAAACTGGGCAGAAAGTCTACAAACACATAACATCCTTATAGAATATGATGTAACACTATAGATCAACTTAGCTCAGAATATATAAAGCAAATAAACAGTTACAGCAATATGATGCAACAAACACAGCAGCTACTGATCCAAAATACTCAAAGCTTCATAGAACTGGAACAAACATTTATTTTAGCTCCATTCTGCTGCTGATACAGACTTTAGGTTTCTGAACATTAAACTTGTTGCTGTTGTCAGGTTTCCTGGGTCGCTGACCCAGTGATTCAGTTCTGTTCATGTTCAGTTTAGTTCGCCACATTAATGTTCTCATTTCCTGTTTTTCCCGTGTCAGCTTGTGTGATTGGTCAGATTATGTTCAGCCCTGTACTCACCTGTTTCCAATCATTGTCATCATTCAACCTGTGTATTTAAGCTCCTCGGTTTCACCAGTTCTTTGTCGTGTCATTGATGTTCGTGTGATGTTGTCCTTCCCGTGTGTTTTCTCAGTTCAGTCAGCCATTCAATTGTCCAGCCAGTCAGTGTCCGTTCACCCTCTGTTCATCCACTCCTTATAATAAACCTTCACTAGTCCTCACCTACCTGCGAGTCCTGCGTTTGGGTTCTTTCTTCCTCGCCTCCACACTAGTGATGGTAAATTTGATTCTTTTTACTGAATCGAGTTTTAATGAGTCACTCACCAAAGTAAATCGGGTTTTTTGAGTCATTTGATTCACTGAGTCAGTTGACCAGAGAGTGCAAAAAATTTACATTTTCACTTAAACTTAATTTGTTTCTCTTTTCATGTAAATCCCACTGCTAAGATGAATGATTAAAAAAAAAACTATTTTATAGAGCAAAAAACTACGGAAGCATAGAGCTGCCACCCAGGCAAAAGAAAAATACAAGTGTATCACGTTATAACGTGAAAAGTTTATTGTTCTAACAAGATACTTTTCCTGTTTTTACAATATACTTTTCACGTTTGAACAACATAATATCACGTTATTACAATATACATAATTATCACGTTCGTACAATATAAATATTATATTGTACGTGATAATTATATTGTTTGAACAATAAAGTTTTCACGTTATAACATATATTTTATTGTTCGAGCATGATATATTGCCGTAAAAATACGGAAGCGTAAAACATAGTGAAGTGGGTGACAGTGCAGATCAGAGTGCGAGAAAATGGCTCGTTTATTGGAATGAATTAAGTTCTATTTTATGCTTGGATTGAGGCATGGGGAGATTTTGCTGTTATTGAGCAGTTTGGACAGTATTGTGATAAGCATGCGGACACTTAGAAGAAACCTAAAACGCATGGGACTAAACGAGAAAGAATGAGTCCGATCCGATTGAGGTAGCACGATTTCTTATTGATCAACTGGAGGGACATGGGAGGCTCCATGGATACAAACTAAACCACCTGAACTGCATTCAGGTAGGTTATGTTGTCACGCAGAGTACTGTGAGACATTTACTGAAATATCTTGACCCTTACGGTGTTGAGCAACGATGCAGAAATCGCCTAATGCGACGCACGTATGTAAATCCTGGACCAAATTTCATGTGGCATGTTGACTCCTATGACAAACTGAAGCCTTTTGGAATCTGTATAAATGGAGCTATTGATGGCTTTTCGAGAGTTATGATTTGGCTTCATGCCTATTCAACAAACAATGATCCCAAAGTCATTGCTGGATATTTCATAGCAGAAGTTGAAAAGAGGATGGGAACACCTGCTAGGATTCGCTCTGATTTGGGAACAGAAAATGTCATAATGGCCGAGATGCAACGATTCTTGCGCTGGACTATGGATCCGAACGTCAGAAACTGTTTTATTACTGGATCCAGCAATCACAATCAGCGTATTGAAGGCTGGTGGGCCTTTCTGAGACGACATCATGCTCAGCACTGGATAAATTGTCTCCAGGAACTAAAAGACCATGACTGCTTTTCTGGATGTTTTTTGGACAAGCAGCTCATATTGTTTACATGCCTGAACGTCATCGAGGTATGTAACCATGTTTATATTCTTTGAATGAGTCATTGTGTGTGTGTGTGTGCGTGTGTGTGTGCGTGTGTGTGCGTGTGTTTGCGTGTGTGTGTGTGTTTGCGTGTGTGTGTGTGTGTGCGTGTGCGTGTGTTTGCGTGTGTGTGTGCGTGTGTTTGCGTGTGCGTGTGTGTGTGCGTGTGTTTGCGTGCGTGTGTGTGTGTGTGTGTGCGTGTGTGTGTGTGCGTGTGTTTGCGTGTGTGTGTGTGTTTGCGTGTGTGTGCGTGTGTTTGTGTGTGTGTGTGCGTGTGTGTGTGTGTGTGCGTGTGTGTGCGTGTGTGTGTGCGTGTGTGTGTGTGTGTGTGTGCGTGTGTGTGTGTGTGTGTGCGTGTGTGTGCGTGTGTGTGTGTGTGTGCGTGTGTGTGTGTGTGTGTGTGTTTGCGTGTGCGTGTGTTTGCGTGTGCGTGTGTGTGTGTGTGTGTGTGTGTGTGTGTGTGTGTTTGCGTGTGCGTGTGTGTGTGTGTGTGTGTGTGTGTGTGTGTTTGCGTGTGCGTGTGTTTGCGTGTGCGTGTGTGTGTGTGTGTGTGTGTGTGTGTGTGTTTGCGTGTGCGTGTGTTTGCGTGTGCGTGTGTGTGTGTTTGCGTGTGTGTGTTTGCGTGTGCGTGTGTGTGTGTTTGCGTGTGTGTGTTTGCGTGTGTGTGTTTGCGTGTGTGTGTGTGTGTGTGTGTGTGTGTGTGTGTTAGAGAGAAAGAGAGACACGGAGAGAGAATAAAAAGTTTGCTTTAACACCCACCATGCACCATCCCTATTATTATCACTGCGTTCAGGATATGAAAAAAATGCATATTTCACTGGCCAGAAACATAAAATGTCTAAAACAATTCACGTTTAATAATTACTTTAAATTTTCCACAGTATCACGTGTCTACCACTGTTATTCTTGTTGTTGAGTATTTTTGATAAACTCTGTTTTTCCGACTGTCACTGTGTGGTGCTTTTTATTGATTGATTGATTGATCGTACTTTATTCATCCCGAGGGAAATTGGGTTAAGGTTGCCAGCCGTGCCAGCGCCGTTTTGGGTAACATGTTGAGCCAAGAGAAATGTGTTCTTTTACTGATATGAGATTTTTTAATTTTTAATATTTAATAGGAAGAGCTGCAGCAAGTTGCACATATGTGGAACACCCACATAATACGCAGAAGCAGAAATGCAGTTGCTCCAAGTGGACGTCCGATTCTCATGTACACCATCCCTCATCTCTTTGGAGGACAGGATCATCTGAAAGAGGTTTCTCGGGAGGCAGTGGATGCTTGTAAGCAAGAATGTCAACAGAGAGGACCTTATACCTGTGATGAAACCGTTTTCAGCTTGTGTTGCCTTATAATGTCAGAGAACTTCTTACTTCCACCAAGCACAGCAGATGAATCCATTGAACTGTATCTCTTCCTGAGAGCCTATATAGTGAAGGACTTATAAACCTAAATATAATTGGGCTTTGGGAATTTTTACGCATATATTTTTGGGTACAATGTTTTATTTGTGCAATAAACAATAGAAAAGACATTCATTATTATTTTGTTTGGATTTTTGGTTCAAGATAGTAGCAAGCAAGCATGTCTAAATATATTTAACCAAATCTGCGTACTCCAACCTTTTGGCATTTCCAATTATTTTTTAACTGAATTTCTATTATATCTGATTTCTGTTTTAAGACTGTCAAAAAAAACTGCTGATCCGATATCATTCATGAAATATTGTTTTCAATTTTACTGAACACATTGTGCAACTGCTATTCATCCACGAACAGTTTCTTGTAAACTGGTAAATGTACAAATTCTGCATTATTTAATAATTAACAAACAGTGTTAGATGTTAACCTCCCTTTTATTTGTGTTCAAGGAGAAGAAAACACGGACTCTTGATAAACACAACAAAACTTAACTTATGTGCCAATTTTCTGTCTTTTATTCCAGTCAACTATTGCATCAAACACATTGCCTTCCAAAGTTATTCCCTTAAAATATGTTCTAAACAAATGACTGGTGGAAAGGTAAAAAATATATATATACTTGAAAATAATTAATATTAAGTCTTTTGAATTATTACTAAACAAAACATCCCCTCTAGCAGACATCTTGTATCCTACAAAACTGCACCACAGACCTGTGGAAAAGGACCTTGACACATGATAAGAACTAATAATAAGCATAGTTCACCTCTTGCTGCTAACCATATGAACTTATTAAACATAATTAGTTAACATTTAAACTAGTAAAACTTTTAAGTATGAAAATTTAAACTGAAATTTACATTTTTCATGGTGGAAACAAATTGATGTTATCCACAATTTTTGAAAATAAATTCAAATATGAAATAAAACACTTCCCTGAAATTTAAGCTCTTTCTTTTTTTATACAATGATGTGTTCCCTGTTTGTGGGTTTAACAAACTTTAGAGCTTCATAGCCAGTCATTGTTAGTGCAAACCTTTCATTCTTTGGTTTAAACATGATGGACTTTAATCAAGCTATGCTGAACTCATAAGAGCTTTTAGCAGCCAAAACATTGTTCAGTTCATTTCGTAGTTCTGGGTAGGACGTGTATGTCCATGGTAGTTCCAGAAGAGGGCCGCATGTGTGTGCCACAGGTCGTCGTGCCAGTCCATCCACAGGCGTGAACAGTACCTCAACCTTGTCAACACAGATGACATCTGACCCAGTAAGAAACCTGAACATCCTTCTGAGCCCTGTATCGTCAAGTCCTCTGATGTACTGGTGCAGAAATCTGAAGCTCTGCTTCTCTGCTTGAGTGGTGGGAGAGGCAGTAAGCAACTTCAAAAGCTTTCTCGTTGTTGGCTTTTTATCCTCATACATTTGTAGGACATCTTGTGGGCTTTGAAAAGCTTCTTTTAGGAAGTAGCTTGCAACTAAGGACATTTTCTCTGCGGCATATGCTGGTTTTTGGATTAATTGTTTGTGTGCGACTTTCAGAAGAAGGTCTTTTAAGTTCTCTTTGGTTGGAAGCACTGATACATCCAGGCGATCCATGAGATCCAGCACTTCATCCCTGTCTTCATCTGAAAGATCTTCTTTTAGTGCCCTTGTTATCAGATCCCTATCTGATTGACTTAGGTAAAAGAGAAGACTTTCAAACAGCAGATCATCTGATACTTGATTCTCACCGAAGATGAGTGCCACTGTGAAAACAGGAGCAAGGCGACAAGGGAAATATCCATGGTCTTGAAATCCCTTCAGTAAAATTCTACCCATGGATTTCCACTCTTCTTCCTGCCATTTAGGAGACAGTGATGGCACTCTGAACTCCTCTCCTTCAGCTGTGTTGTCCACAAACTCTGACCAAAATGGAGCATACACATCTCTTGATACACCGTCTGCATCAGCTCCTTTTTCATCAATGTAGGTGTATTTTAGAGGGTGTATGAGGAGTGCTGGATCTTTGAACTGGCTGATCATCTCCTCCAGAATAGTAACCCTGTGAAGTTTGATGGTAACACAGACAACATCATATGATCCTGCAGAGCTTATTGCTTCATTGCTTATAGATGTATCTGGACTACTGACTGCTGTGTTTGTTGGAGGAAGTGTAATGGATGTGATGACCAGATCATCTTCCTCAAACTGCAGGAATGGTTCATCTATTACAGTGTCATCAAGTTGACAAGGCAGAGGCTCTCCAAGGTAGGGTCCAATCATTACCTCAGATGTGTCTAATAATACATCTTCATCAGCATTCCTAGATTCTGATGATGAGATCACAACAGTGTGAGAAGCTTCTTCATCTCCTTGATGTGAGTCAGTCAGTTGTGTAACATTGTTTACATGTGTTTTCCCTCTATCATAAACTTCTTCATCATCGTCATCATTGGAAAATCTTCTTGTGCACAAGTAAAATCTCAACATTCCCATTTTAAGTGCTGAGTAGAGTTCTCCAACTGTGACATCTTCATCAAATACGGCCTCTTCCTGATAGTCTAATATGTCATGACTGAACACCTCCCATCTTCCAAATTTGCTTTTTCCACTTGGAAAGAAAAGATCTTTAGCATACTGTAATATGTCAGCTTTTCTGGAGTCTTTGGGCACATCAAAGGTCCTTGTTCCTCCTCCTCTGCGCTTTCTCACTTGCTTACCTTCATGGATCCACCCTAACTCAATTTTTCGAGTCTTTTTCTCAGCCCATTTGTTGTTTTTTGCATATGTTCTTTTTCTCTTAGAAACAAATGCCTCCTCATGATCAGGTTTCTTCTCATTTTCATTGATTCCCATCTTTTCCTTCAATTTTTCGAGCAATGAGTTTTTTCTTGATTCCTTAGTACTTGCACCACTGTTTTCCAAGCAGAACCGTCTGGCAGCTATCCGGTCACCATATGTTGGGATGTAACCAGACAGGGTCTTGTCATCCATGAAATCAATCACTGTGGCATCAATCTGTAATAACAAAGATATTTATTACTATACAGAAGTACAAGGTATACCTGCTGCCACACCACATGAGGTACCTCACTAAAAAAATGTATGTAAATTTCACATGTGTTTTGATAATTGTCTGTTATTATTTTAGTGGCAGGCATCAATATTTAGCATTTTACTCTTTTCCTCTCTCTATGCCAGCAACATTAATGAGATTCTCTAACATGTTATTAATAGAAATATTACAGTATATACAACGCCCACCTTTGAAAAAGTAAATTAGTATTCACGTATCTTTCAGTTGCACAGAGCACAAAGGGTTGAACTCACTGTTTTTTTTTAATTGAAGCCAAATATCAATATAAACACAGTTTAATTCATTTGTTTTTAGATAAACAAGGAAACATTGTGCATCACATAATATAGCGATATATTTAAGAAACCTGGAATCTGCATACGGGTTAAGTAGTAACATGTGGTCATACAACGACCCAGTTTTATACAGCGGGTTAATTTGTTTTACATTCTCCATTCCATATACATCCACACCAATGCAGCCTACCGTTACGTCCTTACGCAGTTAAAGCGAGAGAAGCGAAAACCGCTGTGGTTGCTAACTTAGCAATATGTCATATTTTTAGACGCTGTAACTTCGTAAAAAGCGAGTTTTACAAGTTTCCCCCTCAAGAGAGCACTTACGTGTTCTTGTAGCATTCGTAAGAGACAGTCCTCAGGTACACCACGATTCCGAAGAAATCTCAGAAGTGGGCTATCAGTGTTTGTGTTGAAAGCAGGGCATTCAAAGTTAAGTGCCAGTTCTGAAGAGCGTGAGCTCTCCACAACTACCATGGATTTGGGTTTCCGAATGCAACACGTTTTACGTTCTTACAATAAAAAATGTTATTGTAATAGTATCACGTTCGTACAATATAATATTTATATTGTACGAACGTGATAATTATGTATATTGTAATAACGTGATATTATGTTGTTCAAACGTGAAAAGTATATTGTACAAACAGGAAAAGTATCTTGTTAGAACAATAAACTTTTCACGTTATAACGTGATACACTTGTATTTTTCTTTTGCCTGGGTGGCAGCTCTACGCTTCCGTAAAAAACAGCAAAAACATTTCTAAAATTAAGCAATTTTCTATCAAAACTGCTTAATAAACATTTATTTTGTTTATTTGTATTTTATTAGTATTTTCCTTAAATGTGTTAAATATATATTTTCTCATCTAAATGTCCCCTGAGCTGTGATCCAGGGGGCGGTAATGCGCCTTAACATTGGTTGCCAACCAAGAAGAAGAAGAAGCTGTGAGCCAGGAGAGAGGGGGTGAGCGAGTCCTGAGTGATTCGCTTACGCTTATGGTTCAGCACAGGAAGGGAGGGGGTGAGTAGCTCAAATGTGCTGTTAGCATGTTAGCAGAGCGATGCTACTGTGAACCGAGGAGCTATTTTCTTGATGTGAGCTTCTACTCAGGGTTTTTTCTTCCAGTTCAGAACAGAAATGCTTTTGTTAAGAAACTGGCTGTTGTTCCCCCCCCCCCCCACAATTATAATTATAAGCTAGATATATTTCTACTGATGGAATTAGTTTGCTAACAGCAACAGGGATTAGTCAGTGAGTCAGTTGGGCTTGTGAATCATGGTTCACAACTCAGTAAAGTGATTCTCAAGTATTGAACGATTCGTTCACGAATCGAACATCACTACTCCACACAACGCCCGACAGCTGCCTTTCATAGTGTGTAACTTGAAGGCCCTGAGTACTTTCTCCCACACTGAAAACACTGGGATGATCACATTATTTGAACATTACCTAATAAGACTGATTCAGCACAGACAGTTATGTTAAACTTTCCTAGCAGTCCTTCACAAACAGGGAACAGTCTGTCTATTCTCTGCATCTGTCAGCTGCTGCTGGCTCTTCCTCCTCCTCTTCCTCACACACTGCTGAGTTTGTCCTGGTGGATCATCAGGGGTGCAAAGCCTCACAGATGATGTGCAGCAGTGGGTTCCTCAGTCTGTCCTCACTCTGGACACTTGCAGTCGTCACACATGGAAATCAAATGTGTGATAAGCTGCAGGATTCAAACACAAGTGTAACTTATAAACACATGTTCATACTTTTATTCCACAATCAGAGAGAAAGAAACAGAGAGAGAGTGCAGGACAGACAGACAGGTGACAGTCTCAGGTGTACACACTGCTACACAACAGCACCAGAGAAGCAGGATTTAGTGTTTGTGTTATTACGAGTGTAAACAAGAAGAGTTCCAGATGGTACAGTGGACACATGTGTGACTGCTGTGATTAAAGCATCTTTCTTTCAGCTTAACGAGTGAACCGTCAGCTCGTTCAAACACACGTTAAAGTCCGTTTGGCTCGACACCACCGAACAGAGGCAGCAATATAACACAGCTAACATTAACAGTGCAGTGGATCCTGCTTGTGCCGTGATGTTCAGGACTGCAAACCGAGCAGCATCACTGACTTTCAGCTTGTTGTGTTTGTGGATATATGACTGAGTTTTTATTCTCAGTCCTTGGTTCATTTAACTCAGTAGCAGTTAAACTGGATGTCTCACACTCACCAGAATTACATTGATTAGTCTTGGTCATACAGGCAGAATTTACTTCATTACAGCCTCTTTGTTCATATAATCAAATCAAAATGTATTTCTATAGCACCAAAGTGCTTCACAATTAGCAAAGAACAGAGAAAACAATAGAGAAACAAATACCGATAAATGAGAAGACAATGTATTAACATAAAAAACAAACAAACATAACAAACATAAAACAGGCCTGATGATAATCAAACTCAACTTGAATTAAAAGCCAAGGTGAAAAAAAAGTTTTAAGATGCAATTTAAAAGACTGAATATTCTCTGAAGTACGAATCTCTTCAATGAAACTACTGTACTACACTGCTGAGTGACCGTCTTCTGCTCGTCAAATACATGTCATTGCAGTGTTGACTCTGTGCTAACTTGCATATGCCAAATAAAACTGAAACTGAAAGGCTGCAGATAGATAAGAGTGAGAAATAAATTGCGTTCATGTTTGCAATTTTGTCTTGTTACACAATATTTGGAATTAAATAAAACAAACAAAACACTACATTTTAGGAAATATTAGTGGGTGTTTTCGTGTTTGGTATTTTCTACTACTTGGACACTAACGTGGCCGTCCAATGAGATGACGGTGCCAGAAGTGGCCCGCGGCTCATTTGAGTTTGAGACCCCTGCTCTAAGAACTCCAAAGCGCTTTACACTACATCCAGTCATCCACATTCACACACTGGTGATGGCAGCTACATTGTATCCACAGCTGCCCTGGGGCGCACTGACAGAGGCGAGGCTGCCGGACTTCATTAAGCTTCGTTTAATGACCAAAAGAACGAGATCGTGGATATAAGTGGCAGAAATTAGCTTTCTCCGAATGGTGGCTGCCCTCTCCCTTACAGATAGTGGCCTCCTCCTGAGTGAGGTGTTCCAGGCATAATAGCAATGTATATTTTATTGAGAAACTCGTCTCTGCATTTAACCCATTCATTCAGTGAAGCAGTGGGCAGCAGTGTATAGGGACAGTACCTTGCTCAGGGGTACCTCAGGGTAGCCGTTCGGGGGATTCGAAAATGCACATTAATTGGGAGACACTGACTGATGCAAAGAAAACCAGGGTGTACAGTGTACACTGTAGTCTATAGCACCCAGGAGTGTTAGGTTATTATGCACAAGATGGTAAGCTGTCTTCTGGCAACTGTCGAATTGAAACAAACGAGCGTGCTGTGTGTGCAACAGCACGAAAAACATTACTAAGGATGCAACGATACCAATTTTTTCAAACCGATACGATACCGATACTTGGATCTGAGTACTTGCCGATACTGAGTACAAAAACCGATACTTTTACCACACACACACACACGCAAATGCAATGAATTGGAAGACAGGTTTTATTTTATTCTTAAAATAAAATCTTAATAAAAATGACCACAAAAAATTTCAAGTGAAAAATAAGCACTTCTGTTAAATTATTGCGGAGTGTCCACATTGTAATTTAACAAAATATCACTGAACTATTGGCAATGTCTCGAGCTTTCAGAATAATAAATAAACACTTCTGTTTGGAATAAAATAAACTTTTAAATTGTTGCAGAGTGTCCATATTGTAAACGAACAAACAAAATAACGAAAGTATTTGGCATTGACGAACAAACTCCTCATCTGCCCGTGGATCATCAGTCCACTGTGCCGTTAAACTGAGGACTGACATCGCGCACACACTGCTGTCTTTACCTCTTCAGAAAGTTTTGGCACCATTATCTCCCTGATGTATGGGCGGCTGGGAATTTCATATCGCGGCTCGAGTGTGCTGAGAAGACGGTTCAATCCTATGTTTTCCACGACCAGCATTGGCTGGTCATCCAGAGCGATAAAATGAGTCAGAGTCTCTGTTATTTTAACTGCCTGTGGATTTTCTCTTGACATTTTTCGTTGCTTTTCCAAAACCTGAGTTAAAGTTGGCTGTTCCTGTCCACACTGCTGACATTTTGTTTAGCCTAGCTACAGCAGCCTCCAGTTTTTTTTTATCTGGAGCCGCCAGTCTCACTCGCCTAACCCTGTGCCTGTTTAGCGCTGGATGTCCCCCTAGTGGCCAATCTAAAAAACTACAACAGAAATGACATGCCACCCTCTGACTAAAGAAATAAGTTAGTATCGGTTCATGGTATCGGTTAACTTTTACGAGTATGAGTACACACACATTTTACAGTATTGGCCCCGATACCCGATGCCAGTATCGGTATCGGTGCATCCCTAAACATTACCTGTCCTTTTATTAACTGTTCAAGTAGTGCTGGTCATAGCTGCTAGCTACCTGGGTAAGGGTGTCATGGGTCTGTAGCTCTGTCCACCAATACACCCTGTATTTGTCATGATAAACTGATCAGCTGGCAGATTAGAACACAGTATGCAGGACTGAAACTCAAAGAGGAGCTGTATTGTTGGAGCTCACAGAAAATTTAAAATAAAGCTGGAATTAAAGTGAAAACACAGGAGCGCACAGCATGTAAAAATGAGGGAGAACATGATAGAGAACAGAGAGACTAAGACAGTGGCTCTACATGCAGGGTTATGAGGAAATGGTAAGCAGCTGGGAATACAACTGACAAAGGACACAAAACTAAACAGTACACAAGGAATAAAGACAAAACAAAACAGGAAACATCACAAACCGTTAGAGACTGAGACTGAACTTGACGCAGACAAAAAGGAAACAACCATCGAGACATGACTGACTGGAAGACAAGACTAACTACTGAGACAGGGCAGAGACAGACACGAGGACACAACTGGGGGAATCACAAAAGGGAACAAAGAAATCTATAACAAACAAAATCAGATAATGAACTCACAATTCAACTCCAAATTCAAATTCTGGTCAAAGATCCAGAACCATGACTGCATGGACTAAACATGACAGGAGAATGCCTGAACCTGTGTAGAAACTGTGAAAATGTTTGGGGTGATCCATGTTCACATGTTTCCAACTGGACTGTGTCACAGTGTCATGTTAATAATATTTTGCAGGGCGATGGCAGGACAGAGGCAGGGCTGCTGGAGTTTGAAGCTCCTGGTCATCCTCAGCCTCCTCAGCCTCACTGAAGAGTTCGGTAAGAGACTACAGCACTACAGATGACCACACATGTGCAGACAAACACACACTCATATCGCATACACAACTTTCTCTCTGGTGTGCAATGTTACCAAGTGCAGTTTTTCCTAATATTTTTTTTCTTTTCTGCCTGTCCCGTTTGGCTCTTTTGCATCAGAATTATTGTCTAAAGGCGAAGAAAGATGCCCAACAGATTTACTTTACCAAATGGACCATCCGGGCCTTGCCCTATTGGTCTATTTGATTCACCTTTTATTGTTTATTTTATTTTACTTTAACCTGCTAAATACAGGACAGACTTGACTGGGGAAAAGAAAGGGGAGAAAGTAAAACAGCGGGGAAGAGGAACGGTGATAAAGGGCAAAAAAAACAAAAACCAACAAAAAAACCAGACAAAAAATGCATATATCAATCACCTGGATCACCTGTTGAGAAAGAAAAAAGAGAAAACCAGCAAAAAAACAGAGCAACATCATGGCGATGATCTATGTGAATATAACAGTAAATACTAAATATTAAATATTATTGTGCAGCACGTAAGATCGACAGTTTTTCCTACTATAACAGAGCGTTTTATTCTTTTTCGTATAGTACTTTAGTCTGTTGTATATTTTATTCATGTTGTTTAGTTTGTTATAATATTTATGTTGTATTGTGTTTTTCTTAACAACAATGAAATTTTGTATTTAATTTTAAAACAAACTGGGAGCCAGTGAACAGAGGCAAGCACCAGGGAGATATGTTCGTGTCTCTTTGCACGTGTCAGGAGACGAGCTGCAGCATTCTGGACCAGCTGGAGCCGTGCTAGACACGACTGGCTGACACCTACATATAAAGAGTTGCAGTAGCCCAGTCGAGATAGGATAAAAGTGTGGATTGCCCGTTCTAGGTTTTTAAAAGATAGTGCATCTTAGGGGCATACAAATCCAGTGTAGAAGTGGTTCTCGGCCAGAACCAGGACTTAGTTCCCCATCCCTAACAAATTGCTGAGCTTTAAACTGTGTTTCAATGCTTTCAGAGGTGAGAGATGATGAGTGGGAGGAACTCGGCTCTGACATCGCTGCACTGCATCAACTCCAAGGACTGTCTGAACATATGTTTGATGAAAAGCTTATGAACTCCTCAACAACCAGGTATCTTATGGCTATTAACAGCTGTTACTACATTAAAACCCCTGTGGGTATCATAGACATTGGTTATTAGAAGCACTGTGTGGCTCTTTCAGTGCGAGTGTCATAGAAGCATTTAAATAAGCCTTGTCACATGTGGAAAAAAAATAATATTTAATATCAGGGGGCAAAGGTTACTGAAAACATGAGCTATCTTGGCTGTCTCCTAGTGGAGATCTTTTTTTTCTGCTCCAACACAGACAAAGCAGCATGCACTGGTATCTGTTATATAAAATAACCAGTCTGGTGTGTTCATGGCCTCATCACTCAGTAGGAAACTAATTGAGAAAATGTTTTAGGGAATATAGTTTGCTGGAGATGCAATATAGCGCAGTGTGCCAGAGACAGGAGTTGAATTCAAAAACAGCTTTAATGCCAAAGTCTTTTTGAAAAAACAGAGGTGGATGCAGGAATAACACACAACAACCTGACGTCTAGTGAAACCACAGAATAAGGGTGGAAATGACAAAGGACAGGAGTTAGACTCTGACAATAAATACACAGCATGTAAGGAGGGGAGAGGAAACAGGTGGGAACGAATCAGACAAGATGAGACAAGGAAGTAGAACTAGAGAAAGACCCAATGCCCATGACGAAGAATGCACCTAAAAATTTGAGACTTAACTTTGACATTTACTACTTGCAACCACAGCACACTGCAACTTTTTCAAAAGTAAAAAAGTAATCCATAACAAAAAGTATAATGCAGAATGTGTTTCATTTAGGGGAAATGGCTACCACCTGTCAAGATTTGGAAGATCTGTAAAAAGGTAAAGAGGCTTTCAGTCATTTACATTTTTTAAATGGTGTTTAGCGTGTTTAAAATTGCTGTCTCATACCTGGATATTTCATGTCCTTTGCAAGTATTTGTAAAATAATTTGGACAGTGCTTCACAATACACTGGATTTTTTTTTTTGTTGAAATACTTGGTTATTAATGAGCCAAAAAGTCCATTAGGGGTCATCACAGCAGCTCATCTGCATCCTTTTCATACTGCGTCCATATTTTCCTTTGTGACACCAACCCTCTGCATGTCCTCCTTCACCACATCCATGAAGCTTCTCTGAGCTTCTCCTCTTTCCATCTTCACATCCTTAGGCCAGTATATCCACTCTCCCTCTGCATGTGTGCAAACCATCTCAGCCTCAGACTTAACTTTGTCTCTAGACTGCTCAACATGAGCTGTCCCTCTGATCTACTCATTTCTCATTTCCCTCTGGGGGAGGGGTGGGGGTGGGGGGTATGCCCAACTGCGCTTTGTTGACTGTTTCAGACTTTAAGACGCCATGTATCTCAAGAAATGGGGAGATGAACTGCTTTTTGTCTGTTTTTGAGGGTGGGGGAAGAGGCACAAGGGTTGATATAAGCCAGCGAACTCCTTCCTTGAGCCTGACACCCCGCCTATATTCTTCTAACGGCGTTACTTTTTTCAGTAATGAGTAATCGAACTAATTACTATTCCTATCGTTACAACGCCGTTACAGTTACTAACAAGAAAATGCAGTCGTGTTACTGTTTTTCAACAAACAGACAGTTGAAGCTGTGTTCAGCTCGCCGCATCTTATATCAGCTGTGCGCGCTCCCGCGGCGGCAATCACTTTCTGCCTGACGATCACTTTTTGGCACAACACCTGGAGCTAAGGGGGCAAAACAATCGCATGAGTGCTGCTGAACAAGCTAGCGAGCTAACTCCCTGCTAACTTCTAACTCCGTTAAATGTCATAAATTCCGTTTTCATGGATGCCTGGATGTTAAACTCAATTGTTACACCTGGTAGAGCAGAACGCTGATCATTGTATTACAGATGAAAGACTTTAGACAGTTTTTCAACTCTCAGTAATGCCACAGTGATCGTTTGATATATGTGTAACGGGTGTATTAAAAAATAATTTATATTTCACCAAAGATCCATCCTGCAGTGTTATCTCGCTTTGTCAGTATTGGTTATGTATATGTATTTATTTATATATGTTTATTTTCTGTATTTATATTTTGGGAGCTTTTATTTTGTTTGTGTGACCTTTGACTTCCCACGAAGTCACTTCCTGTAGCTGCGCGCTATTTTCCTCAGTCGCCGAGAGGCCCCGCTGAGGAGAGGTGAGCATACGCTAGTGTTCTCAGTTACAGAGCGAATAAACACAGTTAAAGTAACTAAAATTCTGGGAGAATAAATCCACCCAGCTGGCAAAGTGAGAGCTGACTCCTCTGGTCATTCGCACAACACAACGCAGAGAACTAACGGCAATAAGAGTTTAAGGCCAGACCGGCTACAGTGGTGCCGTGACCCGGATCCACACCACTTCAGACTTGCTCATCGTGGTTCGTGGAGACGCGATCAACATCAGTTTGGTCACCAGAGGTTGCTGTAATGGACAATTTAATGTAAGCTCTGAACACAAATCCCAAGCGTTCGAGGAAACACTTGCACCTTTTTTTTTGGACTGTTGTTTACAAGGTAAATTTAATTCTGCTGTTTGCATTGTGCATATGTTATAACAATGGATGATGAAAAAGTTTCAAGTGACGGGTTCAGCTTTGCCATGGGAAGAGGGAGGGTAATTGAGGGGTTGCCTAGTACACCTGTTCGTAGTGCAGGCTCCCCAGCTTTCTGTTCCACTCGCATACTTGGTTGCACATCTTCCAGTAGTGGTAAAGGTAACTCATTCTCAGACCCTTCAGCCACAGCAGACCCAGCATTAAATGACCTGATAACACATATAGCTCAACAGGTGGGGCAGACCATTAGGGATCAGTTGAAAAAGGAATGTGGGGAAAGGGATGACGGGGCCGCACAAGCTCAGAGCAGTGTAAGCCAGCCACCCAGCGAGCCCACTTACCTTAACCTGACTGGGGCAAAGCTAGTCCTGCAGTCAGATGTGAGAGAGCCTCCAGTCTTCAGAGGAGATGGGTCGGATAAACATACAGTCTGTGAGTGGGAGGAGCTGATGAGAATGTATGTCAAGAAGCGAGCAACACCCCTTCAGGAACAGTACCAAGAAACAATGTTCAAGTTGATGGGCAAAGCTAAGGACATTGTAAGAATAACTCTGAGAAGCACCCCATCGTTAAAACCTTGTGAGAATCCAAATGTTATATATGACATACTGAGGCAACATTTCAGTGACATGACATATTCGTGTATGCCTATGGCCGATTTCTACAGCACAGTTCCAGTGCCAGGAGAAACTCCTGTAGAATATTGGGTCAGACTGAATAAGGCAGTTGATGCAGCAGAGGAAAGCCTGAAGAGACTTGGACGGCACATGGAGGATCCCTGCCAGGAGGCAGCCATGATGTTTGTGAAGTACTGCCCTGATCCCACCCTTGCTGCTGTTTTCAAGTTCAAGGCACCAGATAAGTGGACAGCCAGTGAGATTCAGGAGCAGGTGAATCGGTACCAGCTTGAGATGAAAGAGCATATGCTCCCCAGGTCTAAGTGTCTCACACCAGTTAAAGCTAACATCCAGACCCCTGCAGCTGATGGTCTAGCGACATCAATGCACCCGGGAGAAACACAGGTGCAGGCGGGATCAAATGAGACAGTAAAGTCCCCTTGTAATGACAGTTGCCTGAAATTACTAATCAGCCTTTTTGACCATGCTTTATCGCAGAATAACCAGGTTGCAGACAAGCAGCTTCCTCCAGGTCAGACCCGACCCAGATGTTGTAGAGTATGCCAGTCCCCTGAACATTCTACCCTTGTGCATTGTAGGCAGAAACACCTATGCCTTGCATGCTTTGAGCCAAACCATATTAAGAGAAATTGCCCTCGTCGCTCACCGATTCAAAGGCGCCCTGCCTCCCAACCTAATGACACCCAGCCTTTAAACTAGCTGGCCCGCATTTGGTGAGGGGATGTGTGGGCACAGATGTTGAAACCCTCGGCAGTGATGACGTTGAAAAGCATTACATTAAAGCATGTGCAGCTGCACCAGATGGTGTTAAGGTGGTAGTACAAAACACACAGAGAGTTGGCCCGTTTGACAAACTGTTTTACACTCCTGTCAGCATTAATAACAGACACCACATGCAGGGTATGCTTGACTCTGGTTCCATGGCGTGCACACTCAGTGAGCAAGCAGAACAGAGTATGCTGAGTGAGAATACACTGCCAGAACCCACTCCCCTGCCTCAAGAAATAGTGCTAGTAGGCTGTGGTGGCACACTTACCAAGCCCAAATGCATGTATGAAGTTGAAATGAAACTGTATGGAGAGACTTGTATTGTTCCCATCCTTGTAGTGCCAGGTCAACGTGATGATATAATCATTGGCACAAATGTCATCCGGTTTCTCATGCACCAGTTGAAAATAACCAATGACTATTGGCGCCTCGTGTCAGGTGGCGGTTGTCCCCCAGAGTGTGAGCAGTTTCTTGACCTCATGGCTAATTCATCCCGAGGGAGAGGTGAAGAACTCCCAGACAAGATTGGCACAGTCAAGCTTCAGCAGTCAGTCACCTTGTTAGCAAGACAAGAGCATCTAGTCTGGGGCAAGCTGCCGAGTAATGTTTCTATGTCACCAGGGAGCACAGTGATTGTTGAAGCCACTTCATCAAAGTCCATGCCACGTAACATCATGGTTGGCCGCATCATAACGCCATTGTGGGGTGATAGGTGGGTTCCCATGAAGGTCACTAACCTGTTGGATAAACCAGTCACCCTGAAAAGAAACAGTAAGTTGGCTGACGTGTCCCCTTGTGTTGCTGTTGAGGATTTTGAAGTTTTCCAGGGCACCTGTCGACCCCAGAAATCTGTGCAGGAGGAAGAGAAGGATGATGCCCACCTCACTGATCTTAAACAGAGACTAAAACAGGTTGGGCTCAGCGAAATTGATATTGACCTGTGCCATGTTGGTCAAGGGGGGAAGGAGAAATTGGTTAAAATGCTTGAGAAGTACAATGACATTTTCTCCAAGCATGCACATGACTGTGGCAAGGCCAAAGGCTTTGTACACCGCATCAGGCTCACTGATGAGAGGCCATTCCGCCTTCCTTACCGCCGAGTCCCTCCCGCACATTATCAAAAGCTGCGACAAGTTTTGTCTGAAATGGAAGAACAGGAAATCATGCAAGTAAGACCCTGAGCAATTCACAGAAAAAGTACCCAGCCCACAGGCTAGAGTTTTTGGCATTGAAATGGAGTGTGTGTGAGAAGTTCAGTCACTGGCTAAGAGGTCATCCCTTTACAGTGTGGACAGATAACAACCCTCTCACCTACATCATGACAAAACCAAGGCTTGATGCTTGTGAGCAGCGTTGGGTGTCCAAGCTTGCTCCTTACACATTTGATCTGAAGCACATACCTGGTACCAAGAATGTCGTAGCTGATGCTCTCAGCAGAGACCCCTTTGCAACAACAGTCAGACTGTACTGATCACAGAGCAGTACAGTCACCTCCTTGCTGAAGCTGAGAGTGTCAGTTCTGAGGGAATACAAAATGCATTCCGGTTGAAGGTCCAAGGTCAACGCGTGGACACACCACCTTTCCGCACCACAGGACTGCAGACGCCCTCGTCTCAGCCTGGGTGTGATGCTATGGATGTTAAGGCAATCCTGGATTTTCACAGTGAGTGGGATCTGGCTGCTGAAACAAGGGCTGTGGAACTGTTCCAGTCTGTTCAGGACCTAGTGTGGCCAGGACAGGAGTCATTTCCTGTGTCCACACTAGAGGAACTCCAGCATAGCCAGGAACTTGATCCCAGTATTTCAAAGATCTTACCATTTGTCACAAGGAGAAGGCGACCTTCCAGGCGTGAAAGGGCAGGATTTGATGTGAAAGCCATGGTGTTCTTTAAACAGTGGGAAAGGCTTAGGATCCAAAATGGAGTTCTCTATCGGATCACAAAGGACCCCCTGAGTAAACAAAGCAGACATCAGTTTGTTTTGCCTGACAGTCTCAGAGCAAAGGCACTGAATGGTGTCCATGATATTGCAGGACATCAGGGGCAAGCGAAGACTTTATATCTGGCAAGACAACGGTTCTTTTGGCCGAAGATGGAGTCTGATATAAAAGAGTCAAATGCTGTCAAAGATGCATCCTGGCCAAAACACCAGAACCCTCTGCTCGAGCCCCACTTGAGAGCATCAGAACCTCCGCCCCTATGGAGCTGGTGTGTTTGGATTTTTGGAGTGCGGAGGATAGTAAGCAACGCTCAGTAGATGTTCTTGTCCTTACAGATCATTTCACTAAGCTAGCCCATGCCTTCCCTTGCACAAACCAGACTGCAAAGCAGGTGGCTAAGAAACTATGGGACCATGTTTTCTGTGTGTATGGGTTTCCTGAGCGGATTCACTCCGATCAGGGGGCAAATTTTGAAAGTGAGCTCTTGGCAGAACTGCTCAAATTCTCAGGGGTCTCCAAATCCCATACTACGGCATACCATCCCATGGGCAATGGAGGGACTGAGAGGTTTAATAGGACACTTGGCAACATGCTTAGGTCCTTGCCCCTCAGAGAAAAGAACAAGTGGCCTCAACAAATACAAAGTCTGACATTTGCATATAATGCAACTGTACATGAGACCACAGGTTTTGCCCCATTTCAGCTCATGTTTGGCCACATCCCGAGGCTCCCCGTTGATGTGATGTTTAAACAGGTGCTCTGTGATCCTGTAGTTGTGGATCAAAAAAATTATGTGAAAACACTCATGTCACATCTTCATGAGGCAGCTAAGATTGCCCAGACTCATGCCATCAAGGAACAAGACAAACAGGCAAAAGGATATAACAGAAAAGTAAAGGGCACGTATCTGAACATAGGAGACAGAGTACTCATTGCCAATAAGGGTGAAAGAGGAAAGAAGAAACTTGCTGACAAGTGGGATGCAACAGTGTACACAGTCAGAGACAGAAATCTGCAGACTCACACATACAAGTTGGAAGATGACAGAGGCAACATAAAGGTGGTACATCGCAACCTGGTTTTAAATATCAGCTTCCTGCCAGTAGTGACTACTGAACTGTGTGACACTGGATCAGAGGGAGGGTCATGTGCGTCAGACCAGTTAGATTCCTTGGATGAGGAGACTGCAGAGGACAGGACCAGTGCTTGGATCAACTCAGATGATGATGAGAGTCAGGAGACCCTGAGTGAGGGACTCTCAGGATTGGGCAAGACAAGTCAACAAGCTCCAGAGGTGGTTGCAGGGGATTCAACCCAGTGTTCCCTGGTAGGAGAGGACTGCCCAGACAGAGACACAGACTTGGACAGTTTGGTAGCAGAACCTGACTTGGACTCCCCGTCTGTGTTAGACACACTTTCAGAAACTGCACTCACTCACTCACATCCATCAGACACAGATCGTGATGCACACACCAAGCCCCTATCAGTAGTCCCTGTGCATGTCGCCGACACGCAGATGCCTCCAACGGATGTATGTCATGATGTGGGTCCACAAGGACAGCCACGGGCAGGCCCGGACAATGTTGTCATGACGCGAGCTGGCCGAGTTAGTAAAAGAGTTAATCGACTCATTGAGTCCATGGTTCAAAAGCCTTTTGGCTTTAAGCGTTTGGCAAATTCAGTTAGCAGAAGGTCTCAGTCTCTTCTTACGCTGTTTTAAGTAAACCCAGGTGTTTAGAGATCTTTCTGTATTTTGATTCTACGGGACAGTATCCTTATGGCACAATTAAATACATAGTGTCTTTTTAAGGTATTGATGTGTGTGGATGGCTGGGAATGTGTGTGGTGTAAATGGCATCACACTGATCTAAGAAAGGCTGAGCCCTGATCACCCTCATGCTCTTTCTGAACCTATCTGGTAGGTGGCTTATACAGCTGATACTAGAGCTTATAGCTCGGAGGTTTAAACCCGTGCCCAGGAGCCATAAATTCTGTAGATTTGTCCCTGTGTTCCAATTAGATTGTTCACCTGACTGTTCTGGATTTTGGTGAAATCTAGGAGGGGTGGATGTAACGGGTGTATTAAAAAATAATTTATATTTCACCAAAGATCCATCCTGCAGTGTTATCTCGCTTTGTCAGTATTGGTTATGTATATGTATTTATTTATATATGTTTATTTTCTGTATTTATATTTTGGGAGCTTTTATTTTGTTTGTGTGACCTTTGACTTCCCACGAAGTCACTTCCTGTAGCTGCGCGCTATTTTCCTCAGTCGCCGAGAGGCCCCGCTGAGGAGAGGTGAGCATACGCTAGTGTTCTCAGTTACAGAGCGAATAAACACAGTTAAAGTAACTAAAATTCTGGGAGAATAAATCCACCCAGCTGGCAAAGTGAGAGCTGACTCCTCTGGTCATTCGCACAACACAACGCAGAGAACTAATGGCAATAAGAGTTTAAGGCCAGACCGGCTACATATGGACCTGCAGCGGAGTTTAAGCCCAGACACGGCTAGTGACGTCAGACTTAAAGACCGGATAAGCCCATATGGAAAAGATATATATAAATCTTATAAAGTTTGTATCTGTCTTGTGTGAAACTTGTATGAAAAGCATATAAGTGTGAAAACAGATATAAGATCCCTTGAAAAATTATATAATGAAACTTGTATGTTTTGGATACTTACTAAAACAATGTATGAAAGTAATGCGAAAGTGGCCACTTTCATGAGTAAATCATGTAAGCCTTATATGATTTACTCATGAAAGTGGCCACTTTCATGAGTAATCACATATAAGTTTTTACTATTTCTTTTCCGTATGGGAGGAGCTGGCTCGCGTTGTTCACTTTAAAGAGTCGGCTCTAAGAGCCGTTTCGTTCGCGACCGACACATCACTACACAACACCTGGAGCTCAGGGGGCAAAACAATGGCATGAGTGCTGCTGTTTGACTGAGGAAGAATAAAGGAGTCGTGGTAAGACAATCACATGACCACTTAAAGACAAAGCAACAAGGTGACATATACCAGGTTTTAAATTGTGTTGATAGGCCAGTAAAACCAGAGTCATGATAAACAAGATATACGCGGCGTTTTTTCCTCAATAGTTTCGTCACGTTTGCTGTCTAAGGACAGCGCAGCGAGCGCTCTCTGCTTATGAGCAAAAAAACCCTGCCCTTTCGTGTTGGTGGAAAAATGCACCATGGCGACCAATCAAAAAATCATATGGCAACATGACATTTGGTTGCTTAGAAAGAGGGGGAAGTTTTAGGAGTGGCGTGCTGTCTTGTGTAGTTAGCGTGTAGTGTTGTGGATAGTTTTGTGTTGTGTGTCAGAACAATGAGGCGACTGCTGTCTCCAGGTAGAAACAGGAGTGACACACCTGCTGCTGTCAGACCTGCAGGTATCAGGCTGTGATGTTGTTTGCAGAACTTGTGCATAGGATTTTAAAACTGACATTTTATATTTGCATTTAAAGTTATGAAATATGATTCAATAAACATGTTTGTGGTTGTTACAGTAAAAAAATATCACTTTTTTCTACTCAGATTTTATGTTTTTTGTCTGATTTAGATCAATTGTGTTAACACAGTTTGTCAAAATGAAAACATGACTGTAAATTCAGACACATGAGGTTGTGCTGATGAGACCAAACAAGGCAAATAAATAGTTTTTAAAGGTGAAATGTGGAGGAAACATCAGAAATAGTTAAAAATGGCCAATTCTACCCTGGACCCCAGAGGGTTAAACTTTTTTTTTTTAAAGTAACGTAATAGTTACTTTTCAAGTAATTAATTACTTTTAGAATATTGTAACTCAGTAACTAACTCAGTTACTTTTTTGAAGAAGTAACTAGTAGCTATAATTAATTACGTTCTCAAAGTAACTTGCCCAACACTGGTCATTAGTCAGCTGTGTACTCACTGGTCTGCCATTATCATCCTCATCAGTCTGTGTATTTAAGTCCTTAGTTTCCTCCAGTTCATTATGTTGTTGTCGTCGTCCCTGTGCGAGTGTCTTCAGTTCAGCCAGCCAGTCAGTCTTCGTTCATGTTCTCTTCATTCATCCACTATAATCTTCTCTCATCGCTAATCAATGAGTCCTACGTTTGAGTCCTCTTTTCCTTCTCTCCACACCACGAAGCCCTGACAGACACTGTTACTGAACAGTCATGAAAAACTTTAATAATACTGTTTGTTTAAAGAAAACTTTAACATATTTAAACGATGCCATCTCTGTGCGGTTAGTAAATGGTGAAATAAAAATTGTAGGCTTTTACAAGTCAGCAAGTGCAAAAAGGTGTGAGAGAAACCCTGCAGCTCAGCTCTAGAGTATGATTTCGAGGAGCCCATGTAGAACCTTTGAACCTCTGACTGTTGTATAAGATCGAAGAACTGCGATTTTTAAATATATTCTTGCAATTTTTTTCTTTCACAGGGTTATGAGATCAATGCAGTAATGCTAATATGTTAATTTTCCATTAGGCTGGACACTGAGCCACTAACTTTGCTGGATGGATTTCAGGACTGTGAAAACTTCCCAGCTTGTGTCATTACAAAGGAGAAGGTCAGTAAACATGAGACAAAAAATGACCACATGAACACTTAAACCCCCGCGGAGCCATCATTTTGCGTTTCTACCTTTAAAAGCCAGAGAGCAGTCAAACGCTGGAAGTGGAAGCTAAATTGGCTAGTCATTCATATGTATATTAGGTTGTTACCTAGGAATTCTGGAGGGAGGGGAGTGGGGGAAATAAATCTCCAAAAGTCACCAACTTGGAGTGTTTCAGTTTGCCATCTTAGGGAGAAATCAACACACATGGGTGTAGGTCCTTTGTTGCTGAGATTTATTGATGAAAACAGTACAAAAAACCAACCATTTGTACACATATTTACAAATAATAATAAAAAGCGAGTGAGTACATTACAACATTTTCAGCAATCACTCACAATCCTGGCACTGCCATGGTATCTGTAGTCTGCATTTACCACACGTGTATCTGTAGCAGTGAACACATCGCACAGTGGCCTGATTTTTCTTGCATCATGTGGAGGTCCATGAACCAATGAACATGCTCCGTTTGCTGTGCATGTTGAATAGTCCATTCTTGAATGCTATGAAGCATGTCAAGAGTGATGAAACACAGGAAGCTCTGAAGGCGACTCGAGATACTTCTCCTGGCCTTAGCCGTTGGCTCTCCATCTGCAGCGTACGCTTCTATTGGGGTGAAAGGGAGACAGGTCCCCACCTGTTCTTCACGCCACACTGTGCCATCTTTCGCTGTCTCAGTCCCCAAACAAGCTCTCTTTTTCGACTCTTGATCACTCTTGACATGCTTCATAGCATTCAAGAATGGACTATTCAACATGCACAGCAAACGGAGCATGTTCATTGGTTCATGGACCTCCACATGATGCAAGAAAAATCAGGCCACTGTGCGATGTGTTCACTGCTACAGATACACATGTGGTAAATGCAGACTACAGATACCATGGCAGTGCCAGGATTGCTTTTTATTATTATTTGTAAATATGTGTACAAATGGTTGGTTTTTTGTACTGTTTTCATCAATAAATCTCAGCAACAAAGGAAATACACCCATGTGTGTTGATTTCTCCCTAAGATGGCAAACTGAAACACTCCAAGTTGGTGACTTTTGGAGATTTATTTCCCCCACTCCCCTCCCTCCAGAATTCCTAGGTAACAACCTAATATACATATGAATGACTAGCCAATTTAGCTTCCACTTCCAGCATTTGACTGCTCTCCGGCTTTTAAAGGTAGAACGGTAGAAGCCTGGAAATCCAAGTTTAATAGATTAAACAGTGCTGAGAAGAAAGACATTGTTTCTAATGACGAACTTCATTAGAACTAAAATAGAACTTGATTAGGCTGATAAAGATAAGCATTTCCTTCCACTCAGTATCTGTATCTTTTTTTTTTCCTAAAACGGCACAAAACATGAATTCATCGTGAATACAACACAACAAAGAAAAAGAGTTCAAATGACAAACACCATTACCAACGGACACAATACAACAGACAGCTCATAGTGGTAGCTGGGTTTGCTACGAGGAGATGTTGAATTTTTGTATTTGTCACACTTAAGTACAGGTCGACATATCAGAGCAGTAATCACTTAGTTATCCGGTTGTTCAGTCTGACGTCACTAGCCGTGTCTGGGCCTAAACTCCGCTGCAGGTCCATATATCAAACGATCACTATGGCATTACTGAGAGTTGAAAAACTGTCTAAAGTCTTTCATCTTTAATAAAATGATCAGCGTTCTGCTCTACCAGGTGTAACAATTGAGTTTAACATCCAGGCATCCATGAAAACGGAATTTATGACATTTAACGGAGTTAGAAGTTAGCAGGGAGTTAGCTCGCTAGCTTCTATCTAAATACAATATAGCACGTCCTGACTGCGGGGTTTTGGAAACAAATTCAAACGTACAGCTCTGTTATCACTTCCAGCATAAATGAAGACAGAAAACTAAACAGCAGTGACGTTTGTAGGGTTACTGAAGTTGGGCTAGCTGCTATATAATGATGTGCTACGTGACCGCTAGCGACACAGCTATGTTAGCATAATATAAACAAGCTAACTTTTTTTCCACTCGATAAAAGTTAACGTGAGTGTTCTCGGTGGTCAGGAACAAATGTAATCGCATGGCAGGATGCTGTAAAAGGACCAAACTTCAGCCAGGAGAACAACTGAGATAATCCATCCACAATACGAGGTTAGTCATTCATATACTGCTGCATGGGCTGGGCTGTAGTTACATCCTAAGGTTTTAAAAACTGAGCTTAAATAAATGATTAGCGGTAATAAAAGCCGAGGGAGGTCAACAGGGATCACTGACTGTTTTAGGAGCTTTTTGAGATTAAATAGAAGAAAATACATAACATTAAACATGTTAACAACACAAAAGCCATATTAAACGCAGACTACTTTAGGCCCGGAAGTAGGATTCGTCGTGTCATCACTGAACAACCGGATTACACAATGTTGTACTACTTGCTGTATGCACTTGTTGGTTGTAAGCTTAATGTGATGCTCAGCCACATCTTTCAGCTGTCTGTGAATTTGGGATTATAAAGAATTCATAGTTTTGCATTAAAATGTCACACTTCACAGAACATTTTTACCCATCGAGACCCTCAAAGCGCTTTACAATTCCACTATTCATTCACTCTCACATTCACACACTGGTGGAAGCTACAATTGTAGCCACAGCTGCCCTGGGCCAGACAGACAGAAGCTAGGCTGCCAGTTCGCGCCATCGGCCCCTCTGGTCAACACCAGCAGGCGGTAGGTGAAGTGTCTTGCCCAAGGACACAACGACCAAAACAGACAGAGAAGGGGAATGAACCGGTAAACTTCCGGTTACAAGACAAACTTCCCAACCCCCTGAGCCACGGTTGCCCATGGGAAGCAGTGTCTTTCAAGCTTAGGCAGCGGTGTTTTGCATTTCTAATACCAGCCCTATACTCACTATGAAAGGCAACTTGCTTCCTCTCCACACTGGAACACTAACAACTCTCAATGTATATTTTTATGGCCAGCAGAGATGGGCAGTAACGCGTAACGCGTTACTGTAATCCGATTACTTTTTTCAAGTAACGAGTAAAGTAAGGGATTACTATTGCAAAAATGGTAATTAGATTACCGTTACTTTCCCGTAGGAACGCTGCGTTACTGCGTTACTAAAACCGTAATTTTTTGCGAGAATGTCTCACGACAGTGACATAAGCGAGTGCGACGTTCGTGACAACAGCTGTGTGCAGATCAACAGTGCATCATATATCGAGTGCAGAGAGAGTATGAGCGTGCAGCGTTTAAAGCGTGGAAGTACTGACCTTACTTTGAGTTTGATTCCATAAAAAGTGACAAAAACATTAGTGTCCGCTGTGCGTGGGAAGAAAACTTCTTTTTACAGCGAAAAAACCCCTAAACTTCCGAGCAAGCACCGAGTAGCTACGACGTAATGGGAAACTCACAGAGAAACTCACGGATTCTTCCACTGACCGCGGCACACCTGCACCAGGGTAAACCTCCGCCTACCCCACTCCTGCTTTACAGGTGAAAATAGAGCAACAGGACCGCTGAGTCTTTGACTTTATTTATTTTCTGCTGTGTTTTACTTGCATCTATTTGAAAGACTGAGTGTAAACACAAAAAATATTTTATTTTATTTTATGTGCTGGAATGTGTAGAAAATAGGTTTAAATGTTAAACTAATTTCTTCCAGTCAGAGAATGTTGCAGATAATTAAATTTTTGCTTGATGCATAAAGTTAAAAGATTAAAACTAATAAAACAAGTTTTAAAAAGAGACTTTTCCATTTGATTACATTTTGTATGATGGATTATGCAGAAAAAGTAGAATTGGGCTGAAAGATCTATCGCTTTATCACCTATTCAGGTTGTAAATCGTGTTTTTAAAAAGTAACTAAGTAACTAATTACTTTTGAAAATAAGTAATCAGTAAAGTAACGGGATTACTTTTTGGGGGAAGTAATCAGTAATTAGTTACTGATTACTTTTTTCAAGTAACTTGACCAACACTGATGGCCAGCAGCCTTAATTAGCTCCCATCAAAATGGATGCAAGTGCAACACAACTATAATTTACTACGTCTCACCAAATGCCTGTTACTTCCTCTCAAGTCCTGCCATCAAATCAAATCCCTCTTATTGTCACATCACATGTGCAGGTACACTGGTACAGTACATGCGAGTGAAATTCTTGTGTGCCAGCTTCACAAGCAACAGAGGTGTGCAAAAATAAACCACAAGAACAAGCAAAATATAAGAATGGCTAAATGGCTAAATCTGAGAGTTTGCATCTGGCTCTGCATTAGATTCACCTGATGTCCATCAGTCAGGGTTCATTGCAATCACTTTATAATATTATGTGCACATAAGAAACTCAGTGCAGGTATTACAATAAAAACACAAAACCTTTCGAAAGCAGTCGTGTAAACATCCCTAGTCTCAGTAAACGCATCATCAGGAAAGCTGGGATTACAAATTTAACCCAACTAACAAACACGAAGAATATTTCCTCCATATTTTTGTATCATTTGTAGTTAGCTTTTCAAATTCAGAAAATAATTTCAGTTAGTTCTTAGTTTAGTTTTAATTCACTATAATTAGCCTGGTATGCAGGTCACTTATGTTACCTGTTGCTGGTCTTCACTGATGACAGCTGATCAGGCCCCTTCTTTTCATTATCTACCTTCTTCGCCTTGGACACATTTTTCATAAATACAATATTCAGTTTCACTGTTATGCTGATGACACCCGGCTTTATCTGTCCACTAAACCTGCTCTCTCCCCGGACCTCCCTCACCCTCTGTTTAGACGAACTCAGAGCTTCTCCTGTTCAGCACTGAACCAACCCTATCCAGAACTAATAGCTTCTACTACAATCAATAACTCGCCACTCTCCATTTCCCCATGTGTGAAAAGTCTGGGTGTTATCTTTTAACTCCCACATCATTAACATCCCTCGGTCTGCATATTTCCAACTCTGTAACATTAATCATCTCCGTGCTTTTCTCTCCCCACATGCCGCTGCTAGTCTTGTTCATAGCCTGGTCACTTCCTGGATCGATTACTGCAACTCTCTTCTTTTTGGTCGTAGTCAAAAATCTATCCATCAGCTTCAACGTGTCCAGAACTCTGCTGCTCGTATTATCACCAGGACCCCTTCTATGCACCACATCACCCCTGCTCTGCAGCTTCACTGGCTTCCGGTTAAATACCGCATCAATTTCAAGATACTTTTGTGCACATTCAAGGCTACCCATCATCTCTCGCCTTCATACCTCTCTGACCTGGTTCACATTACCATTCCTGCTCGGTGTCTCAGATCCTCCTCCTCTCTTTCTCTTTCCATCCCTTCCCCCCCGGCTAGCCACCGTGGGGCGCTGGGCTTTCTGCTGCTCTGCCCCCCGTCTTTGGAACTCCCTTCCTCCTGAGATACGAAACATCACTTCCCAGACTCAAAACTCACCTGTTCACACTAGCCTATTCCACATAAGCTTTTCCATACTGCTACTTTAATTTAGTTTATCTATTTGCTCTGTTTTATCCTTATTATTTTCTAAATTATGTTTGTTGCTGTTATTGCTTGTGTACAGTGTCCTTGAGTGTTTTGAAAGGCGCTTTCTTAAACAAAATGTATTATTATTATTAGTAGTAGTATTAAATAATGTGAGTGTCTGGCTCAAACTGTAGGTTTACATAAACAAAACAGATTGTTAAGATTATATCTAGAGATCCAAAAAAAGTTCACAAATTTCATCCTATAGAAATTAACTGAGACCAAAACAGTTATCCTGGAGCTCTCTCTCATTTCAGTCTTTGCTTCATTTTTCAGGACTTTAATGCCTTCTTGGCACATATCGACAAACAGAAGGTACAAGACTGGCTGCTGGGTGCTTCAGAGATCTCCCACAGCTACAGCCAAAAACTTCTGATCATGACCGACAGAGAAAAATCCACCAGTGACAGAGTCCAGCAGGAATACAGCAAGGATCCTCATTACTCCGTGAAAGTCACCAAGGACTGCCTGTTCAACGATACCTGTGTACCAGCAGCAGACAGATACACTGTAGTGAAAATATTTGGAAGTGTTTCAGAAGATGGACAAACTGTGTCTGGACTTGATGGATCTTCACTTGCAAAGCTGATGTTGAAACCATCTCTGGAAGCGGCTCCAGTTTTCTCTCTCGATGGAAACACAACCACACAGTTCCACCAGAACTTCATTCGGGTTTTTATGCTCCGCGGCCTCCAAACAGTCTTAGAAACCAACCAGAACAATCAGCAGATTTACCAGGTGATGGATCGACCTGACTCCGTTTCCAGCTACAAAATCCCACAAAGACCAGCTGATCACACCACACAGTATGACCACCAGCAGATCATAATGATGGAAAATGATCCTGTGGTCAGAAGAGCTGCTGAATATTTGTATGACAAACATCCAGCAGTTAGTTCTGTCTATGTTCTTGATGAAAACCAAAGACCCAAACTGATCCACGGTGGACCAGTGTCTCTGTCAGAGGACAGCAGACTGGTGCTGGTAGGTCATGGTAAAAGAGACAACGCAAGAGAAATGAGACTGTCAGGATACAGTTTAGGAGATGTGGCAAAAATCATTGAAAGGACAAACAGAGGCAGCGATAAAATTAAAACAACGAGTGTGGTGGCCTGTGAGGTCGGATCAGACCAACGATTCATAGAAACTCTGCTGAGGGACCTCCATAAAAAGAACATCAAGACAGAGCTTCATGTGAGGGACGCTCTCGTCCAAGTCACACACACAGGAAGGAAAATCACTCAGGAAATCTCTCCAGAGGGGCTGCAATGGAGACATAAAGACAACAGCAAGAAAGTGGTAGCAACCCTTGATAGAAACGGAGATGTAATAATGAGAAATGAGCCTGGAAGTAAAGGAGAGGCTGTTTTTACCAATGAAAGAAACTTTCTGGGTGGACGAAAAAACAGGGGAAACAAAAAACCAGAACAAAATTTTATAAGAGAAGACAGCTGGCCAGATGAACCGAAGAGATTTGTTAACCCAGATGTTTTCCCGAACATTGACCAAAATAAAGTTCCCGAGATTAAATCTGCCATTGATGAGCTTCAGGCTCTGTCTTGGGGAATCTTTCACTCAGATCAACCAGTACCAGAGAAAATCAAAGTCAATGACCAACAAAGAAGAGAATATGTAATAGGAAAAAGAAGCCAAAGGACTGTAAACCGGGAAACTGAAAATTATATAGACTGGCTAAATGATGGTGAAGAAGTCCTTAATGAATGTTATCAGATTAATTCAGGGAAAGACATTAAAAATATAATTCATCACTTTGCAAAGAATGGAGAAACAAGGACAACATACCTGAAGATCAATAACTGGATATATGAAGTTGAGCATAAAAAACTGTACGTGTTCCTGGTTGGAAAATGGCTTGACAACAATCAAAGAGACGCAAACGTAATTGATGAGATTAAGAGATGTATTAATGCACAGGTGGGCAGAGAAAGTTACACACACATGAGAAACAACATTTTAACAAACAATAGAAATAGCCAAAACCAACAAAAACAAATCTATGCTAAATATGTGGGAAATATTTTTCGTGGAGAGCACGCACATGTCAACCAAGGACTATCCACTGAGGCCTGGTTCACAACATATTTCACTGCATCAGTTATAAGTGAATCTGTGAGAAATTTCCGAACATTCCCTTTGACACTTATGGCCTTGGATGTGGTTTTAAATCAACATAACTCAGCTGGCCTGGCTTTCTTCTTTGACAATCACCCAATGGCAAGAGGAGGAAGCTGGGTTGACCCAGAAAAACGGGGATTCACTAACTCAAGAGAAGAGTTCTTAAAATTGGAATATGACCTGTTTGATAAGTGGAGTAAAAAAGGTAATGTAGATAAATGGATTGATATGATAGCAACTGATTACAAAATATTTACAGAAAACGCAAACACAAAAGATTTATTTTTAGCTGATTACAAGAATTACAAAGAAAATTTTGAGCAATCTCCCAGCATCGTAGAAACATCTGGAGATATTATGAAACCTTCCACATCTGGAACACTGGGAGGATACGATGATGGCTACGTCACAAGGCGTGACTTGAATTCCGCCTCAGAATTCGAGAATACCTTCAAACATGAATCCTATTTCTCTAGAACATCTGCATCGTTAACTGAAGAGGTCCATGCTGCACTAATGGCAAGATATGGTAAAAATCTGGCAAGAATGCGTCTTCAGGAGGGATCGGCCCGAATGGAAAACGGACAGTTTGTATGTGAGCTCGTGTCAGAGAGAGCTGGTGCTGAGCCCGAGGAGTTCAGGGTCGATTTATCTCCACAGAGTCAACATTACAGTGAAAAGATGTGGAAGAACATTGAGACATCAGTGCATGAGATGGAGCAGCACAGTTCAGCAGCCTCCCATCAGGTCAACAAACATGTAGAGAGGACTGGAACTGCTGTTGGAGCTTTGGGCCTGATGCTGGGACTGAAAGGAGCTGCTCGTGCCTTTGAAGAGGGAAACATCAAAGATGGTGTGACGGGGTCTTTGCAGACAGCTCATGGAGTGACGGCTATGACAACATCTGCTATTGCAAGCAAAGCTCTGACTTCAAACACAAGAATCGCAAAAGCTGCAGCAACAATCATGAGGAGCCCTGCAATGAAGCGTGCTATGACAGTTATACCAATAGTGGGAATTGGATTTGGGATCTACAGTGTGGCAGAAGATTTTAGAAGAGGAGATGCACTGGGATACATTGATGCTGCATTAGATATTACCATGACTGCTTTAGATGTTGTTGAGCTTGCTCAGCCTGAACTGGCACCTTTCATCGCACCTATAAATCTGGCTCTATCAGTAGTGCGGATGGCCATTGATGATGTTTATATGGGCATCCAGAATGAACTGAACAGCCTCCCAGCGGACGCTGGAGTTTTGGACAAAATAGCTGCTGTTTTTGTTGGCTTGGGAAAAGGGATCATGCACTTTGCTATACATGTGGCTAGTGTGTTTTATGACTGGCGTTATGCTGAAATTGAGGAGGGACGAAGACTTGTTGCACAGATCTCAGATTATCACCAATATTATAAAGTCACAAAGCAACAGGATGGAACGACAGCCATTGATTTTGCTGCTGGCGCCTCCTCCTGGAATGGAGGAGGTATTAACTTCTGCCTCGCTGATGAGGGTCAGTCTGAGCTCTGCATGGACTATTTTGTTTCTCGTGATGGGAGTCCAAGAAGACAATGCTGGAGCATTAACACAGATGGAAGCAAAGATATAATTCTTGGTCTGGGAGAGTCACATGGATTAGAGCACGCGACATATGAAAGAAAAATACTCATGTTCATACCAGCTGGATCTGTGACAGTGGTTTCAGGTTATAAAACTCTTTCCTATTCGAGGTACGGGACATACAGGGGAAACAGAGACTCTAATCGATTTTTTGCAGTTCAGAAATCACAGGACGAACATATGATTGAAGTCATGTTGAGCTACTATTACAGACTTCATGGGGAACCAGGGGATGACACATTCTTCCTCGGTCCACAGAGAAGTTATGTCGAAGGCTCAGGAGGAAGGGACACCTACATCATTCCTGAGAATGGAGGGAAAACGATCATTAACAACTACAATCCCTCCAGAGCACAAGACAATCTGCATTTCAGTGTCGACTACAGCCACATTTCTGTGTCTAAATCAGGAAACGATGTTGTGCTGACGTATGAGGGCAGTCATACTGTAAGAATACAAAACTGGTTTTTAGGAGAAGATTATCGTCACATGAACATGATGTCAGGAGACGGAGTCTTATTTGAGATTTCCTCCACGGTGGTTTCTTCAGTTCAGCTGGTGGCCAGAGGAATTAACAAGATGTTCGAGGCACGCGGTGCAGTTGTTGATGCATCACAGCCACTTTTACGCACAGTTACAAACATCTTTGGGTCTCAGTATGGTGATGAACTCATTGGAAATGGAGAAAGGAACCTGATAGATGGGGGAGGAGGGCGAGATCGTCTGATTGGTGCTGAAGGAGAAGACATTTACATGGTGAAAGGCAGAAAACTTTCCTCTGTGCTCATTGAAAATTACTCCAGAGACGAGAAAACTGACCTGGCCATCATAGAAGCAAATCTTCATACGTTTCGAGTCTGGGTATTAGGTGATGATGTTCATCTGGAGGCTCACCATGACAGCACAGTGTTTCATGTTGCTGTAGTGAACTGGTTCAGATCATCAGCACACAGACACTTGCTGTTCATCACAAAGGATCTGATCACCTTCACAGTGTCAGATAACAAAGCTGACTGCCTGCAGAGGAACATCTTCACCACATGTATAAAGAGCCTCAGCATTGACTACAGCAGCTCCCTGTCTCCTCTGGAGGTGGACCTTGAGAAGGATGAGGCTTTGGACAGCGTGACAGAGGTCCGCGGGTCAAACTATAACGATGTCATCAAAGGAAACAAAGAACACAACGTTCTTGTCCCTGGATTAGGAGATGATTTCATTGAGGGGAGAGGAGGAGAGGACTGGTACGTTATCACAGCAGGACAAGGAGTGAAAACCATCAACAATCTATCACCAGATCTAACCTTGGACCTGCTCTTCCTTAAAGAACAATATCAGCATATAACATGTAGATGTGAAGGTCAGAGCATCATCGTTCAGGTACACGGCAGAAGAACTGTTATTTTACAGAACTGGTTTAAATCAAAGAATTATCAGCACCTGCAGATCAAGACCAGTGATGGAGTAACAGCTGGACTGAAGCCCAGCATCAGCAGCTGTGGATGGGATTTAATGCTGCCTTTAACCATCGACTACAGAAACCAGAGATGTGAAACCTGTCTGGGGAAATGGATGAAACTCAGTGACTCAGTGAAAGAAATGTACGGCTCCTCAGGATTTGACGTCATGGTTGGAAACAGCAATGATAATTTACTGGATCCACACACCGGGGGGGCACTGATGATAGGAGGGGAAGGCAAAGACACCTACATAATCAAACATGTGGATGAAAACATGGTAATCATTGATAACTTTGCAGAAGATCAGAAAACTGACACTGTGCTGGTAGATATGGATTTCCTTGATGGAAGTCAAGTCATACTGGACTCAACAAGAAATAATGTTCATGTTAGAATCATGAAAAAAGAGGAAAGATTAGAATTCATTCTCTGTAATTATGCTAAAGGTGAAAAACATCAGCATCTAGAATTTCAGAGCTCTGATGGCGTCCATTTCAAACTCAAGTCTCTAAACTCAGCTGGAGACGACTCTTTCTATCAGGTAGAAGCTTTCAAAGTGACTCTCACACAGTCTCCGGTGGACTGTCGTTTGGACCTCAGCGCTCAGAGAAATCTGTCAGAGGTTCACACAGTGCAAGGCTGCCCCTCCCAGTCTAATGTTATAATAGGCAACAACCGAGACAACGCTCTGATTGGTGGGTGGAAGGACGACGCCTTGGATGGAGGTGATGGAGATGACACGCTGGTAGGAGGAAATGGAGCTGACATCCTGATTGGTGGGAGAGGAGACGACACTCTTTATGGTGAAGATGGAAATGACACACTGATGGGAAACTCTGGCCAGGACGTCTTCCTTCCTGGACCAGGAGCTGATCTGGTGGACGGAGGTCCAGGCAGAGACTCTGTTCTCTATCGGGGTGATCATGAGAAGGGTGAAGGGGTTTATGTTAACCTGCTGACGGGCCAAGGCCACCATGCTGACGCTGAGGGCGACGTGTTGAAGGATGTGGAAACTGTGATCGGCACCATCTATTCGGACATCTTAGTGTCTGGTTATGAAAGTTCTCTTCTCAAAGGCTCAGATGGTAACGACATCTTGGTGTCCACTGGTGGAGATTATCTGGTTGGAGGTGATGGAAATGACATTTACATGTTCACTTTCAGCAACGGCTCAGTCACCATAGACAACTGTGCGACAGACAACGCCACAGATGTCTTGTATTTAGCGTCCCAGTCAACGCTGGCATGTGACTATCAGGTTTCATCTGAGAAAGTTATTCTGACTTTTTATGGAACCAACCAAGAAGCTATGAAGATTTCTCTAAGGGGCTGGATCAGTGACAACAATGAGTGTGGGCACCTGAAGCTGGTTCTGAGAGAAACTAATGTTTCAGTGGATCAACTGCTCCAAGAATGTCAGTCACGATGAGTAAACGGTGCTTTGCTTGTCAGTCATCTGCTGAAAAATCTGGTGGTGTTTTAATAAAAAAAATGTAAATCAATGCATTTTAGTGTAAAAATGCTACAAAGTGTTTTACATGCTAAAGTTTCCTGAAACTGTGCAAAACGACTTAAACATTTTTGTATGGTTCTTTAATTATGCTAAGCCTGAAATCAGCCTTCAGAAGACAAAAAGAAGATGTTGAAATGGCACAAATAAATTGTAAACCTTTTCCGTGTTACAATTGTGAGTTAATATCTATTAATGCATCGTTTTTTTCTTGAAATGTTTATCCATCCATCCTTCCATTTTCCTCCAATTACTGGAGGTGGGTCGTGGCGGAAACAGCCTCAGCAGTGTGTAAGACCCGACCTGACATATAGACACAGACACAAACATGCATTCCCACCCTCATGCACACATATACAAACACTCAGCACTCACCCAACGTAGGGATAGACATACATGGACACTGTACACACAATCACACTCCCCACACAAACTCTATACCTCAGGTCCAGGTACCCTCGCCCCTGGAGGGGGAAACGGCACCTAGACCCAGGAGATGCTACCCTTTCCCCCGGGGTGGAGGCAGGAAACCGCCGTTTACGTGTGGATGAAAGGTGCAAACGCATAGAAAAATCTGTGTTTTCAAAAATACCCGTGTAGGTGTGGACGCAGCCTCAGTGAAAATCAGTCAGTGTTTTAGAAGGAAGTAGAGAAATATAACAGCCTTTCATTCCTAATGTGTGGTGTAGCAAACATTTTGTGCTGCTTTTGCCCTTTGTCATCTTTCTGGTTACATATTTTACGATAATCGTGTCAAAGTATAGAAATGTAACATTGGCATAGATAAAGTTCTGCTTTGTATGTGGATTTGTGACGCTTCTTCTCCTTTTACCCAAGTTATATTCATAATCTAGGTAAAACAGAAGTAAAGCAAACCTTATAATTACCTGCTAAAAATGTGTTCTGATGTGTTCTGTAGAAGAACTTTAGATTTGTCCATTATTGGAAGATCAGCTCCTTCGGTTTTGTGTAGGTCCGTATTTGTCAAGGATCATTTTTTCCAAATCTCAAATACTTGTTAACTAAACATTTATGAAACTAAATGTACAGATAATAAATAATTGTTTGGCCAACCTTGCTTAAACAATAGTGAGGCTTAGGGGCCCAGATGTCAAATGGGATTAGGTTTACATCCATGGAAGCGGAAAAAGAATGGGATTATTAGGATTTTCCGAGCCTGTCAGTGTCAGTTTCTCTCTCATGGCTTGGGGGAACTCTTTTGATGACGTTTGATGTCAGAGCAAATGTTGATGAATAGTTACCTACGTCACAACTACTATGGGGTTTTCTCCCAGTGGGCTGACTATTCCTTTGCATGGGTACACAGACGATCTATCACTGGCTCTGTCTGCTTTATCTTTCCGAGCCCTGCAATAAGCCCTACATGAGCAGTGTTCTGACGCACCACATGTCGCATGATATCAAGCCTCCACTGATGTATTGTTCACTAACAGTGACAATGTTACCAGCACAAGCATAGACTAAGTTTCATATTATTCACACACACAGACATGTTTGTGTGTATGTGTGTTGTTATTGGGAGGGACTATCAGCATTTATGTCAGCGGTCACAAAGACAAAATACTGCAAGTACATAATAATCAGTCTAATCTGATAAAAACTGCTTCAAAGGTCGGGCACCATTCCCCCAAAATACAGTCATATTTCTATATATCTGCAAAATTTCAAAACATTACTGCTTCATTCAGGAGCAATGCTTCTGCGTCACCATGCTAACTGGACAAGTCAAAAAGAAACACAGCTGGAGGGAAAACAATGATTTGAACCCCAGCTGATGTTGTCAGTTTGGCCAGCTGATCATTGCAGTGAGTAATCAGCCTGCTGTATATGAAAATAGATGCTAACACACGCCTAGCTTGGCTAACTGCTAATCACCTACCTTTCCTTATGATGATTGTTTATCACTGCTTTAATGATTCTGATAGTAAAAATACACCCTAAGTGTCAGGAATCAAGCGAGCCCCTATCAGAAAGCACCTGGTGACAGTGGGAATGAAAAACTCCTTTTTAACAGGAACAAACCTCTAGTAGAACCAGGCTCAGGGAGGGGCGGGGCCATCTGCCATGATGGGTTGGAAATCTGAGACAGAAGAAGAAGAGCAAGAAAATGAACCATCATGAAAGGACAGGACCCGCACAGCATGCAGAAGAAGTGGCTTATGTTTAGAAGTCGCACCAATGGCTAGCAAAGCTGCACTGAAAGAAAGCACATGCATTAATCATGGCAGCACATAAGGCAAGACCCCAGGTGCAGGCTGTGCAAAGATGCCCCTGAGACCATCCAGCACATAACAGCAGGGTGCAAGATGCTGGCAGGCAGGACACACGTGGAACGCCATAACCAAGTGGCCTGAAGCTGCAGGTTTTGTCACTCTCCATCCAAAATTCACTGAATCAGCAGCAAAAGAAGGTCCAAGCTACGCTTGACGTTTGATAAACATGAATTGACTCTGACTTTGGCTGTTTTACTTCCACCAGGATAAAATCACACTTCATGCACTCTCTCTCAGTGTACTTCAAGAACAGTTTCTCATCTCAAATCTCTGTTTTCTGCATTTTTCGCTTGCTTGTTGTGCATCAGTCTACCGTTGTTTACAGCGCTGTCATGTTTTGTTTTGTTATTTCAAAAATGACCTCCAAGAAGAAACGTTTTAAAATGATGCCAAATCACAAACTGCTTAGCGGTGTCTGTAATCAGACCTCTGTACCTTTGCTCTGCTTCACTTCAGCAGCATCAGGTAAAGTGACAGAGAGAATCATATGTTGATTCATGGTTTTCTTCCGTTTTTGATCTGCTGCTGAATATTTTCAAGGCAGTTTCTTTGTTTATTATTTACTGTGTTTCTGTGTGCTTGCGTGTTCCTCTTTGTTTTCTGTCACAATGTATTTTATTGATATCCCAGTTTGTGTTCTTCTACGGCATCTATGACTCACAGGCAAATATGACAGCAGGTGGTGCGTGATGTAATACGGGCCACATATAAGTGTGTTCTCTGTCTGCTGACTCTACCTGAGGACAAAGCAAAATTTGGAAACGCGAAACATTGCAAACTGGACCCCCGCTGGGTTTTGAGGTGTTTCAAGATGTCTAAATATGCACACTGAAAATGTTTACCGGGCTTTAGAGAGTGCAGGAGCTAAGTTATTGTCTTTAGGATAATTCTCTGATCACTGAAGATTTTATTACCAGGTTTTATTCATACTAACTAAACATTCAGTTGGATAAGCACAACACAATCGTTGTGTACTTCTATGACTGGTAGGTAGAGTATGTCATCACCAAGGTCCAAGCTCCCGCTTCTTCTGTATGGGATCCTCCTGTGCAGCGCCTCTGCTCCGCTTCCAGTTATCAGCCGGACGAGACAAACGGTACGAAGCGCCGGATCACTGGTTTCACCCAGCAGCAACATCTGGGACAAGAGGGAAGTGACAGCGAAAGACGGAGAATACCTGCTGGGCATAAAGAGACTGAGAAGGCTTTACTGTAACGTGGGCATTGGTTTCCACATTCAGGTCTTACCCAATGGGAAGATCACGGGCGTGCACAATGAAAACAGATACAGTAAGTAATTTTTCCTTTCCCTGATTCATCACCTTTATCATTTGTTGCTATGATAAGAACAAATATAAAGACACAACTATCTCAAAGTTTGGTCGAGTGATTTCTGCGTGGATTGAGGAGACTGCTTGTTGCATGCAAACATACTGTACATTATTATATTCTTCTGTTTTGTATCTCTACATCAAAAGATAAGAAATCATGCAGTTGCATTATGTTAATAAATAGCTTTAAAAAAAAAGAATTCCTGCTGACACTCAGAAAAATAAAGTCAGGTTTGCAATAAACTTGAAAACAATGGCCAGCAGGGGGCGGGTTTTCTGCAAAAAGTCTAATTATGTTGTCTGTAAGAAAATCATTGGAATCACTGACACGTGTTATTTAATAAATGTTTGTAAATTATTCTCCAATAATGAGGAAATTGTTTGTCAGTCTGTCAGTCAGATCAGCACATCGGCTGAAGAAATATGACACGAACCCAGAAGTCGACGTGATTTCATGTTCAAATGTTCCCAGAACACTTTAGAGCGACTGAGTTGGAGTTCAGGAGGCAGAGCGACACATGCGAAAGTGTCCTTTAACAAAATACTGAACCCCAAAATGAATCTGTGTATGTGTGTGAATAATACATTAATGCCTGTGTTAATGCGTGCAGTGAAAAGCACTTTAAGTTTTCAGTTAAAGTAGAAAAGTTCTTTATAAGCACCAGTTTGTTCACTGGCCTCCAGATGTTGCCTCCCAGAACAGAGCAGAACCTTTAACCCAGTCTCCACTTATATCATCCCCACAGCCCCATTTATAAACCAGGCTTATAATTAGTTTTGAATTCAAATATGATCTTTGCAGTAAACTGTGTGTAAATAGATATTTATAAAACGTATCTGATCTCAAAAGCAAAGTGATCTTCCTGCTAGGTTGACGCTGCTGTTTGGAACACAGTTACAGGTTGAATGAATGAATTATCATAAAAAATGGTTGGAATTATGGGGCACAGACTCAGTAATGACTGCACTAATGTGTTTGTGCATTATAAGCTTTCTCATCTGACCACCTTTTTAGGCTCAGAGGTTTTGTGTTTGTTGTTTGTCTGATTGATGTGAGGAGTTCTTCTGGTGACGACACACAGAATCCAAAAGAAGGAAAACACTGCAGGATACTTCAGGTGAATCATACGAGAAAATAAATGATCTAAAACTTGCAGCAACATGGAAAAATACAAACTACACAGGAGAGAAGATGAATGTACATGTCTATACGTATAGCAGTGACATATAAACACATGCAGGAGATGGTGTTTATGACGTGTCTCCTTAGCCTTCATGATATGAGAGGTCAGTGCTACAGGCCTGCAGCCCCTGGATGCTTCTTCTAAGGCACTGGGACCAGCCACATCATTTTCCATAGCACTGGGAGTCTCTGGAGTTGCTATGGAGGCTGACGTTGTAGAGGTGATAGAGTACTCCACACACTTAGCTAACACAGGCCTTCAGCACAGATGCTGTTTATGTGAACAAACTGAAATCAGATAATCAAACCAAAATAACAAAGTGCATATTTGTTTTTGTGTCGTGGAAATGGAGAGATATTTTATAAGAATGAGCCTTTTGTCACGGCGGGGTGCGCTGGTGTGAGGAAAGAGGTAGACCCAGATGCAGACAGGGTGGAGACAAAGCGTAGTTTCAAAAATAAAGCGAGCCTTTATTGGCTGATTGCAGAAGAAAAACAAGGAACTAGGGAAACTAAGGAGGCTATGAACGCTGTTAACAAAAAGGCTGTGACACTCAGTGAAAAGCTGTGACAAACTATGAACACTGAGTAAGCTAGAAAACACAGAGAAACAATGGAGTAAACCTATGAAAACTGTGGTGAGGTTAACAGACGATCTGACACCGACTGAGCAGAAACACATGGATTAAGTACACATCACAAATCATCAGGGGAAGCAGAATCACACGGGGAAAACAGCTGACAACAACTAACATAATGACAGGACAGGGGCCGTGAAGCTAAATACAATAAACAAAAAACACAAGGATCCTTCAAAATAAAACGGGAAACATAACGAGACCCAGACATGACTCGAACTGGACAAACAAAGAAAACTTGGACATGAAACATGACAGAAACACAGAAAACTTCACACAGGGATGAGACAAATGGGAGCTTGATAAATCATGAATTAAAACTGTAACCCAGGCATGACAGAATGTAACCAGATAAACTGAAATGAAACTAGACTGAGAGGAATAAGAGAAACACCAAGAACTCAGAATACTGGCTCACATGACCCAGGACCGTGACTCCTAGTGTAAGTGTGTCTGCTTTAACGCCATTGTTCATATATGTCACAAACACAAACTTTCAAAAGAAGGCCCGTGTCGACCCATCAGGGTGGAGAACATGCTGGGCTCCAACCCTAAAACAGAAAGATTGTATTAAAGTATGGTCGTTGTTTTCTATGTTGTTGTTATGGGTTTTTCAGGTTTCATTATATGACATGAACCATTTCACTAAGAAACATAAACATACAGGAGCTGTGCTAATCTTCTGCAGATATGCAGCAAGTGTTGACTTTACTAAGCATTAGCAACTTGTCCTTTTCATGTTTCACTCCAGCCCTGCTAGAAATTTCTCCAGTGGAGAGAGGAGTGGTGACTCTCTATGGGGTGAGAAGCGGTCTCTTCGTTGCTATGAATGACAAAGGGAAACTCTATGGCTCGGTAAGAACCTTTAACTGCTGCCGTTGTTGCACACGGGGGCTTGTGATGCATGCCGTGAGTTGGTCCAAAGCATTACACCCACATGTTCATGCTGTAACCCTCCACCAGCCACTGTTCACTGACATTTGTAATAAATGTAATAAGTGGAAATGTTTTTGAAACGAGCGGCATCATGCTAAATGCTACAGTCTTCATGTTATCTATTAAGCCTTAAATGGGCATAAATAGTTTAAGTTATGGTTTAACTGGCAGAATGAAATGACTGCTGGAAGTGATGGTGGTCAGCTGTCCCACCGAGTGATAGAGCTAAAAATATGAAACTTGAAATGAGCAACTTCTAATGAGGTATACGTCCAGCCAACCCACTCCAGGACTATGAATGAGACAATCTACACTTACTTGTAATTACACACACACACACACACACACACACACACACACACACACACACACACACACACACACACACACACACACACACACACACACACACACATCTGCATTTGTATTTGTTGGTTTTGAGGGAAAGTACATTAAAACAAATGATACAAACTGTGATTTACTGAAGTTTGTAGAACGCATCTCCAAAAGTTGCTTCTGTTCATCAGGACGTAGCGTTTTGTGGGAGAAACGTTTCATCATCCAGGTGACGTCTTCAGTCTCAGCTGACTGCAGGTTTCAAACTTATAAACAGGACATTTGCATGATGACTGACCTCCCAGCCCATTGTTCCTTCAGTGGTTTCAGTCATTATGCAAATGTCCTGTTTATAAGACTGAAACCTGCAGTCAGCTGAGACTGAAGACGTCACCTGGATGATGAAACGTTTCTCCCACAAAACGCTACGTCCAGATGAACTTTTGGAGATTTCCTTGAGCATCAAGACATTTGTAGAATGCAGTTTGTGTTAAATTGTGCTGAACGTAATGCTGAAACAAAGTGTGTCTTATTTGTGCCTAATGTGGTTGTGATAGTTGCTCTTAGGCTTATTCATTTATCTGCAATATCAAATTCAGTTAAATCTAAAATCTTTAAATTAAGACAGTAGTTTTATTCAAATTTATAAGAAGTAAAAGAGTAATTAGCTAAACATAAGCTAGACACACCTAATCACCAGCTGTCGTCCTATATGTACACATTTATACAGATACAGACCTGCATGCACAACTAAAGATTGCTTTAAACAGTCGTGTCTTAATGTGCATACGACTGAACTTCCAAAACAAACCGAGCACAGGAAAACAATACTCCAAAAAGCTGCTTCAGTCAATAAATAAGCTGTGAGGCTGATATCAGAAATAAACGTGCTCTAGCTGCTCACACACTGTGCAGAAGCAGAAACCTGACACATGCCGGAGGACAGAAACAGGCACCGTGGGGTGCAGCTGATCTGGAAACACACAGCAGTTCACAGGGACATGTTTCTGCTCGGTGTGTGGTGCACATGCAGAAATATATTTGGTTCATGTGTCTAACAGATGTTTCTGTTTTTGTTCGATGCTGAAGGCGTGCATGTAGACATTGTGACATCAGATCACAACAAGCGTTCTAATCATCAGTGTTTGTGCCACTGATGGCAGCTGGAACTATAACCCAGCATTTGCACTAACTCACAGTGTTTTACACTGTTTGGATGAATTCAGTTGCATTGGAGGGTTTTCCAGCAGGAGCATCTCAGCTGGATTCCAGTCTGGACTTTGACTGCACCACTCGAAAACCTTTTTTTACTTACATATCAATGTACTTGTTTTTATGTATTGGAGCCTTTCAGATGTGGACTTGATGTGTGTCAGATTATTGTCATTCTGCAGAAACGCTGCCCTGAACTGATGGGGGATATTGTCCATGTTTCTGGCAGAAAACAGAATTTGTGACTCCATCGATAAGCAAGTCCTCCTGGTCCTGAAGGAGCAGAGAAGCTGTATGGTGCTCTTATTACAAAAGAGTGGAAAACAATTCATTTTAGATTTATGCAAACCTACCAAAAAGTTAAACTTTTGTTTCATCAGTCTTCAGAATATTTTTTGAACGGCTTGGAAATAATCGGGCATAATAACTCGTGTGGACCTGAGGAACGTGACGTCTGCAGCTCTTTGAAGCTTGTTCTAAGTACTTTAGTGACTCCTTAATACACTATGGAGTGATTCTGATTCTGACTTTGGCTCTTCTTCCTAAGTGTGTGTGGTGATGCGGTGACACATCCAAACTTGTATTATGTACAGATGTTTGAGCTGATGATCTTGGAATGATCTTGATGATGCTCTCCCCAACTCGTGTAAATTTACGTCTTAGATCGTCACGAGTTCCTTGGGACCGATCCATCGAGAAACTACCAGTTGTACTCAGTCGTGATCACTAACGAGATGTAAATAGGCTTTGGCCTTGTCAAATTAAAAGACACTGTAGAAACTTTAGCACCACTTATTAAGTGCTGACATGTAAAATCTTTCGTGTTTCTAACGTTTCACCTTCCTCTTCCTCTCAGGGACACTACAACGATGAATGCAAGTTCAAGGAGAATATCCTGGCCAACAACTACAACGCCTATGAGTCAGCTGCGTACCCTGGCATGTACATCGGCCTCAGTAAAATGGGCAAAAGCAAAAGAGGCAACCGGGTCACACCCAAAATGACCATGACACACTTCCTTCCCAGAATATGAATTATGATGTGAAAACGCTCAACAGTGTAGACTGAAGTGAAGGGCTCCAACTTACATTTTGTGTTGTCCATTCTACAGTGAACGATGCTGCGAACTAAGACGCAGTTTAAAAAGCAGAGTAAACGGCGTGAGATTAACCAGACTGTGAACTCAAATACACTAAACTAATCACCTGAATTTACCTCAAAACTACCAGATATAGTGACAAGTCATGAAGTTCATCCTAATGAATAAATTCAATTGTTTTAACCCCTTTTTTTAAATATGTTCATGTATAATGAATATCAATCGGAGTTTTTGAGGAGGAGGACTAAGTCATGGCGGTCGTGAATCACTCTGTGAAAAGCATCACTGACATTAAAAGTTTGAACAGTTTGGTGCAACTGAAAATTCCCCAGTTTGTGCTCATAAAACATCAAACATCAAACCAAAACTGAGCTCTTCTCCTTTGGAAACTCCACCATACCAGTTACTACATACTACACCACACAACGTACTGCATGCATACTACACCACACAACGTACTGCATGCATACTACACCACACAACGTACTGCATGCATACTACACCACACAACGTACTGCATGCATACTACACCCTACAACGTACTGCATGCATACTACACCACACAACGTACTGCATGCATACTGCACCACACAACGTACTGCATGCATACTACACCACACAACGTACTGCATGCATACTACACCACACAACGTACTGCATGCATACTACACCACACAACGTACTGCATGCATACTACACCACACAACGTACTGCATGCATACTACACCACACAACGTACTGCATGCATACTACACCACACAACGTACTGCATGCATACTACACCACACAACGTACTGCATGCATACTACACCACACAACGTACTGCATGCATACTACACCAGTGGTTCCTCCCAGCCTGGATGTGTGTGGAAGAGACGGAAACCACAACAAAACGTTGCTGATTGTTAGCACGGCCAACTGTCTGATGTTTGCACTTAAGTAGTGTTTTAGTTGTTTTGAACACTATTATAACACGCTACTGCTAAATATTGGCTGTATATTGATTGTAATGTAAACTGTAACTGGGTTAAACTGCCCCTTGAAATGTATTTATTCTACATATTGTAAAGTGTTAGATTTATGACACATGGTTTATCTTATTATTCATAGAGTTCTAAGCTTTGTGTGAATAAATGCGCATCTCATTTTTAAATATGTTTATGGTCTCATTATAAATATTTAATTAGTCAAACCTGATCAATCATCTGCAGTAGAGAAGCTCGATTGAAACCACTTGAATAAAAGCCGTGCCGAGCTGGTTGGAATTTGAAAACCGAAGCACTAAGAGCACGAGAGGATTGTGTGTTCGATTGTGTGGAAAGTGAAGGCTTCAGCTCAGGATTCCAACAGGTCAATACTGCACGAGTGGGAAAGCACACTGGTGGCAGCAGCAGCAACATGCTGATGATGTTTACCTGCTGCAAGAATGACGAGGAATGTGAGAAGGAGACATGCAGCTGGTTCATGTACGGCTGCATGAGAAAAACTATCAGGCAGAAAAGATTTATTCTATTTCAAAATGCAAAACTTTCCTTCCAGGCTGGTCTGACAGGTTGGTAGGCACCAAAGCAGGAACCAGTAAGAGGGATTAGTGGACGTGTGTTTGACTGACCTGGCATAATGGCTGATAAACACCTAAGTAGGATTTGGGACATATTAGGCCTGAGCATGATCGCCTTCCCTCGCTGACCTGTGCTTGAACTCCATTTAAAAGTCCTCAGCTCCTTTTTAAAAAGGACTCTTGCAGGCAGAGTTTGGGGCCAACCTGCTATGTTATGGTGAGCTGCTCCAAATCATGGGTGGGACAAAAACTGGAGGCTAGTGCAGCTGACAGAAGCTGAGAACAGTAACCCATCCCTGTTCATGCACAGCACTGGAGTTTCTTCTCTCTTTGACATGACTGCACATGCCCCAAGACCCTACAATCTGTGAAAGAAACCAAAAGAATCACACAGCCTGCAGTGAACAAGCACCCGGTGACCCCGGGGTGTGTAAAACTCCCTTTGACAGGAAGAAACCTTCAACAGAATCAAGCTCAGGGAGGCGTGAGGATAAAGAGCAGAGAGCATATAATAGTGCACTACCTGGTGACTAGCTATGGTTATGGTTATAATACTATGAGCACATTAGCAGAGCAAAGATGCAGGATGAGCATTAATGTTTTATCGCCTCAATAAAACTGTGAGGCAGAGACAAATGCAGTCATACTGCAGGGAAAAGATGCTGACGATGGGCCAAACTTCACTCGAGAGCACGTCCGTGATCGTCCATCCACAGCAGGTTAATCATATAATATACCATACAAATCCTAAACTGAGGCTTCATCCACACATTCAAATCTTAGTTGCATCAGAGTCTTTCTTTTCTGGACCATTTAAATATTTGGTGTCTGTTCAAACTGTGGGCTCATGAGCTTAGAGGTACAATGCACATTAACAAAGAGGCCTGCAATAATCAAAGATTATTTGTAGGAGCTTGTTTCTATTAAATAAAAAGACAAAACATTTCAGCACCTCCAATGAATGGAGTAGGAGTTTGGACCCACACGGTGGCAGCAGTGTAAAGGACAGAGTTTACTTTGGTATCCTGACGGAAAGCTGCTGATGGATTTATCACACGGTCAAACTGATTTGATTTAATCTTCAAACTGATGGACAGTGTCAGAGCTAAATGCACTGAGTGATGTGGAACAAACATACAGTACAAAGCTCTGACATGCAGCAGTCACATTGCAAACTAGCTCAGGGTGCCAAAGGAAACTCATTAATTGGCAGGTTGAACCGTTTTTTGTAACATTTGTTTCTTGCAGCACAAAGTTTCTGTGGCAGTGAGCAATGAGCCACTTGAGGGAATTTTGTGTTATTTCCAACTCGCTGACCAGACTTTGTTTATCATTTAAACCCTAAGTACACCTTTAAAACTGTGAATAATTGAATGATGAACTCAAAAAGATAAGAACATGAGAATCAGAACCAACAACTGCACGTGTTAAACTGTGGCCTCCTGAATCCTCCAGGATTCATTCAAACTTTATTTTACTCCAAAATGAAGTCGTGTGTTTTTAATGCTTTTCTAAAAATTCTTTAATTTTTTATTTTTCTTGAATCGATGGTTGACAGTTCAGCATGGTAACATTATCCTCTCAAACATTCAGAGCTTAAATAAATGAACTGGCTCTTACACGGCAGGTTTTTACACTCAAAGCTCTCTACACAACATCTCTTATTCACCCATTCATACAAACACTTTTTTCTACACAAATCTAACATTCACACTCATTCATCAGAGAGCAGCTGATCTGCAAACTGTAGACCAGAGCAGCAGGGACCAAACCTCCAACCTTCGATCTCCTGAACTACAGCCACCCCCAAGTGTGGCCGAACACTCAGCGCTCCCTGGTATGGGATGTTCTCGTGAAACACTGGCCTCCTACACTGTGTGCACACTTTGGGTTGTTCAAAATGAGTGTTCTTCGTCATCTATAAACGATGAAGAAACTTTTATTGGTTTATTGTCTGTGTCAGGACTTTGGTTTATCTTCCTTTTACCTTCAGCTCATTAGTGGCTCAGTGCAAAATGTGGCTACCAGGATATAGAAGCGCATAGGTGTTTGAAACTTTGCTGCCATTTTTAGACATGATGTTTGACAACCTTGTGCTCCAACTCACATGTTGTAGAAGAAACTTCATGACTGTTCTCTGATTTTTCCTCTTAATAAGTCCATTACACTTATTTTCCTTCTCTTTTAAATTTCTGTGGAAGAGAGCCAGAGATTAATAACAAGTGTGATTGAGTGCAGAGAGGTCTATTAGCACATAGTGAGTGAAGAAGAAACACCCAGTGCATCATGGGAATCCCCGGCAGCCTACGTCTATTGCAGCATAACTAAGGGAGGATTCAGGGTCACCTGGTCCAGCCCTAACTATATGCTTTAGCAAAAAGGAAAGTTTGAAGCCTAATCTTGAAAGTAGAGATAGTGTCTGTCTCCTGAATCCAAACTGGAAGCTGGTTCCACAGAAGAGGGGCCTGAAAACTGAAGGCTCTGCCTCCCATTCTACTTTTAAATACTCTAGGAACAACAAGTAGGCCTGCAGAGCGAGAGCGAAGTGCTCTAATAGGGTGATATGGTACTACAAGGTCATTGAGATAAGATGGGGCCTGATTATTTAAGACCTTGTATGTGAGGAGCACATCCTGGATTTAACAGGAAGCCAAAACAGGAGAAATCTGCTCTGTTTCTAGTCCCTGTCAGGACTCTTGCTGCAGCATTTTGGATCAGCTGAAGGCTTTTCAGGGAGTTTTTAGGACTTCCTGATAATAATGAATCACAGTCGTCCAGCCTGGAAGTAATAAATGCATGAACTAGTTTGTTAGTCATATCATTAGTGACGGACTAAATGTGTGAGTTTAATACTGGAACAACATTCAAAAAGTGAGGGCCGGCTTGACTGCAGTGAAACAGACTCTGTGCCTGTTTCTATAACCCGACAGTATCTGTTTGAGGCCACAGGAGGGTTTGTCTTGGCACAGATTGTTATTAAATCTGATATCATGACGATCGCTTTGAGCATTCATTATGTCTTCCTGCACAAAATAGCCACACTAACTGAATATTATAAATCCTGTCTTGGAGAAAAACCACAAGAAAAACCCCCAAAGTGGTGCAGCATTCTGCCAGCACTACACCTCTGGTTGTGTTATAGGCACACAAAGTTTTTCTTTGTAACATTACTATTTGAATACTGTGTAAATGTTTTGAACCACCTTGATTTCTTTAAATGGTATGATCTTTCTTCAGCAAGTCGATGAACTAGCTTTGATGGCAAGCTTTCCTTTAGCTTCAGAGGATGAGAGAAGAAGAGGCAGCTGTGCAGCAAAGACAGAAAAACTCCAGCTTCGTGTCTTTTTCATTGTAGCTGAAGTCCGGGACAAACTGCTCCTTTTCACCTCAATAAGAAACGCGTAATATTTTCTCTGAATACCAGACGATTCCATTTTTTCCTGAATCCTTTATCATCTGTAACTGAAAGTAGTTGTGGGTGATTACTATACCTTTCTAATGTGACGTTGTTGTCCCTGCCTCTCTCTCTCCCTCCCGCTCTGTTCCTGTGCTACTGACTGTAACTACCCCCCTCCCCCCTCTTTAAAACCTCAGAGGACTTTGAGCTCCATTTCTCTGAGTGTGTCTATGTGCACACCCAGGAACTTGAAGCTGCACACTCTTCCCACGCACTTCCTGTTGCTGCAGCTCAGACTTCCTCCTTCCTCCTCCTGAAGTCGAGTGTGGCTTTGTTCTCAAGTTATCATTGAAAAAGCACCGATGGCCAAAAAAAGAAAATTAAACTTTGAAAGGCCGCTGAAATCCTGGAGACATGTTGCTCAAGACCACTTATAAAGTTACTACGAAGGGTTGGCTGCAGCACAGCAGGCAGCGCAGCTCTCCTACTAACCAGAAGGTTGGTGGTTCGACCCCTGCTCCAGTCTACATGCCAAATACACTTGAGCTGTGTGTGGAGAGAGAAAGCACCTATGCAGAAAACTCATGGGAAAGGTGTTTGGAGTGCTCAGGTAGAAACTGCACCACCACAATGAAAGTCTCGCCTTCATTATTAGATGTAAACTCTACCGTGGTGGAGCACAGAGGTAAACTGTCCATGTGTGGGGACAACACTCGCAGCGATGCAAACGTCTGCATGAGAGCTCTCATTTTAAACCGTAGTCCCTATGACAAGAACAACGAAATGAAATACAGCGTTTTCTTTTTTCCAGGATTTATTTAACATGTGCAGTATTCACAAACATCCAACTGTAATTCGTAGGATGACGGTTCCATAACACACGGGCTGGAGACGAATAGCTGGGCCAAACCTGCAGTCTGAATTGATAAGACTAAGCTAAGAAGTGCATTGAATGTATCATATAAATAAGTGGCCACGGTGAATTAGTGCTTTCAGAGGAATACATTTATGTGGTTCAGGTAACTTAAAAGGAAGAAACCATCTTTCTGTGCTGCAGACTGCCGATGCTTCCCTGCACAAAGGATTCAGGCTGAAGCTCCTCCTGAGCCACTTCCAGCTACACTCGGGAACTTTGATACTTCTTGGAAAAAAAGACTTTTAGCAGATTTTTTCCCTTAACGGTTGCTGTGGCAACCTACGGCGCCTGTGTGGTACCCAAACCCACAGCATTTGCGTAAGCAGACAGCAGATTCACTACCTGCCTAGTTTCCAGTGTGAGTCTGGCTTCAATAAGCCAGTCCTCCACCACTCTCCTGGCCTCTCCTCTCAGCTGGTTCACCAGTTTAGCTGCTAGCTCCAGGTCCCCGTGCTCTAAGCAGTAGCTAGCATATGACAGAAGCTTGAATGGATCTAAATCCTCAGAGCTCAGCTGGCTGGGCGGAGCTTCCTGACTCTTCTCAAACAGCAGTGCAGCTTGAAGGTAGGACAAGAAATACTGATACAAGGAGTTACGAGATTCATCGATGAGAGCGACGCGGCGGGCCAGCGATCGCAAGGAGTTGAAACGGGCACGGAGAGAGGCCTCGCTGTACACGCCTCGCTGCAGGGATTTCTCTGGAAGAGCCGACGCCAACGCCAAGGCAAAGTCGTTGTCTCGGCAGCTGTCGCGAACAGCCTGAGCGGCGTTCTCCAGAGGCACAGTGGGCACGTCGGCTTCAGCAGTCTTTAGGGAGTAACTGAGAGCCTCCACAGAGAGCCACAGCTGGTGGGCCTTACGAGCCTCGTCCTCTGCTACCACGTGGCCTGTGTTCAAAAGACAAAGAGATTTACATGACCGAGTGGAAAAGAACGTGTCTGTGTGCACGTGGACATCCAGTCCCTTTGCACACCAGAAAAAAATGATCCAACTATTCCAACATTCATCTACACACATCATCATTCCTACATGTGGTACTCCTCTGCAGCACTCCAGATAACAACCTACCCGACTAATCACTCAGTGCTATTTCTTTGCTTTTTTGGATGCGTGTATCTCTTACTGTCTATAGCTTCTTCCACCCCCTTCAGCCTCGCGTAGGCTGTGTTCATGTCCAAAGTGAAGTTGTCGAGCTGTTCCTGGGTCAGCTGACGGTAGCGAGTCTCCTGTTCCAGCATCTTACTGCTCAGTACCTGAACACAACCAAAGCATAGCTCTGAAGGGCTGAAGGATGAAAAGCACACAGCGTGCAACTCGCAGGAACAGAGTACGCTGCTGCAGCCTGACTCGTCTCAGGTGTCTTGGCCACGCCCCCTTTACAGGATATTAGTGGAAAAAAGCTTAAGATATGGCAGAACACAAGCTGTCAGCTTCCCGTATACAGCAGCATGTTTATTTTAATCCTACGCTATATCACAGACCTCCAACAAAGCAAAGGCCATCAGAGTAAACACAAAACAGTTTAACACGTTTACTGAAGACAGAAGGTTGGAAAATAAAGAAATGATCCAGAGCAGCATCTTTGCTGCAGATGTCAGTAAGCTGTGGTCATGGTAGTGTTGCAGCATGAAGGAAGTGACCCTTCTTGTAAGTGCCAAGTCCTTTCAAATGCACTTAATGTTTCTAACAGCTCAACAATTATCAGCTGAGCTCAAGGTACAAGAGAAAAGATCAGTTTACTCAGATATGAAGAACGATGCGAGAAACAGGACGTGAGGAGAAACAAAGAGGGTTTTCAACCAAATACATTCATTACAATTCAAATGTGAGGTGAAGCAGAGTTTGGATTCTTTGTATTAATAATAGTTTATGGCAACAATGACACAAAGAGCTGTTTTACTTTGAGACAGTTCAAACATCGTCTTGACTGTTTTTACTTTTAGCATTTTGTGCCACTGTTAACATCTATTAGCAAACTTTCTGTAGGATGTTTGTCAGACAGCCAGTGCAAGCTGGTTTTATGGATTAAGTAACTTAACCAAGCAGACCACGTTTTATTCAGTATATATTTTGTGTTTACTCTGGTTGCTTAGACGCTCCAAACCTGGCAACTCAGAGCCACTAGTGTCCTGTAAGTACTCATTTCTGATGTGTAAGCAGACTCTGGGGTAGAGAGATCACCTGCTCAGCCTCAGCTTTCAGCTCGTGCTCCTGGACTTTGAGCACATCTTGGACGTGGTCTGTGTGAGCTGCTGCCTGCCGCCGCAGCTGAGTCCTCATCTCTGCCTCCATCACTTCTCTTAACTCAGCCAGCTGCGTACACACAGAGGAAATCGTAACACGTTTTAGATACGCTCACGTTAACTGAAAAACCAGAACAATCTAAAGATATTTTTTCCTGCACCTTCCTCTCCTGGTCCAGCCGGGCATCTTCTTTGACATGTTGCAGGGCAGTGTTGACAGCGTTGTCCAGAGCTTTCTGGTCCTCGAGTTTCTGTTGCTCCAACGCTGCATCAATGTGGATCTTCTCTCTGATCTTCTGCTCAGCCAGCTCTCGGTTCAACTGGTCAATGCGACGATGTGCATGGGCGATCAGAGCGTTGAGGTCGTCTGTGGACAGTTTACCAGCTAACACACAAAAACAAGTTATCATTGAAAACGTACTTCCTGATCAGCACATAGTTTTGAATGTATGAAAGTAACTAAGAGTTACGGTGACATGCAAGAACGTGAGGTTTTGACTGTAAATGCACATTTCAAAAACCCCGTGGATGTTCAGACGGTGGACTTAGAGCCACCAAACGTTAGCTAACAAAAGACGCACAGAGCTTAAACAACATATTAGATTGTGATCCGATTCTATTTGACGTGCCTGTCACGAATGATACAGGTTATACTGATGTTATTAGTACTGAAACACTAATCATGTGTTGCTGTAGCCACAGACACTGAACGTCGCTCTAAAACCTCAACATCAGTATGGAAACCTAAATATTGCTCCTCAGAGGGGAAACGTTGTCACATTCTTTCACTGTACTGTCATCCATGTCAGCAACACAATGAGTGTCCTAATGCATGCTTAATAATCTGGGAAAGTAAATCCCAGACAGCTGATTCTGTTCTTCAGGACATGCCTCGCTCTGTTTATTATCGTACCAGCTGGGAGAGGGTGAAGGCGGCGGCATGAAAGACAGCTTCAGCCACACAAACAACCACATAATAACATGAACTGAGGCTACAGATCACGACTAATAACACTGCGCTGATGTTAGAGACCTGGCTTTATTCATCCATCCCAGACACCAGCTATGGCTAGCAGGCTACACGTAACATCTCTGTGGTTAGAGGCCTGAGGCTGCACGTGCACGTCGACCATCTGGGAATCGAGCAGGTGCTTAAAGGTACATCTGTCACCGTCTTACAATGCTGTGACTGCAGCCCTTCCACCAACTCTGTGAATCGTACTCATGGCCATTCATCACTACACATGACAGTTTCCATATTAACACTCATGAAACTGACCTCAGGCCCATCGTTAGTCCGATTAGCGACCGATGAAAACACAATGTCCAGCTGAACAAATCGAATCAAACTTTGTGTGTGTAAAGACACGTGTTTGAGTGTGTATGCGTGCTCTTACTGAGCCCTTTCCAGTTGGCCTGGATCTCTGGAGTGAGACTGCTGACTTCCCTTTGAAACTGTCGTTTGGCTTCGTTAACCAGTTCACTGTACTGGGAGACGATCTTAGCCTCTGACTCTGCAGACTGAACCTTTAGTTGGTAACATTTGTTAGCAGAAGAACAGAGAGGTGTGAATAGAAAAGGACGAGTTAATAATCATGACAGTGGTGAAGATAACACAGCCAACACTTTAACTGCACATAGTGCTGGTCACTAGAGTTTAATAGGTCACACCACACACATGCTCACAGGGTGTGGGCAAAATGATAATCATATTTCTGATGACAGAGAAAAGGAAACATTTTATCGACACTCACAGCTTGCAGGCAGCAACATTTGTAAGGAAATGAGGAAAATCAAAGGCATTTTGTATCCTTGTTTTAAAATGAGTGTGTATCTACTGAAACATGGCGCTGCCAGCAGTGCAAAGTAGTGATACAGTATTATATCCAGTCATATCTCAGCATAGAAGGAGCCTACGTAGCGCTCCCATCACATGGACTGGAGCTGCAAATATAGCTGCTGCTGCTGGGTTGAGTCACCTCCTCACAAGTTTTCTTGCCTATTTTACAAAGTACTGTGCTTTGATGCTAAGGTAGCTCTTATGTTTGGTACTGGCCAACAGAGGCTAACGTGCTGCTGTCACTTTCATTCAGTTTACAGCTGAGAGGTGCAAATGTGAACTTGAGCCTCAGAAAGGAAGCAAACAGGTCACTTTAATCTCCTGTAGTCGTCCACAATGCACCAAAAAAGAAAACAAACTTTACCTTCATGACCATTTTGTCCAAGTCCACAACCATGTTATGGAGATTCTCCTCTGCTGCTAAAACCAGCGGGCGAACAGAGGATATCTTCAGCCCTTTGGACTCGTCAATCACTGACCTGAGACTGTCCAAGGACTCGCTGCAAGGAAAGAGATGTGCTGATAAGGAAGACTGCCAAAATAATTGAGTTAGGCAGAGATGTACACGGCACGCTGCACTCATCACAGCCCTGAAAGCTGAGTGATTATTACATCTTTCAGATTAACCTTGTGCCACACTGGTCATCAGAATTAAAGAAACACTTTTACTCCAAGCAGAAGAAATCACAATTTAAAGAAAGAACATTTATGATTTTCAAGCTAAGTGGAAAAGAAAGAATTCTTCTTCACACACATTCAAGTTTGTAATAAGTATGTTTGTGTGTGTGTGTTTGTGTTACTTGGCTTTCGACAGAGCGGCTCTGGCATCGTTCAAAGCCGTGGTTCTATCAGCAAGAGCAGCTTCCAGGTCCTTCCACTGGTTTGACTTCTCCTCAGGAAGAACCTAAGTTTAAGAAGAACTTCGATAAATCTACTGCAAAACAGTGACGCTTCCCATTCAGTGAGCCGTGGCTTAAACATTACTAATACAGCGCTGTGGTGGGTGGACCACACAGGCCACAGCAAGCAATGTATCTGATTAAAAACAAGAGTACGCAGGTCTTCAGTGACAGCGCTGCTGTGAGACGATGCAGACGAGCCCAGTCCAGTGGTCTGCAGGACATGTGGGCTTGAGGCAAAGATGGAGTCCTGCCTCATTCATCAGCCTCGATGGAGCGTTTGCAGGTGTGAGCTGGGGATGTCAAATAGATACATAGAAACATTCATGTGGAATTGAAACATATGGATACTTATTCGCAACAGTATCCATCAGACAGGCAGGCGGACAGCAGCTCCACCCTCACCATCAGCTGTAGTAGCAACACTGAACATTTACTGCCATCAGATTCTGTTTAGCAGTTATTAGAAATGTTTCCCTGACCAGCGCACATGTTACCATTAGTCATTTAATGTAAGGTAATACTATTACTTTGTTACTCTATTGAAGTAGGTATGTGTACTTTACTTGAGTATTTAATTTTTACTTATACTCCCTACATTTTGAAATAAATATCTGTGCTCTTTAGATTTACCAACAGACTCATCTATAGTTTATACTCCGAGGTTAGCGGACAGGAGGCGTGCAGGTATCTGTGCTACAGAAAAGGAAGCATGAAGTGTGCAAGTGGTCCCTGCATTAGTGGTTAGATCTGTCCCGACAAGAGTTACACAGAAACCAAACAGACTAAACCAGAGCTGTGAAACACTAATGAGCTGTGCCCAGAGATTCTACTGTACTCTACTGAAAACAATCTGAACTGAACATCACAGGCTTCCTTCAGCCACACCAGCACACCGTCACTCTCCCTCCAGCCTGCGGCCTTTGGCTCAGATTCAGTCCATCACAGACGGTCCATTTACAAAAGTACTGGACGCTCCCCCTCAGCCCCCAGCAGACTGACCTACTGTATGAAAACCCCGGGGGACTTCCTTCTCAAGTTAACTCATTCACCACAGAACACTGGACTAAGTTCAAGGACTCAAACTCGTCCCAGGTTTTTAGTAGATGGACCGACAGTATCCAACGTCGCCTTCAAGCTGAGGGGTAAAAAAGGCCCTAAAGGGCACGGTGGCCTGTTTTGGTTTTCCAAAAGTACAATCACTGATTTGTACTTCATGTTACATTTGGAGTACCAGCTGAGCACAGTCCCCATTTGCTGGGGGTATTAAAACATAAAAGTTGGCACATGCCTTCCTTATGAAGTGCTTGCTGTTTACCTCTGCTTCCATAGCCTCCTTCAGTTTGTCTGTGTGCTGCATGATAGCCTGCAGGGCTGCTTCTTGCGCTCCTATGGCCTGCAGAGTAGCTTTGGCCGAGCTCGCCAGTGAGTCTTCAAGACTGGCTGATACCGCTGCAAAGCAATCACACAGGAAGACATTTACTGTCTATAAAATGACACGTCATTATTCAAGTGGTCAGTATGCAACGACGTCACTCTTTGTGTGTGTGTGTGTGTGTGTGTGTGTGTGTGTGTGTGTGTGTGTCATCCTACATGCTGAAATATCCTGTTCCTCCTGCTCTTGTTGAGCAAGTCTAGCAGCCACTTCTTCTACTGGACGCTCTTTCATTGGTTCTGTGGGTGCAGGATGGACCGCTGTCGCCTCCTTGTGTTCATGGCACTCATTGCACTCTTCGAGAGAAAACACAAACACAGACCTAAAACAACCCCAGTAATCCTCGAGACTGCTGGACTTTCAGCCATGAAAGAACATGAAGTGCTATTATTGTATGTTCACAACACGAATGAAGTTTTTGCAAAACCTTTGCAAATGTAGATGCCTCAGTGACACTGCATGTTAAAAACATTTCAACTTTGGTGCAGATTTGCTTCTTGCTTCATATTCTGTCTCCGGCATTAAATGAAAACTACCGTAACTACTTACTCAACCTGAGCTATTGCACAAGTTAACTAGTCTCCATCCATGTTTCACACAACATGGAGAACTCATGGAGACCAGCAGGTTTGATGCACAATCAAACCTTCTTGCTGTGAGGTGCAAATGCTAATCACTACCATCATCCTGACCAACATAATAATCATATGTGCTGCATTTTAAAATGACTATTATTTTGTTTGTTTTAACGTTATGAATTTAATCGTGAACGTCTACAGATCCACAACAGAAAGCGTCCTCTATTGTGGAAGCTTGTAAGCTGTAAACAGAATTGGTCCTAGCACTGAACCCTGTGGAACTCCATAATTAACCTCAGTGTGTGAAGAGGACTCTCCATTTACATGCACAAACTGGAGTCTATTAGATAGATATGATACAAACCACTGCAGCACAGTACCTGTAATACCTACAGCATGTTCTAATCGCTCTAATAGGATATTATGGTCGACAGTATCGAACGCTGCACTGAGGTCTAGCAGGACAAGCACAGAGATGAGTCCACTGTCAGAGGCCATAAGAAGATCATTTGTAACCTTCACTAAAGCTGTTTCTGTGCTGTGATGAGCTCTGAAACCTGACTGAAACTCTTCAAATAAACCTCTGCAGATGATCTGTTAGCTGTTTGACAACTACTCTTTCAAGGATGTTTGATATAAAGGAAGGTTGGAGATTGGCCTGTAATTAGCTAAGACTGCTGGGTCTAGAGATGCTTTTTGAGTAAAGGTTTAACTACAGCCAGCTTGAAGGCCTGTGGTACATAGCCGATCATTAGAGATAGGTTGATCATATTTAAGATCGAAGCATTAATTAATGGCAGGACTTCTTTGAGCAGTTTTGTAGGAATGGGGTCTAAAAGACACATTGATGGTTTAATTATTGAAGTTAACTCAGAAAGTGTTTGAGAATTATACCACGGAGTCAGGTACTTCTGATTAGAGACCTTAGTTTTCACAGGAGCTACAGTATCCAGAGTCGTACGCAGTGAGGAGGTGAAATTATTAACAAGATGATCGACCTCTGTTGGAGCAGCGTTCAGATAGCTGCTCTGTGTTGGTACAGGGCACTGAAGATGATAACAGTGGGTGGATTATATTCTTAAACGTAGTTGCTGCACTTTCAGAAAGACGTCTACTGTGATGAAGTTACAGGTTACATGTATTACGAGAGTCGTTATTACTAAAGGAAGCCGACTAACTGAACATCTGAGCAGGAAAGTGCAGGAGAGAACGGTCGGTCGACTACAGACTCTGCATAAAGCACGTAAAGATAACATATCAATATTTAATTCAATTGGCTAAAACACTGCTGTGCTTGTAACAGGAACAGGAAGTGGTACTCTACTGCACAGAGCGCCAACACCAAGTCAGAGCTCCACCCAAAGGAGAGGATTTAATCGTATATACCATGTGCCCACTGTGGATTTGTCTGTGGTTTAGATACTGGCTCTTCTAAGCTGCCGCCCAGAATTTTGCTTTGTGCTGCATAATGACAATAAAGAAGGACAGCAGAGCGTGCAGTGGTTAGCACTGTAGCCTCACAGCAAGGTCCTGTTTCAGTGATGATACCTTTGACTGCTGCTGCCTCTGTGTCACATGGAGCAGGGACTGATGGGACCTCACCGATGGCTGAGATGATATGAGTCGCCTCTGCTGAGGCCTCTAAATGGGACACAAATACAGAAGGCAAGAGCCGCTCAGGAGCTTCCATGTGTGTCACCACGCGCAAAGCCACTCATACACATAGTAAAGACCATCCATCTACTGGTTTCATCATCACTTCAGCTACAGTGAGGTAGTATTTATGGCAGCATAATGGCTTTAAAGCTATCAAAGATACAATGGCTGCTACAAACTAAGAAGCCTAATAGCAGTGCAAAATGAAATTTCACACGGGAGCAGAGCAACAACAGGAGAGTATAGGAGAAGACAGCTTACCCTGAGAGGCTTCTGCTGGGGCTAAACAACAGAGCGCACATTTACAAACATCTCAAAGAAGAACGGGTGGAGCTAGCAGCTAACAGAGCACACCGCCCCCCCAGAGTGGAGAGTTTGCATCAGCAGATATTAAACGTTGGCTTGTCCCAGAGACATTTACAAGTGAGGCTGATTTGAATGAACTTGAATTAAAATAATATTAACTTCATAATGTAAATAATGATATTACGGCACTGTCGAGATGGCTGATGATCAGGCTGACTCTGGTGAACACTTTCATGAAACAACTGCATCCTTTGAACACCATCACAGTGGATTTTAAATCAAACTGTCAAGATGAGACTGAAGTGATGAAAGCTGAAAATCCTTCCAAGTCCATCGCTGCCTTTAATGTAGAATCCACGGACGTCACAAAACGCCACCTTTGGTTTTGCAACTGAAAGCGTGCTCTACAAGAGTCAGGTGACCAACTTTATACTATCACAGATTCCTGGTGCCATTTCAATCAGCAGTTACAATGTCAGCAAAAATAGTGACCTCGTACAGCACATTCCTTTACATGCATTATGAGGTGTCGCTAGATTTTCTTGCACGCTCAGTCGTCCAGGTAAAGAAATGTGGACGCAGCATCTTCAGCGTGTTAAAGTGGGTAAAATGCTCTCCCACTACGTTTTGACAGTCTACCTCTTCCAGGGTGTTCTTGAATTTGCTAAATGTTGCACAGGGTGTCCCCTAACCAAGGAAGGACTTTTGCGATTACCCACTTTAATCCCTCTGTCCTACAGGCTTCTCAGTGTCGCTGAGGTCGCAAGTGCACTTCTTCTTTTAAAGAATTTACCAGATTACTGACTCGGCCTCTCCTACGGTTGTTGCCAGCTCTCTCATACATCTGTTGGGTTTTCAGCGTAACGCTGGCCTCACTCACTGAACCAACATCACTTTGGAGCGCTTACTGCAAATTCCAGAAAAACAAACCAAACACAAGTCCAACTTTATCTGTTTCATTTGTAATGGAGTCCTTACAAACTTTGTCTCTGAAAGTGGTTTATTAGATATACAAGTGTCTATAATGAATAACTCAATAATCCAATACTAGTGTTAGAATCCTTGAAATGAAGCTGCGCTGGAATCACATCTTGGCTGAGTTCAAACCCACTGTGGTGGTGTACAAACACAACAGCCCCTTACTGTCACTGCACAGATGCAATGAAACTGTGGGCGCTCCACCCGACTACTGTGAACGAACTATAACAAAACGGAAATAGAAATAAAGCTGATAGAATCAGAGCACATGATAAAAGGCAGATGGCAACATGAAGCCATGAGTTATAATGACACTTACCCTCTAGGCTCTGTGCAGGCTGACTGGGGGCGGGGCTGGAGTCTTTGACCGGACCCTCGGCTCCCTCCTTCTTCGCCGACTTCTTCGCTTGTTTTTCTATCATAGAGGGCGGCTGGGCCAACTCCACCTTAACAGCAACCATTTAAATCGAAGCATACGTTATTACAGTGTGGTTCTAAAAACGTGGTTATTCTTTCTATACAAATATTTAGATTGTATTGTGTGGAAGTTTATTAGCTGATATCACCAATTCTGAGTCGAATTTTAACAGACACACACTGGAAAGGTGGAGGTATGGGGGTGGAGGTATGGGGGTGGAGGTATGGGGCTTCAATGCAGTCTGATCATTTGAAAAGCCATTGTAACGTACAGTGAATCCTCCTTAAACCATCAGAGACCAGACACTCACACATGGAGAGCCAGTAAAAGAAAAAATGCTCGACTTCAATTCTTCTGAACTGACGGTGAAACACAAACAAACTTTGTGTCCTGTAACTATGACTAGGATGAGCTGAGCACCGTACCCGTTTCTTTATGGGGAGGCCAGGATCTTGGGCAGCGGGTCCCAAAGCCAAACCCAGCAGCCAGTCTGAGTACGGGACGTTCTTCTCAACCGCTGCTCTGAACTTATGGTCCCATTTGGCGTAGAGTACGGTCCCTCCAATGCCACCACTTACTGTCAGCAAGCCGGCAACAACCACTTTGGAAGCACTACTGAAATGAAAAAGGACAAGCAGACATGAATGAATGGACAGTCTCGCTAACAGCCTTTGCACTCTGTGTGTATCCTAGTTCAGCCGACTTGCATATAGTGATCTCAGGAGGAAAGCGATGCTGTAGAAGCGGCACGCTCTTCACTACGATAGCACTGAAGATCTTCTCTTGAGGATGAGAGATCCGTGTTTTGAAACGACAGGGAGCAGTCGCATGTAAACATGGAGCCAGAGCGCAGCGGCCAGCGGGACACAGATTTTGGTGGCAGGCACAGCACATGTCGCATCCATGTGAGAGGCCCTTAAGAAGACAGCTGAAGCCCATGTGCTAGTCCTAAACAATTCATTAGTGTACTGTGTGTGTTGGTGTGTGAATGGGCTCATTGAGTCAGCACGGAGAAGATCTTGGAGAACGCACGGCTGCCGTGAACACTCAGAACAAGAGCTCTGAGTGAAAAACTGGATTACATCTGGAGGGGCTCGCTCGAACAACACCTTTGAGCGCAAATTGGATCACATCTTGGGGGAGTGCACTGCGGTCGGAGGTCTCAGAACCTGCTCTTTGCGCAAAAAGAACGACAACGTCACGAACGTAAGTTTGATAACATCGTAGAAAGCTTGCGGCTCTCCAACGGGAGATTGAGAGACCAGTGTTGGACTGTAGAACTGCTTTGAAATTCATATGAGCTGTTCGCACTAAAGTAAAAAGCACCATCACTTCATGCGGAGACCCCTTCGGCGCCAGCTGCAGCCTCAAGGCTGGAGCTGAACAACACACCCTGATAACGACTGTGTTTAGACTGCTCCCCCCATTCCATGCAAGGCCACCTGGGTTGGCTGGATGCGCTGCCTACGCCGGCTCTCTCTTACCCTTTACCCACCCCTGTTGCTTGTCTTGTGTTTCTATGGTGTATTGATAGTCATGTGCTTTTTGTGCTGAGGTGTTTTTTCTGTTATCAAACTGTTCTCCCACTAGGAGCTCAGTCTGAGTGGAGTTTTTTTCTCCTCCTCTCACCTCATGTTATGTATTTTCGTTGTTTTTTCCTATCAGCCGACCTTTCTGACATGTCTGCCCAATGTGATGTTTGTGTAAAGTTGGTCAGAAGGTTCCTTTGTAAGTGCGCATGCGCCATTAGCGTGCTGCCTGCTGTAACCCTAATTTCCTTCGGGATTAATAAAGTATTCTGATTACCTGCTCTCTCCTGCTGTGTAGTGCCGACACTGCTGCAGACTGGTAAGAGGGATTCTCCTGTAGTTCTTCTGGAAAGTGGTGAGGAAAGTGTGGCAGTGAAAAGAAATCCATGTCACACAGATCCAGAACGGGCACACATTCACAGCAAGCACAGAGCAACAAATTTCAGTGCAAGCAACAGACTACACAATGTTTTCCTTATCGTCATATAAAAAAATTGGGGAATTAGGTGCAGAGATGCTGTTCATAAGGTAAAAACAGACTTTGTGCAATTCTAACAAGCCTGAAAATCAGTACTTTGTCTGAACACCTTTACTCTTCAAAACAGCCTGAGCACTCTGAGCCATGCTTTCTTGTAATTACATTAAATAGCCTTCAGAAACAGAGGTTTCATTCTCTGTCAGGACGGTGCCACACTGCTTGGATGGACACGGGTTAGTTTCAGGACAGCTTCATCAATTGAATTTTTCAGAGGGAAGGTGGCAGTCAAGAAACCACTGATTTAGAGGAGAAACAGACAGGGGTGGGTGTGCCAACATAAACAAGGACTGGACTGAAAGAGCGCAGAGCGCAGTCCCAGGAACAGCTAAGATACTGCGCAGAGCAGCCGAGCTGGAAGGGTAGACCGCCCGCAGAGGCGCAGTGCTATACCGACAGGTCGATCACAACCAGCTAATCAGCATCTGATGATTTTAAATTTCATGATATTCACGTCACACACGAGCTTGCCCATTAACTGTAGCGTAAGTAATATATGGGTTTTAGTAATAAGTAAGTAATAAGTTTAGCACAGTTTTTCACTTGCTGTTAAATCATAAAAATAATTAATTTGTCGTCATTAAATCTAAACAACAATAAGCAAAACTGTTGATTTACCATTTAAAACAGATCAGCAAATGAAGTACAAAGCATGATTTCTGAGCAGTAAACTGCATTCTTATTTTGTAAATACAGATTCAGGTACATGGCGAACACATCCAAGCTGAGTCCGGCAGAGACGAACATGTTTCCGTGTCCCGTGGAAAGAAGAGCCGAGGTGCAACAGTGTGATGCTGTAGCCCAGGGATGTCGAACTTATTCCGGCCCACTTTAACAGGTGAGAGCCACCTTTCTGTCACTGTACAGAAGTCTGGCTGCACACTTAATCCCAGAAACAGAACATAAAGTTTTCGAGAACGCACATCATGCGTTAGTATTTGTGGATTTTACGAAGACAACCTGCAGCGTTTGTTCTGATTCATTATAAATACCACGTCTACGTGCAAACGCGTTTAAAGGCTAGTGCCGCTAGTAGCATAAAATACTGCTCCGGTTAGCTGGTATCAAACCTGTGGCCGATAAAAGGTCAAACAGACAAGTTTTGGTTTTTGCCATGATGACCTCTCCGCTCAAACTTAGCCAAACTCGTTAGCTTGGTTATGCTTAAAACGCCATTATCCATCTGTCACCGGAAGAAACCCGGCTAACGTTAGCATGCTGCGCTGTTCTGACAGCGTCCACAACCAATTGCATGGCATCAAATACAGCGCTCGACAGCACCGAAGAGTTAACAGCCCGAACTAGTAAATTCACTGTGGCACCTTGAAGCAGGCTCTGGGTCACTGAATGACAACACGCTAACGTTAGCCCGCGGCTGCGGAGCAGGCAGCAGGCTTACCCGGGCGGTAGCATTAGCCCCTCTCAGACACGCTCTCAGCATGGTCTTCTCCTGCTTTGGTTTCTGAGTTCGTAAATAAATTGACCTGCACAGAAACAGATAAATTCTTTGCTGCTCTTCTTCGTCTTCTCGCGCACTCTTCTTCTCCTCAGTACTTTGCGTGGATTAAACGTTTGCGTGCACAACAGCGCCCCCTTATGTTGTTCCCGTCATTCTTCCATCTTTTTTGATGTCCCACACATAGATTTATAAGAGCACACAAATCAGTTTGTCCACCTTCGTCCAAGCCTCGATCGAAGACATAAGTCAGACAGATGATCCTTATTTCCCCAGCGCTCCTAAACTAAGCTAAACAGATTCTCACCAGTGCCAGGCAGTTCTGGTTATCTATACTCTCTAGCATACAACACTGGTTATGTGTGAGCTCGTACAGTATTCCAGTTCAACACACATTTTCCACTAATTACTACATCAGCTGTGTGAAGTGTGTCAGAGAAACTCTGGTTTCAAAGTCACTATTTAAATCTGTGGCATGCTGTCCAATGATGGACCAAGTTTTCAACAGTTTTTAGCCAAAAAAAAAAAAAAAATTCACAAAAAAAGAAGAAACATTGATTTTTCTTGTTTGTTTTATTTATTTGTTAGTTTTTTTATTTCAAGTTCTATTAAAGATACAGCAGTAAGAAACAATTACATTTGTATTAAAACAAAAAGCCACAGCCCAATATTTCTCAAGGATAACTCAAAACAACATCATTGCCTCCGTTTCTATTAAGACGACTCCTCCGAGTTCAGACAGTTTCTATGCATCTGGAATCTTCTCAGGTAGAATATGAGAGACGTAAGCTCGCATTTGCACAAAACTAGATGCACACTCCAACAGGCCTCTCACTGGTACAGCAAGTGGGGGTTTTTTTGAATACCAAATTCTGAACCATGCGTCGTTAAAAATGTAAAATCTTGTCATAAAATACTCGGAACAGATAAACTACAACAAATGACCCAAACGATGGATGGAGAAACATATGGTGAAAACAAAACATTAATTATAATCAGTGACTACCAGCCAAAGACACAGAGTGTGTCCACACAGACTCTTAGCTGGCAGCTGCAGCAGTTTTTTCTGAGTGGACTGTGTGAAGTCGATGTGGGGGGAGGACTGAACCATTCAATAACAAGCTATGCAATATTAGGCTCTGCCGTCCTTTGTACTTTGACCGGAGTACCGCAGTCTTCATCCTGAACAACACAAACAATATCATTTAATACAGTGTTTGTAAGGGTGGCTTTTTCATCTGTGGATTAAACTTTGCACAACAAGTAAGGAGACCTGTGTTTGCTCCCATTGGACAGCCTGCTTGTTTCACCTTAAATGGGCCACATTTGCCAGAATAAACAGCAGAGTTGAGCAAAGAGAAAGCTGAGCAAACACGCTTCCTTTCTTTTTGTGCCAAGTTTACAAGCAATCCCACCATCATCATCATCATCATCATCATCTTTATTTTCTTAAAAACTGATGATCGTCTAAACAATGGACCAGATAAATATTTAAACCAAGGTTCCAGAAAGATTCAGTCAAAACCTCTGAATCAAACGCTACGATTGTCAGTCGTCAGCACGTGTGGGCCTCGACATTTCAGCAGCACCTCAGTGACTTCCACTCACCTCCACTGACAGGCTGTGTATCGGCAGCGAGGTCTGGGTGTTCTGGGAGTCAGTAATGGTTGGGAAATCTAGTTCAATGTCCATTACATCATCAAGGTTGAGCTCCTCACTGGTGGGAGAAGGAGAAATATACACATCATACATGAGGACGGCCAGCAGCTGACTGACGACGTGCAGAATGTGTACGAGTGTCTTACACGACATCGAGGGTCTTGTCCTGGCCTTCCTCTGCAGGGGGGTCCCAGGCGTGTAGTTTGACCTTCCACAGTTTGATCTGCTGGTCCCAGGAGCGACGACTGTACTTCCTGAACTTATTGGGAGTTTTTGGATGAACGCCTGGCTGACGCATGTGTCTGAAAAGAAGAAACACGAGGGTTAATGCTGACCAGTGTATTACACACACCAGCAGCGGGCAGGCTTTACACTGGATGCTCCACAGCACGCGTCTCTGTCGACCTACTTAGGAACTTCTTTGATGTAGCGGTCGTAGGCCAGCGTGTTCTTGCCATAGTTGATCTGTTTCTGTCGTCGTAGCAACACAGCTTCATCGGTTTCCATGTTATCTCCCTCTCTGGAGTCACAGCTGCAGCACACAGACACATTTAGTCCCGTGCACACAACTCTAACATTCAACGCGACAAGAGCCCGACTTCCTTCATAATGATTTTACTCGTAAATGATTGTAAACACAAAGTTTCCAAAAAATTTAAAAGTTACTGTCGTGTTAAACAAGCCTGTGTTACCGTTTAATGAACAAAACTCGGAGTTTTTACATCAGTAACGAGCTCAAAGCCGTGACATGGCAGTTAAAGCGATGTTTGACACGTCGTGTTTCAGCCTCGCTGTCACAAGGACAGAAACCCTCATCGTCTCATAGCAGATATGATATTTATCGCATCATATTCTGATGCTGAGCACTTTACTTTTTGTTACCACATAACTGAGCTCCATTAGTGCAATCTGTTTTACCGTACTCGCTGCTTTGTTCGGTGATACTGCATTGATTTTATTTCATGTTTCCATCATTTTTGGGATGAATACATTTTGTCTTGCCTTATTTAATGGTAAAACTACATTGCACACTTGTATAGCTGCAGGTGGACATGTGGTTTGAGAAGCGAGTGTTCCATCAGTTCGTGAATATTCTGAGTTTAAAGGTCTGTGAGAGAATGAGATACCTTCCAGACGAGCCAGACGAGGCCCTTCTCTCCCTCTGGGTGAATTCTGCCCCCAGTATCCTCCTCCTGTAACTGAACACAGTGCAAACAGTGAGTCTGCAATCCAAAACAGGAAGAGAGTATCTGCTTTCATGTGCTTAAAAGACACCTGAAATGATGCAGAAACTGTTTAATTACCGCTGCATGTCTCTGTGCACATCCCTCCTCATCTCATCGTCCTCCACCTGGCTGCCCCAGTCAGCCTGCCGACCACAGCGGGACACTGAGCCTGTGCTCTCTGGTGTAGTGAAGCTAGGAGGACAATACCACAGGTTACACACACACACAGGGATGTTACTGCTACAGTTCCAGCAGATGTCGTGGCCACATGTTGGTAATGGAGTCAGTAACCTGATTTTTAGAGTGGTTCATTAGCAGAGACTGGCTTGCTTCACTCAGTTATAGTGTAGTTAGATTTTTTTAAACACTACCATTCAAACTAAAATCATTCTAATAATTCTTTTTCTTCTCGAGCCTACACTGGAGTTTGGATGTGAACTACACAGACCAATGAAATTCTCACACTGCACGGTCTACATTTAACAAAGCACCTTTGAGCAGGGCCATTGAAGCTGTGGGTTTTTGGTCCAGTCTGAAACATTTCCCCAACAAACGCCAAAAACCCACAAAGCTTCAGCCGCCTCGTGGCTTTTCAGTTACAAGTCCGCTGCCTTACATGTTTATCACTTTCCACATTAACTGATCTTACTCTCACCTAGTATGTCTGCGATCAGGGTGTTTGTAGCTGGAGTCGGTGTGTCCGTTCCTTCCTCTATCGATATCATCTGCCTCGCTGTTGCTCCGCAGGCTCCCATTGATCCCCCTCTTCCTGCAGTGGGACCACCGAGATGGGCCAAAGCTACACAAGAAGACACAAAACACGTGCAGATTTAAACATGCTAATTCATTCTTGTTTTGATATTAGATTTCTGCAAACACGTCTCAAAAACATTCTCTTCTGTGTCAAATTAGAAAAAATAAATCACGGCTGTTAAAAATGCAAAAGCAGCAAATACATGCATGGACTGCAAACACACGGTGGGACGCACGGTCCCACGCAGGAAAGCACTCATGATCGTTTCACGTCTCCGTATTCAAAAATGGCAAAGCTGCACTAACTGTTTCAAAATCCGGGAATTTCTTTTAAACCTTCTTAGACAGATTAAAGTCTAGAGAAGCTGAACTTTCTTCAATAATAAATGGTTAGTTGAGTACAGTGGGTAAAACTGGAGCCATACACTTCCTTTAATAGACTATTTCTCCCGCCAACTTCTTCCGATTGTGCGGACCATCATCCATCTGTGACTCTTGTTTTTCCTGGAGGGCACTTAGGATTCTAATATCAGACGTTACAACTACAGCTGTTAACCACCTGTCACGGTTCATCCACTCACTTGTGTGTTACACTTAGCATTCACAGTCCACAATGTACTCGAGCGTTAGCTTTAGCAGTTGTCTGTATTTAACGCCTTACCGTCACCTTTTTACCCGCACTGTTAGCTAGCGTCACTGTCAGGTCCACTGTTCACGACAGACCTGCTACAGACTGCTAGCTTCTACGAGCTTAAAGAAAATAAGGTAACCATAGATACTAGCAAGAACACAGCGTGTACTAGAGTCACGCGGGTCCATCAGGTACAACAAATGTTTTTTAGCCTTCAAAATGTCCAGATCATCTTTGCAGACAAAGGTTAAGCTAATCTGACGCAGTGGCTTCCATTTAACGAACACAGACAAAGGTTTAGCCGCTAATGACAGACTGAGGCGGGAATGTAAACAGACCTTTTTTCGTGCTCGATGTTGTGATCCTCACGTCGCCGCTCTTTGGTCCAGTCAGACATGTTCTCGGTTAAAAAACAAGACTGCGTAGCAGGAGACTTCTTTGTGCTCAGCTGGGAACTTACAGCACCTACAGTCTGAAGATACGCGCCAACTCTGAAAGACGCGCGACCTCAAACGAGCCAATTGGTCACGTGGCCGGAAGTAGGAACGGAGGAAGACCACAGCTGTCGAATATGTGCTGGGCTGAAAGAGTGTGCTCACGCTGTGTCTATAATAACGCCATGTGTATCCCCCTCTGGCAATAGTCGTGCGGTTTTCTTGTGGCCTCTGGTATACACAGCTTCTCTGAGCTGGCTCCAGGATGTTTAACTGCGGATGTGCTCGATCGACGAGTGGCCAGAGAAGGGGCGGGTCTAAGGTGCTGCGCTCCGCCTTCTTCTTCTTCTTCTTCTTCTTCTTCTTCTTTATATGGTTGGCAAACAGCAAAATGACGCATTACAGCCACCAACTGGTGTGGAGTGTGGACCGAAAAGACGAGAAAAAAAATCAAATCCTCCAAATGGGTCTGCCTTAAGAACCAAAACACAGCCTGATAACTTTCACTTATAGAGTTCGTGCGAAATAAATCAAGCAAGTCCAACTTCACTCTCATATCGTCCAGCTTTTTGATCAGTTGTCTCCTTTCAGCATCATACTTAATGCAATAAAACGTGTTCTGTTGTTTCCTGTTCCCTACTGCAGTCACACTCCCCTGTACAGTGTTTTCCTATTAAAAACAATGTGCTATTTTATTTATTTATTTATTTTTAGAAAGAGGGGCAATACATATTAATGAACATTTTAACAAATGTAAATATGCCAGATTACAGCCTTGGGCTAATTTCCATCTGCAGACCCTCTGGCAGGTTGGTGTTAAACACAAGTTAGTAAAAAGATACAGAGACACTATTTACAGGTCATGTGACAAGGACAAAAACAGTGATCACATTATACTAGAACAAACAATGACAAGGAGAGTGGACACAGAGGACAGTATAGATAACAATAACGGAAACACATCAATTATATTGCACAAACCCCAGTATTGCACATGCCCTGACTGTCCTGATACTGCACTGACCCATTACACTAACAGTTGTTTCCCTTTTTGTAATACACTAACTCTTTTTCCCGTCCAATATAAAACATGATTATTAAACATAATCACATGTTTGTGTGTCCCTCAGCCGCCCTTTTAGGTGACTCATAAAGATGGGTAGACTTGTACTTCCCTCACTGACAGTGGAAGACTATTCCAGAAGCTCACTCCCTGATATGACAGAGCATCTGTGAAAAGGTGCTCCGTCTAAATGTCACTTCACAATCACCTCTAACAGCGGCTCGAGTCAGTCGAGACCCGGCAACACTGCTAGACTTTTGTTTAATAAAATCACTGATTGGTGGAGGCGCCAGACCATGTATAACTTTGTATAATAGACAGGCAGATTTAAATAATTTGAAATTAGTAAAATTTAAAAACTTGGATTTTTCTAAAATTTGACAATGGTGATATGAAAAAGGGGTTTTCATCTAATATTTTCAATGCTCTCTTGTAGCACACTTCAATTGGCCCAATAGCAGCAAAGCTCGTATAGCACCAGCTTGTAATACAGTATTCAATATGAGCCGGTATCATAGAGTGCAGGAATGTAATCGCTGCTGTGTCTGTTAATGATGTGCAGATATGTCTGAAGTTCTGTATATTAACATTTACAGTTTTCACTACTTTTTTAACGTGTTTTTAAAGGATAATTTAGAGTCTAGTAGCACTCCCAAATACTTAAATTCCTCAACATTAATTAGTTGTTGTGCACCCAAGCAGACTTTTACTGCAGCCACGGTTGTTTTAGGTTTACTGAAAAACATTGATACGGTCTTTTTAACATTAAGGCACAGGCATGAGTCATTCAGCCATTTTTGTAAATCATGTAATGCCAGTGAAAGCTGATGGGCTGCATCATCAGCAGTTCTGGCTTGTGTAAAAATTACCGTATCATCAGCATGCATATTCAAACCAGTGTGTCCGAATCTAAGTCGAGATATAACCATGTCGGAATGTGCCATTTATAAGAAGCACGTGGCAGCAGTTTAGTCCACAGAGATATCATGTTCATATGGTGGAAGAGTTTGTAATGCTGTAGAGAGACTGCATCACAATAGTTTCCCCCCATAGCCCATAAAAATAATTACATCTTACTGTCTTATATTTAAGTGCTGTGATCCGGTGGAACTCCATTCTGCTGATATCATTCCGGTAAAAGCTTTCCTAGTTGTGACATTAGACAAATTTAATTAGATGTGCATTCACCAGAATCTCAGGAAGCTGTGACTTTACATTTTGTGACTTAGAACAATAAGGTCCTGCAGTCCCTGATTCTGATTATTAGATTTGGAGCAGAAGGTGTCAGGTGTTATATTACCAGTGTCATTTAATAGGTGCATCATATACCAGATTCTGTTCTCCTGCCAGTTTATTTAGCAATAAATCTTTATTCCTAAATACCACATATCTACTGTTCCACAGTGGTGGATTATGAGGGCTGAAGTTGCTTGTAGATAATTTCAGTATAATAATTATGAATGAAATTAGTCTTTGTGTTTTTCTGTCACAATCACATCTTAGAAGAAAACTCGTGACCCACGGCTTCTTAAATATTCAGTTAATGATATTAAACATCAAACTGTCTGTTTTTAAAAGAAATCTTAGCCATTTTATTTAAATGGTAACATTAATGCACTCGACAATAATGACTTTCATTCCTCTATTTACACTCTTTATTTATTATTGCTTTTCTAATGTAGTGCATTTTTCTAAATTAAGTGAAGTTAGCCTTGTTTATAGCTTTTACTGCAGTCTTGGAAAGTGGCCAGGACCAAACTGGAGTCTTCAGATGCATTCCATCTTTAGTAAGTTAATTATGTCTATAACGTTTTCCCTAAATCCAAGCAACTCTGAGGAAAGACTGGAAATTAAATAAAAACTCATTTAACCCAACATTGTTTTTATTTATGTGCACAGGAGCTGTTCAATAACAGAAATACTGATGTAAATAGTATCTAAAAAAGACAAATCCAAAGCACACACATGACTGTATTACTATAAACTGTTACAGTGAATGTCTGCACGCCACAGTAGCTTGGAGCATTTAAAGCCACAGAGCCAGTGTTGTTGCCTACAGCTTGTCACAGAGTTTTGTCATAGCGCTGCTGACTCAGCCTCCTGGAGACGTTGCTTTCGTAAGCTCCCCTCCTTTTCCTGGGAGGTGCTGGTGTTTACATGGATGTGCTCGTGGTGCTGGCTGGGCTCTGTACCAGTACTAGGTTCCTCTGGTTTCATACCTAGCTCTGTGGTCGGCATGAAGCTGGACACTCTGGTGACAGTGGCAGAGAAAAGGACATTAAAGAAACTGATGGACATTATGAACAATGCCAGGCATCCTCTGCACACGGCCATTAACAACCAGAAGAGTCTGTTCAGTGACAGGTTGCTTCTCCCCAAGACAAGAACTAACAGACTTAAAAACTCCTTTGTCCCACACGCCATCAGACTGTTTAACTCCTCTCTGGAGGGGAGAGGGAGGGGAAACAGGAGGACAAAGGAGGGGGAACAACTAAGCTGTAGTGCCTCTTCACCTCACTGTACAATACTTTTTGTAAATAGTCAACAGTGCAATAGACTCAATACTTGAAATGTGCAATTCACTTGTATTTTTATTTTTATTCCTATTTATTCTATTTATCCCCTTCGTATATTTTATTTATATTGTCTCTGTATTTATATATATGTGTGTGTGTATAACTCTGTAACTTCTGTCGGTGCTGTGCTTTTTTGGAAATCGAATTTCCCAGAGGAACCCACCCGAGGGATTAATAAAGTTCTATCTAATCTAATCTAATCTAACCTCAGTACCATTTGGGAATAAGGGAATGCAATGTTGTATTGGCCACAAGGAGACTGCCCATTTCACTAAAAAAGTGGAAAAGAACTGTTCCCTTTCCATTTGATTTACTATTGTCCTTCACTTTGCAGACATCAACACGTGTATTCCACCTGCACACTTTGTCTGGGCAGAAAGGCTTAAAACTGGCCTGACAACTTCTCTGAAGTTTCTTGCCACAAAGGTTTTTTGTTTGATTTGGAGGTTGTGAGGTGTGAGTTGATTGTATTGTGTCTTGCTGAGGCCATCATCTTCATGATAGCGGTGCTACTGCATCAGGTCTATGAATGAGTATTACAGTCTTCAGGACTTTTGTGCCATGCTGGGGCAGCAGGTGGAGGGTCGCAGTAATGTTGTGGGGACGGAGCTGGACTCCCTTAGGGTGGTGTCTGAGAGGTGGATAAGGACAATGGTGGATAATACCTCCCACCCACTCCATGATGTGCTACAGGAGCACGTTCAGTGAGAGGCTGAGATTACCCATAATGCACCACTGAACAACACAGATTGTAGCCACCTGAATTCTGTTTTCTTACCACTCATGATTCAACTGCATAATCCTAGGTATGGTGGCTGAAGAAGGACAATCAACTCTGGCCACCATTCATCTGCAGTACATGTAGGTTGTCAGTCCACCATTTACCTCAACAGTCAATAAACTTTTATATGATGGCAGGACTGTTTATCAAAGGGAAAGTGTGACGCTTAGGAGCCAGCTAGCTGACATAATGTTACCTTTTAACCACCTGTTGTTGTTATTTAGCCGTCTCGTTGTCATCTGTCCAGAGAATAAAAAGCATGTTCATGCATGTTTTTCCTGTGTTAGAGCCTTCAGCCTTGATTTCAATTACAGACAGGAGGCTTGAGGCGAGGAAGTAGAAGAATGAGGGGGAGCAGAGATGGAGGAAAAAACAGAAATCTATAAATCTTCAAATGTATGTTGTATACAGCGCTTTGAGTAGAAAAGTGCTATATAAGAATCAGTCCATTTACCAAATGTTAAATTGTCATGTATAGCATTAATGAGCTATTTGCGATATTTAAATTGTAAATAAAGGCCGACTGCAGATTTGGCCGGCAACGTCAATTTTGGCCACTGTATTTAAAATGACGGGGAAACATTTTGAGTACAATTTAAAATCTTATATATTTTAATCTTATGCATTATGTAAATTAACTAACTTTCCTGAAAATAACCAGTGATTTTTTCTTTCCTTTTTTAAACGATTGTTTACATCGCGATTGTGTTTTCAGGATAAATGAGGCAACATGCTGTTTAATGTGATCGCTGTTTTTGTACCGTAGTTACGGTGTTACAGCCCATTACTTTAATTATGTCCGTAAGATGCGGAAGGATCCTCTCGTAGAGGAGCAAAAGTGACGCAGGCGCAAGAGTCACCGCCGCTTCTTGTTTACCATAACAACTGGCGACGCTTTCTCCTGATTGGCTGCAGCTACATCCTGTTTTCCCAGGCTTCTGCCATTTAGATGCTATTTTAAACGCTTCCTTCGTGGATTAACGGGAGCGTCTTTAGGAAAGGCGTAAGTCAATAATAAGATCGTTGGCTGGCTCTTTCAGTGAGGCGAAACGTTAGCCACAGTCAAGTGCGGATAGCAGCGCTGTGTCAACGCTAACATGAAGCTAACAGCGTTTCTTCTTCTGCGGGGAAAAAGCCAGTCGGTACTCCCCAGAGAAGTTCTTCTGTTGAGCCGAGATGCCCCAAAGATGGACGCAGAAACACAGTTTTGATAAGTAAGTGTACGATGGCTGGAAATAACACATCTGCTGGCCCTAACTAGCCTTTGTTGAGCTGACTGTGGTGACTCCATTAGATCATTGCCGATGTTGGACACAGGAAGATATTAGCATGTTTTCCATGTCCAGAAGAAGAGCACAGACTCATGGATACACTGAGCTTTTACACCGTCATCTTAAAAAAAGGACAAGTGAAGTTGGAACATGTAGCTCCTGTTGTTGGGTGGTGTTTACATTATTGTTGAAGATCTGTCAGAAAGTTCACAGACTGTCCCCACTGAAGCAAACAGGCGAGCACTGTCACAGAGTCTGTCGTGTAGACACAGCAGAGAGCAGTGTGGCTGAACCACAGTGTGATACACACTTGGCATTGCTGACAGAGTATAGCAGGCAGCCTTTTTAGATGTCAGCTGTTCATAAAATGATTGTGGAGTTCATACCTTTTCTTCATATTCACATCACTGACAGATGATTTGGAATATAGACATTCTGTGACAACAGAAATGCTGGAGAGTGAATTCTGAAATAAACAGGCCCCTTTCTGTGCCTTGAATTCATGTTTGTGCTTCGTCCTTCCACAGCTTTGTCTACTATGGATCACAACATCCCAGAGATACTGAAAGATGCTGATGTAGAGCGAGGCCTGATCGGTAATACACATACATGCCTGCACACACACAAACACACTCATGATTGGTGACCTGGCCAAGATGTGCTGTGATAGGCTCCAGCCCACGACCCTGAGGAGGATAAGTGGAAGAGAATGGATGGATAGACTCGCATTACAGATTGTGAAGATAAAATATATTTTAGAAGCTACTAATAAACCAAGGGCACAACAAATAACAGAGCGCACAAAGAGCATTATGGGAAAGATGAGCTTCGTGTACTGTGTGGCATTAGTTCTGCTAAAATAAAGACCATTCAAAACAAAACAGAAGGCTCACTGTGAGAGTTTGAACCGGTCACTGTCGGCTTGGATTAATTCTCCACACTGTGGCCTCTCTGCCCAGTTTAGCTGTGGTTTCCCCCACTGGTCTGCACAGCTGTGTGCCTGTAATCCACTCAGCATTTCCTCATTAGTCGCCACATTAATGATAACACATGGCTAATGTGGCTGCTGGATAACTGCTAATAATGAAATGGCTAATGTTAGCGTGCGTTAGCATTTCTGAGAACTGTTCAGTACTTTAATGCAGCTGAAATGAGAATGAACGTCAGCTGTTAGTGAGGGGTGGAGCTGTAAGCTCGTCTGTTTGAGGCAGAGACAGCTCTGTTTGTATCCACACTGTTGCAAATGAGTATTTAAGTTTAATTTTAAGCTTAATATGGATTAATACAACCCTAGAATGTAAGCAACAAATGTATAAATGCTTTTGTAATTGATTCCAACCTGCTTCACACAGCTGCAGTTACAACAAGCATGCACAAAGAGCCCTGTTTAAAATGAGTTTCAGCTCGCTCTGCTGATTCCCCGTGTCTGCATTATTAGACAGCGGCACGGTAACCTCTAATGTTCCAGTTTAGACTTTTACAGCTTTACTGTGCAGTCAGATAAACAGGATCACTGAGACCACACTGAGCAATAAAATGATCAACTAATTTCCTCATTCGTAAAGTGTCAGAGAGCCAATTCATTGCAGAAGTTTTGATTTCTACAAACACTGAAATGTCAGGAAGTTGCAAGTTTGCTATTCTGTGCTCTTAATATGAGCACTTTTACAGCAGCATTTAATGTCAGCTCAGCATTAAGCCGACTCTGTGATGCAGAATCACATCAAACGTCTCTGCAGAGGGTTTTACACACACTCATCATTCGTTGGTCACAGTGAGGATCTGGACATAGTGGAAACATCTCAGTGAACATGAGGCTAAAATGGTTTTAATGCACGAAAACTAAACTAAATGTATCGTAAAGTGACATTTTAGAGCTAACCTGTAGACTGATTTGTAATCTGATTACATCTGATATTCAGTCATTGAATGCTGCCAACATTTTGGTCTGGAACCTTAATGGAGACGTGGGGTGTCTCCAGACCTCAGTCCTATCTGTGGAGCGAGCTGGAGCTGGAGAGGAGAAGGCCAACAGTGCTGCTGAGATGTGAGCAAGCCTGGAACGTCTGACCGCTGTGCTGTTCTCCACCAAATACTGAGTCATCGTTTGCTCGGGGATCAAATACTTATTTCACTCAATGACATGAAAAGTTCATTTAGAACTTTTATGTAACATGTTTTTCATTTTTGTTGGTTTATGAAATGAATTCGATTGTTTATTTCTTTGCAATGAGCCAACTTATAAACTCAGCAGTGGGTGTGCAGTCACCTATAATTATTATATGTACGTGGCCACATACATAAAACATGATTAGGCCTAACAGTGACACCTCGGCCTCTGTGTTCAAGATGACAAGGCAACGTTACAGCTTTGCAGTAATATGTATATATACTGTACCTTGAACATATTACATGAACCAATGAAATGTGAGGGATTTTGAGCAGGATGAGCTACGACTGATCATTCATTGTTGTTGTTTCTTTCAGAGCAGTTTCACTTCCTGTTTGCTAAACAGAGGATCTGAGTGCAAATGGTATGATTTATATATGCAGCACAACATGTTGTTTTTCTGCCCGATACTACGGCACAATTTCTACTAAGCTGACTGATCAATAAACATTAATCCTCCACTGTCCATGTGAACATAGCTCCTCCCATTTCAGTCTTGACCTCAACCCAGCCCTGATTCCTTTATATTTGGAGTGAGACCTTGTAGTTTTTCAAAGGTTTTCCTCGGACTGCTTTTGCCTGTCCTGACCCTTTACTGAGGACTGTTTATGTTAAGCCACTTCACACTGGCCTCTGCATCATCCCGTTCGGGTTGCTGATTACAGATGTTCATGTCTCGTTCCTTGCAGCAAGCTGAGGTGTTAATCAGGAGCAGCTTTAACCCCAGTCTGAAGTGGTTATTCTGGGGTCACGGTCAGGATCAGGAAGAGAAGAACTTTGTAGTGGCTCACAACCTGGTGTCCCGCTCCTCCGAGCGCCTGCTGCGTCTGCAGCAAGCGCTTCTTTCTGTGGCGCCTCAGTGGCAGCTGGTGGGCAGCGCACGGCTGTCTCAGGTGAATTTATACAGTTTGCAGTGTAACTGGATTGTGACGGGTGTGAGGAGAACATGAGTGAATGAAAGCTCTCGTAGCTTAATCTCTTCAAAGATTACATCCTCAGCATTCTGACTCTTTAATTGCCATTTTTGGGATGAGGTCATAATATTGAACAAACATCGATCTTGTTATAACTGAGTTCATAATCTCCTCTCCTCTCTCCCACCTCCTCCCCCGTCTAATCAGGCCTGTTTTAAAGGAATGCCAGATGAAGCTGGGGTTCTTCTCCTGCCCTCCTCATCCTCCCTGCAGGGTAAATACAGAGCTCAGTGGAGACTCCTGGAGCAGCGATCCCTGCTGATTTTTATACACGAGTACACGAGGAGGGCTCGGCTAGCAGCGGTTTACATATCCAGTGTGAGCAGACTGTTGGAACATCATCGGCAACACCTTGCACCTCAGCAGGTGAGGCCGAGCGCTCAGCACTGTGTGATCTAAAGCTTACTGAGCACTGTGTCATATAGTCACGTACATCACACTGTGCCAGAGGCTACCAGAGGGAACTGTCCAGTTGTGCTGAACGTTTGCGTCTTCACATGCACCTTCACTGGGCGATGTAATGAAGAGTCTGTGTAACAGATCACAGACGTCCGCCACAACCCGTAGTTGGATAATTGTTAAAAATGGTTGCAGGAATGCTTCTGTAACGTCCAACATTTGACATCTTTGTCAAAGAGTTTTAGATTTCTGTATCGCCACCAGTGCCTGTTCACACAGTCACAGTCATTCTGCTCTCTTTTCCAGACCCCGTCAACTTCATGCAGGCTCGATCTGGGTTCACTGAGTCAAGAACTCAGGGTTCATCTCAATCACTGGTCTTGCCTGTTTTCCAAAGTCCAGTCTGACCACTTCTTGAGACGTGCTGCTGGTCAACATACCAGGCTACTGCTAAAGATCAAGGAATCTCTGGACTTACTTGGTCTGCAGGCTCTGGTTTTGATGGAGCACTATGTCCAAGCGATCCTGTCTTCTGTATTCCAGACTGACTTAGACTCTGTACCAAAAGAAGTCTTGGAGGATATTTTAACAGGGACTTATCATTACAACCAGGTTGTTGATGAGCAGAGAGGTCAGCACAGCGCCTCCAAGCTAAAGACTGCAGTAATGCAGCAGGCACATTTTTCCACATTGGATTCCAGTCTTCCAAGGATCAAAAGCCATCGCCCTTCTCCTTTCTCAGTCAAAGAGTTAATGATGATTTTAGCAAGCTATCATGCAGAAATGGCAGCCAAGCAGCTGCACTACTGGGCTTCAGAGCCGCCCTGTTACTTCTGTCAGATCCACAGCAACCATGAGACTTGCACGTGTGCTCAAAACCCCACAAGTCTCAGCTGTGGGATTTCCACATTGAGATCTGAGTGGACCTGGGAGCAGCTACATTATACATATCTAATTTCCTCTCCTCTTTTCTCCATAAGTCGTCCCACCCCCCAGATGTCTTGTCAAAATAAAAATACAACACTTCCTGTTTACACGCCTGATGTCCATTTGAACAAGCCAGTCGTGGAAAATCGTCCCTCTGTTTCAGCCAATCCCGCAGATACAGAACATAAAGAGGAGAACTCTAAAAGAGAACAAAGTAACCGGTGTCAAAAACGCACGTCCCATTCTGCTTTTACTCAGAGCGGCGTAGAAGCGTTGGACTTGGTTCAACCTGATCCGACACGTTTAGAAAGCGGCGCGCTTCTGCAGACAGCTTCACCTTTGTTAATGAGCTCCCAACGTCTCCGAGGCGTGCCACCGTCAAGGATTTGCCAACTTCAGCGTTCCTCAGCAGAGCTGCTTTTTCAGGTGTTTGTTTCGTCCAGTGATCTGCTGGCTCCGCTGGTTTCACATACACCCACACCAGAAAGACTCAACGAACAGCCGCTTCAAACCCCAGCAACGGACGTGGTAAATGGGAAGGTTGACTCAACGATCTTGAGCGCTCGAGTACCAAATACACCCGATCCAGTGGAATTAGACAGAGAGAGCTCGAAACTGAACAAAGACCAAAATGTGGAGAGAATTCAACAGGAATGGGCCGAACTGGAAATAACTGTGCCAGATCCCACCAGCAGGTATGGTCACACCATTGTTACCACCTACCAATGTTACTGGTAGTGTTTCTGCGTCCGCGTCATTCTTTGTAGGGATGTTGAGTCCATTCATATCTGCCTTACATGCTGGGCCAGACCTCTACTGTATTCTTAGAAGCAGACTATGACTGTGACTCGTACAAGTGTGGTGTTTATTGTAAACATATAGAAAGTGCTGTATGAAGATGTCACATTTGATCTCTGACCTCTTCGTCAAGGTCAATAAATGGATCTAAAGATCAAAGTAGTAATAATGCTACATAAACTACTTAAAACGACGTTTCTTACCGCCTGTTTGTATTAATGATTCATGGCAGGTTCTAAATAGCAAGTTACTTTGTTCCTCTGACGTCTTCTTCAAGCTCAATAAGGTTCAACTTTAATTAGTTTAAATTTTTCATAAAATGAACAACAATGAAAACATGATCTGGATTTATGGGGATTCTAAATATCACTCTACAGGTTCCAGTGTCACATTTACACTCAGGTCTAATTTCTGCCACATCCTTCAAGTCGGCCCCAGAATGTGTTATTTTAAAGAAAGTGTTAATAGAAATGGAATGAACTGCCTTGTTAGTCAGAAATATGCTGTTATATCCTGATCGATCTTGATTCATTCGGGGAATATTTTGAAGTTCATGCAATGATGAAGTTAGTGCTGTTTTGCCACATGCATGAATTTGCACAATTCTCTTTGAAGTAAGATTGACAAAGTAAACCATGAAACAAAGACTGAAAGCAGTTTTCTCCTGACAGAAGTTGTTTTTTTGTTCTTCCCAGTTCTTATGTTGTCCCTGTTGGGCATTCCCAAACTAATGATTATAGTAAGCTGGACAACTGCAGGTGGAGGACAGTCGCACACAGTCTATCTGTTGTAATTAAATGTGCTATATAAATAATTAAACTATTAAACTATCTGATAATATCATGCATTCATTCCGACTCGTACTGTCTTGAAAGCGACGCATTAAAAATGCAGACTCGGGCCAAGAAACACGGTCTGTTTCTGAAGAGATGATCATTCAGGCATGAAACCAACACCTTCAGGTGGTGTAGGATTCATGGAAACGAGTGCATGTTCCTACGCTACTACAGTGTTTCTATCAAAGGATGGTTAAACATTAAGAGGTGATTTGTATCTTTCAGATCAGAGAAGGAGGAGATGTTTGAAGCAGACACAAAGACACTGGAGCCGGACCTTGTTTGCTGGTCTCACTCAGTCCAGTGGTTAGACCTGGGTGAGTCTCTGGTCTTTGCTGATCTGCTTGAACAGTATCATACCCTGCTGAGGGCTTTCTGCAGCAGAGCCCTGTGGCTGCAACTACAAGTCCCTGTAGCAGGACACACTGCAGGAAGCCTCAACCTCCAGGAGCACCACAGGGGTTTCCAGGTCATCCACCGGCTGTGTCAGGCTTCAGACGCTGGTAAGAACATGGCCTCAGCAGCCACTGTGCCCACCGTCTGATGATAGCAGACATGTATACGTAAAGTAGAGTCCAGGCTGAGCGTGTAGTGCTGTAATGTTGTACACTGCTTTCCTTGTTACGTTTACTTTGCTGCTTTGTCTACAGCAGCTGTTTTGTGTCTGCGTTGTGTGTAACCGCTTCATATTTTCTCTTCCTTTGGAATGGACACGTTTCTGTTGTCTTATCCACGTTTGTGATTGGTCACATTAATCTATGAGCACATTCACATGAAAGTGGGGGCAGAGTGGGAAACGCTGAGCTGACTGGAGCTTTGCCTAAACTTAGAGTCAGTATACAGAAGGTCTCTCAGTTATGTTAAATATTTATGAAACTCCGGGGAAAGGCTCTCAGATACTCTGAGACTCAATGATGATCTGCACAATCTGAGTGCCTGATCGTTGTGTTTGCTTCTGGCACACATTTGGACCTGATGGATGGGGGAGGCAGTGTGCACAAAAAAGAATCGTCTAATTTCAAAGTGTTTTTATCCCGCAGCCTCTCATCAGTAATGATCACAGCTTGTGCTGTCAGAAGGAGCTGGGGGGAGCTTCTCAGCACTCAGGTTAACAGCAAAACCTCCGAGAGCAGCTCGACTGCAAAACTCTTTGAAAGGAGAAAACCGAGCATATGAAATTGTGTTGTGTGTGTGACACTCCTTGTTGTGTGTTGTAGGTCAAGTTCCAAAGGAGAGTGAAGTCATGCTGGAGGACCTGAGTCTGTGTGTGTTACTGGTTACTGCACATGCTCAGTGGGACTATGGTTAGTGCGCTTAGACTCACACACTGACCGGTCTGCTGCTCTGACCTTACATATTACATGTTTTTACATATATGTCATTTTTGTTTTAGACACGGTGTGATGTCATTAGCTTTGATTTCATATTTGATTGACCAGACACACTAAGTTATTTTTAAAATCATGTTTTACTTCATTTTTAACAGCAGCAGAATTTCCAACAGTTGATAAATATAAAGTAGAGCTGGGCGATATGAGATTTTTTCATATCACGATATGTTTTTTTTTCATTTCAGGCGATAACGATATCTATCACGATATCAGCCAAATAACTATATTTGTAAGATTTAAGTGTGCCGTTGCTCACAAGTAAAATGTGAAATAATCAGCAGCTTGTTTTGATTTAAATATTTATTTCCCATAATAAGTTCAACAGGGTAGATGTACTTAAGGAACATGAGACTTTTTCAGATAAATAAAGGCAAATATTGTAAACTACACAAAAGGCAGCCGCTAAAGCGTTTAAGTTTCAAAACAGAACAAACGAAACAGACTAAACTGTCAATTCCACTTAGAAACAAAATATTAATTCTAAAAATAAATCTTAGTTTGTTTTACAGAAGAACAGACAAAACTGACTAACTTTTGTCAATATCAAATAAACTGAGAACTAAAAGGAAATTCTCAATCTGTCCTTGTTGTATAGCTGAGCTTTTCAAACAGTTTTAACAGTTACTTTAGTCTGACAAAAGCCGAATGACGAATCAGCGCTTCCAGTCAGAGACTGAGCTGCACCGCTTTATTGTATTTCGGCACATTTACAGTGCAGCTACTCTGTTTTTGTCAGACTTGAAATAGCTGAAATACCTTCCCACTACAGAGCTTCTGTGGCTCTTCCGTTCGACAATCTCTCCGGCGTTGGAACCATCATCTGTTTTCTCTTCGGTCACGCTCTCGGTTGATTTTTCTCTAGTCGGCACACTCCTTTCCTCCATTACCCGGGCGGCACGGCGGCTGGCTGCTTCCCAAACAAACACACATGTGCGGCTTGACGTGACGCTGCGGCTGTGATTGGTTCGGCTCTGCACTACTTAATTTGGATTGGCTGTTCTTTTTTTCTTTTTTTAAGAGGACGAGCGCGGTGAGGTCTATCGCAATAATTAAATTTTTCTATCGAGAAAAAGTTATTTCGCGATACATATCGTTATCGTTCTATCGCCCAGCTCTAATATAAAGTACATTATGGTGTTTTTTTTTAAATTCCTCAGCAACAATAAATAACATCGGACATCGCTCGTCTGTAAAACAGAATAACATTATCTGCAGACTGACTTTGAGCTGAATCGCTGTCCCCTGCTGTGCTTCTGCTTCGTCGTCTCTCCTCAGAATTGTGTCGAACTTTAGGTTCAACCCTGACAGATAAATGTTTGATAAATCAAAGAAGCTCGTTTGTGGTGACATCATCTGAAAAAGATGAAAATGTGACAACGTCAGCAACAATGGGGCGTTTCCTTCTGCTGCTGCCACCCCTCCTGTCTTCTCTGCGCTGCCGTCAGTCACACAGCAGAGCCTCAGGTAAACGTTCCACCAGCAGCACTCTAACCAAACCCAGTGGAAATGACATCAACTCATATCTTCATCTGGACGTAGTGTTTAGTGGGAGAAACGTTTCGTCACATCCAGGTGACGTCTTCAGTCTCAGCTGACTGCAGGTTTCAAACTTATAAACAGTACATCTGCATAATGACTGAAACCAGCCCACTGAGGGAACAATGGGCTGGGAGCTCAGTTCCTTCATCATAATTATGCAAATTCTCATGACCACTGATCAACAACCACTGATCAATGGGTCAGTGGGCTTTGATCAGTGGTTGTCTCTCTTTAATATTGCAGAGTCTTTGCCTGATTTTTCTTTTTTAAAAACAGTTTCTACATAAAATAATAATAATAATAAAATTGACTTGATGCCCGTTGTGTCTGTCTCCCCTCCACAGGTCCCTTCAGCCTCTTCCCCTGTACTCTGCAGAGGCAGACTGTTGGTTTGGTGCTGGCCTCTGTGCAGCTGCCTACTGTATGGGTGATGTCCAAGGCACACCAGTTCCTCTCCTCCTGGAGTCTCAATAAGTTCCTGCTTATTACACAGGGGGACCTCACAGTAGGTTACTCATATATTACAACCAGAACACGTGTTCTGTAGAGCTGGGTGATCAGAGACTGATATAAGTGCAAAGGCTGTTTCATAAACACGATGCAGTGAACTCTGATCATAGTCACACCACTTTGTACTAACACTGGAGTAAAAACAATGCAAAGCATGATGTACTGTGAGCTTCTAATGGCTGTCTTTGGTGCTGTACTTATTTTTGGCCCAAAGTTCGTTTCATTTATTTCACTTTGCTTCATATTCATGTATTAAGGATTTCATACGTTTCGAATAAAAAAACAAAATGAGTTTGAGCAGTGGTGCCAAAACGTTTGGACACAGTTCATCTTTAAGCTCAGTGTCAGTTTAAATGTGTTTTTTGTGTCTGCAGGTGATGAGGGAGTCATTCGAGGCGATGGTGCATCAGACCAAATCACTAGTGATGAATTCACACAGTGACCAGCAGTCTGCTCTACACACCCACAGCCAGCTCCTCCTGCAGCAGCAGCTGGAAACGCTGGAGCGTGCTCGGTCTGCTCTGCAGGTGAGCTGTCTGCTTTCTTCTCACAGCCACGTCAGAAAGCTTCACTGCTGCTGTGCAGACGGGTGGACTGTGTGTTTAGTGTTGCTGAGGATCATATACCAGGACTATACAGAGCCACACATGATTCCCTAACCACATCTAACCGGTAATGTTGGTGTCTTCACTGTCCGTCAGACCTTCTCTTCTGTGATGCTGAGGACATTCTCCAGTGACTGCAAGCAGAGGTCAGGAGAGATCTTTGAACACACCATGCCTCCTGCTGTACACTGGAAGCCCAGCCACAGGACAGGTACTCGTATCTGAGTGTATGACTTCAGTTTACCTCAGTGTTTTATGTAGATTTATGTTGTAAGGTAAGAAACTCCTCTGAGCACTTAGTGACCGTGTGAATAATAACTCCCTTTCACGGGAAACCAGAAAACCAGAACCAGAGTCTTAAAAGGTGGCTGTAAGGTTTGGGTGAGAGGAAAGCTGACAGAGAAGTGTGGAGAACAACTATATACTATATAAATAATATACCGGTCAGTAGAGGAAGAGGAGTTTCAGAGTAGTGGAAAACTTACAGAGACCGAGAGGACAAAGCACAAACTAAAAGACAGGGAAGTTATGAACAGATCTGAATAAAGACCACATTGATCAGGTGATCAGGTGTTCTGGTGATCAGGTGATCAGGTGTTCTGGTTCTGGTGATCAGGTGATCTGGTGATCAGGTGATCTGGTGATCAGGTGTTCTGGTTCAGGTGATCAGGTGTTCTGGTGATCAGGTGTTCTGGTTCAGGTGATCAGGTGTTCTGGTGATCAGGTGATCTGGTGATCAGGTGTTCTGGTTCAGGTGATCAGGTGTTCTGGTGATCAGGTGTTCTGTTTCAGGTGATCAGGTGATCAGGTGTTCTGTTTCAGGTGATCAGGTGTTCTGGTGATCAGGTGTTCTGGTGATCAGGTGTTCTGTTTCAGGTGATCAGGTGTTCTGGTGATCAGGTGTTCTGGTGATCAGGTGTTCTGTTTCAGGTGATCAGGTGATCAGGTGTTCTGTTTCAGGTGATCAGGTGTTCTGGTGATCAGGTGTTCTGGTGATCAGGTGTTCTGTTTCAGGTGATCAGGTGTTCTGGTGATCAGGTGTTCTGGTGATCAGGTGTTCTGTTTCAGGTGATCTGGTGTTTAGGTGTTCAGGTGATCAGGTGTTCTGGTGATTAGGTGTTCTGGTGATTAGGTGTTCTGGTTCAGGTGATCAGCTGTTCTGGTTCAGGTGATCAGCTGTTCTGGTTCTGGTGATCAGGTGTTCTGGTGTTTAGGTGATCAGCTGTTCTGGTGATCTGGTGATCAGCTGTTCTGGTTCTGGTGATCAGGTGTTCTGGTTCAGTTGATCAGGTGTTCTGGTGATCAGGTGTTCTGGTGATCAGGTGTTCTGGTGATCTGGTGATCAGGTGTTCTGGTTCAGTTGATCTGGTGATCAGGTGTTCTGGTTCAGTTGATCTGGTGATCAGGTGTTCTGGTGTTCAGGTGATCAGGTGTTCTGGTGATCACGTGTTCTGGTTCAGGTGATCAGGTGTTCTGGTTCAGGTGATCAGGAGTTCTGGTTCAGTTGATCAGGTGTTCTGGTGATCAGGTGTTCTGGTTCAGGTGATCAGGTGTTCTGGTGATCAGGTTTTCTGTTTCAGGTGATCAGGTGTTCTGGTGATCAGGTGATCTGGTGATCAGGTGTTCTGTTTCAGGTGATCAGGTGATCAGGTGTTCTGGTGATCAGGTGTTCTGGTTCAGGTGATCAGGTGTTCTGGTTCTGGTGATCTGGTGATCAGGTGTTCTGGTGATCAGGTGATCTGGTGATCTGGTGATCAGGTGTTCTGGTTCAGGTGATCAGGTGTTCTGGTGATCAGGTGATCTGGTGATCTGGTGATCAGGTGTTCTGGTTCAGGTGATCAGGTGTTCTGGTGATCAGGTGATCTGGTGATCTGGTGATCAGGTGTTCTGGTTCAGGTGATCAGGTGTTCTGTTTCAGGTGATCAGGTGATCTGGTGTTTAGGTGTTCAGGTGATCAGGTGTTCTGTTGATCAGGTGATCTGGTGATCAGGTGTCCTGGTTCAGGTGATCAGGTGTTCTGGTTGAGGTGATCAGGTGTTCTGGTGATCAGGTGTTCTGTTTCAGGTGATCAGGTGATCAGGTGTTCTGGTGATCAGGTGTTCTGGTTCAGGTGATCAGGTGTTCTGGTTCTGGTGATCTGGTGATCAGGTGTTCTGGTGATCAGGTGATCTGGTGATCTGGTGATCAGGTGTTCTGGTTCAGGTGATCAGGTGTTCTGGTGATCAGGTGATCTGGTGATCTGGTGATCAGGTGTTCTGGTTCAGGTGATCAGGTGTTCTGTTTCAGGTGATCAGGTGATCTGGTGTTTAGGTGTTCAGGTGATCAGGTGTTCTGTTGATCAGGTGTTCTGGTGTTTAGGTGATCAGGTGTTCTGGTGATCAGGTGTTCTGGTTCAGGTGATCAGGTGTTCTGGTGTTCAGGTGTTCTGGTGATCAGGTGTTCTGTTTCAGGTGATCAGGTGTTTAGGTTTTCAGGTGTGGATCTTTAAGGAATGGTTTAAGTACAGCAGCCTTTGAAGCCAGTGATGTCTGATGGGCTCTTACAAAGTGAAACAAAGTGAAGTGGTTTTGTAGGTTTTGTGAATTCTGAACATAAAAACTGCAGCAAACATCAACACATTACTAAACACGCTGTAACTGTTCAACGAAGAAGTTATTTAGGGGTTACTTTTATTCGGCTAAACTCATCAGGGTTGGGTTTAAAAATCGATTTTAGTTTCAATAAAGTGATATCCATTCATTAAGTCCTGAATCCATTTTTAAATATAAATGTATTTTTGTCAGAAACCCCAGAATCTCAGGTTGAAGCTCACAACATTATTTCAGCAACCATCAAACAGCTAAAACAGCAAATGAGAGCAGGTTACAGAGTCCGCACAGAAACACAGAGCGTGGATCGTTCACCCGACGGCACGGACACGCCGTCGCTGATTCTGTCGACGTCTCACAGATTCTGACGCTGCAGGTTTCATCACTCAACACTCCAACAACAAAGCCTCATTTCTGCTGTTAAACATCGAACAAATGTAAACTTTTACAAATGATGCCAAATAACAAACTCTCAGCTGTGTCTGTAATCAAACCTCTGTAACTTTGCTCTGCTTCACTTCAGCAGCATCAGGTTCACATCTGATTTTCTTATCTGCTATAAAAAGCCAGGCCAGGAAAATCTGCTCCATGTTTTTATCCTCAGTTACTTTGCACAAAGACATCTGCTGTGATGCTCACACCTGTGATGAAGTCTCACAGTGTCAGCTTTGTGTTTATACACAGATAGTTACACTGAGTTTGTAATTGCACATAAATAATCAAATAATTTGGAATTCAATATTTGTAATTTACAAGCTTTAGAGAGTTCTTTCAACAGTACAATAAATGATCATCATTATAATATTTCTATCAGCCCTGCTGATCATTCAGACTAAGCCAGAGAAGACTTTGGTTTGAATAATAAAGGAAAACACTCATGACTGTTAAAGTGTTTAAATGTTTTCATTAGCAGTAACACTCAGTACTATGTGACTGTAATACAGTGAATGTAGTTTTCCTGTGAGAGAACAACCCACAAACTCAGGTGTAAGCAGGTGACCCTGTGCCACACCGCTGGAGTGCAGCAGGTTCTCACTGTGTGTCTGTCTTCACTGCTCCAGCTCCAACACTTCCTGATCTTTGTCATGTTTTGCACTCAAAGTTTTGTCACTAACAGCTGCAGGTTGGACTTCCAGTCTGTTCCTTCCACAGTGACTGATCCACCCATGTATTATGAACAGAACACCAGCTGTCATGTTTGTGCTTTGGGTCGCTGTCCTGCCAAAGCAGCAGCTACAGCGTGTAGTTAGTGTCATTGCTTATGAATGCTTTTATATTCGCACCAACCACACTGAAAATAAATGGCTGCTGTAATATTTCAGCAGCATCTCAGTTCAACAGAAGCTAAAAGTTTGTATTTCATTTTCTCTCTAAATGGCCTTTTTCATTTTACGCTGTGTTTCCAAAGGTTTTCCTAACAGTCCCAGTGAATATGCATCTCTGGCAGCTCAAACTGTGATTGGTCAAGTGTTAGAGGGCGTGGCCCCTCTGTCTGACGACGCACGAGTCCAAGCATTGAGTATAACGATGACAGCGTTCATGGAGGCATGGATGGAGCACATCCTGAGACGGAAGATCAAGTTCAGGTGTGTTTTAGAGCACAGACGGTGTTAGCCAACAAACTGATGACATCATTAAAAACAGCAGTTTGGTACATGTGCGTGTGACTCTTCACGTCACATAAACACAGACCATCTTCAGATGTTGACAAATGTCCTTCTGCTCTGTTTTTAGCGTGCAGGGCGCTCTTCAGCTGAAGCAGGACTTTGACTCTATTAGAGAAATGATCCAGTCCAACCAGTATGGTCTGTCAGCTGAGCTCCACCAGCAGCTGCTCAGCCTCCGGTATCACCATCTGGCTTTTTCTCTTATTCATTGTCATCTTCATCTCCCTGTAAATCTCTTGATTGTTAACTAATCAAACCAGTAACAAATATCCAAAACCAGCCCAAACGAGCCTACGTGTTCAATTCAATTCAATTGTATTTATATAGCACCAAATCACAACAGCAGTCGCCTCAAGGTGCTTTATGAAAGCTTAGCAGCTGTGCATACTCCACATATCTGAGACCACTGCTTTACTGTGAGCTTCAGAGTGTGGAAGCCGTCATCTTTCTAGTCTTACTGACCACTGAACGTCACATTTTTCCATCTGCAATTTTAAATCACCAATGAATCACACAGTCAGTAAATATGCAGCTTTTGGGGCTGTGGGAAGAAACAGGCACAGAGGAAGCATCCAAACTCCACCCAAAAAGACTCCAGACAGGTTCAGACTCTTTCTGTTATTTGGCAGTGCAGACCTCTGCACCACTGTGCCAGCTAAGAAGGAAATGAACACACTGCTGTTTGCACTGCGGACGTCATGTTCTCTTCCACTGAGGCTGATTCTACAGGGTGGGCCATTCATATGGATACAGCGTAACAACATGGGAATGGTTGGTGATACTAAAGTCCTGTTTGTGGCACATTAGTATATGTGAGGGGCAAACTCCTCAAGATGGGTGGTGACCATGGTGGCCATTTAGAAGTCGGCCATCTTGGATACAACTTTAGTTTCTTCAATAGGAAGAGGGCCATGTGACACATCAAACTTATTGGTAATGTCACAACAATGGTGTGCTTGGTTTCAACGTAACTTTATTCTTTCATGAGTTATTTACAAGTTTCTCTTTGTTCACAGCCATTGACATGTCGAAGAGGTGTTAACACGTGAGGAGCGAAATCGTGTTGATATCTGGTGAACGCAGTAACCGGGTCATTGCAGAAGATTTCAATGCAAGACCCCCTACGAGACCACCCATTTCCCATGCTACAGTCAGCAAACTGCTTGCTAAGTTTGGTGAAACTGGTTCAGTGTTGGATTTGCCAAAATGTGGACGCAAGAAAACTGTCACTGATGAAGAAACATCAGTGGCTGTCCTAGCTTCATTCAGCAAGAACCCACAGCGTAGCACTCGCCGCATGTCACTGGAGAGTGGCATTAGTCCAACATCCCTTCGGCGGATATTAGCTACTCACAAATGGCACCCTTACAAACTCCAGCTGCTGCAGCATCTCAACGAGGACGACCCAGATCGGCCACATAATTTGCAGAATGGGCAAAACAAAAACTGGAACAGGACCCTCAGTTCACGCAGAAGATTTTGTTCAGTGATGAGGCAAACTTCTATGTGAATGGTGAAGTTAACAAACAAAACCACCGCTATTGGTCTGACACTAACCCACACTGGATGGATCCCTCCAAGACTGTTGGAACAACAAAAGTGATGGTTTGGTGTGGTATATGGGGGACAACGATAGTGGGTCCATTCTTCATCAATGGAAACCTCAAGGCCACTGGATATTTGAAATTGCTACATGATGATGTGTTTCCCTCTTTATGCACTGAAGCTGGCACGTTCCCTGAGTTTTTCCAGCAAGATGGTGCACCACCACATTATGGGTGCAGGTCTGAGCATTCCTAGATGAACAGTTTCCTGGAAAGTGGATTGGTCGTCGTGGGCCAGTTGAATGGCCCACAAGGTCTCCCGATCTGACCCCCTTAGACTTTTATCTTTGGGGTCATCTGAAGGCAATTGTCTATGGTGTGAAGATACGAGATGTGCAGCACCTGAAACTACGGATACTGGATACCTGTGCTGGCATTTCTCCTGCGGTGTTGCTATCAGTGTGTGAAGAGTGGGAGAAGAGGGTTGCATTGACAATCCAACACAATGGGCAGCACACTGAACACATTTTATAAGTGGTCAGAAACTTGTAAATAACTCATGAAAGAATAAAGTTACGTTGAAACCAAGCACACCATTGTTGTTCTTGTGACATTACCAATAAGTGTGATGTGTCACATGGCCCTCTTCCTATTGAAAAAACTAAAGTTGTATCCAAGATGGCCGACTTCTACATGGCCACCATGGTCACCGCCCATCTTGAGGAGTTTGCCCCCTCACATATACTAATGTGCCACAAACAGGACTTTAATATCACCAACCATTCCCATGTTGTTACGCTGTATCCATATGAATGACCCACCCTGTATATAAGTCACTTTGACGTGATGTCAGAGTGGGACTCAGTTTTCCAAATGCAGCTGCAGTGCTGGGACCAGATGTGCACAAGAAGATAATCATACAAATGTTGCTATTTTCAGTATTTAGTCACATCTTTGTTGTACACCTTAAACATTGTGACTTCAACTGTTTTTGGTTATCTCCTGGGTCTGTTCAAGTAAAAAATATTAAAGTGTTACTTTTTAATATTTGCTGGCAGAGTCTAAATAATAAGTGATGAAGTTCCTCGGTGCTCTCTCTGCCTGCAGGGTTTTTCAGCAGGTGGACTCAGCAGTGGTGTGCCTGCTTCAGCAGCCGCAGGCTAAACCGTACGTGCAGTCTCAATCCTGGGAGCCTTTCTCTCGCTGCTGTAAGTGTCACGTCAGTCTGCAGCATTCAAATGTGCCAACACGTCACAGTTCATTTCCCTCGTTCCTTCAGTACACAGGCGTTTCAGAGGCGTGTTGGGCTGTGAGAAAGTTGTCCTTCATCAACCAAGCACATGTTCTGTTAGGATTCACAGGCTGTGTGGTTGCCATTCATGTGACAAATACAATGAGAGGCAGTGGTGATGAGCCTGCTGTAATTCTCCAGGTCCGGCTGACAGAAACGGGGACAGCACTGATGCTGCTGTGGGGAGCAGTATAGCCAACCTGAGGTGCATGGAAGGCGAGGACCTGCCTCAGTCTGATTCCTCATGCACGCCTACCGACCTCCCTCCAGTAGACCCATCGACCCCCGCAGAGCCATACCTCGCTCCAAGGTACAGTTCTCCCATTCTCTCTACGGAGGTAGTGCAGAAATTCATCATTTTTTTGACACATTAATGGGCCTGATGCACACTTCTCCCAGTTAAGAAGTGTTTCCTTTGTGCTCACAGCCTGGTGCTGGGTGCAGCTCAGCAGGACTGGTTAGACCTGAGGATTCAGACCAGTGCCCGTCGCTGGAGGCTGCCGGGGCTGTCCTGCCTGTCCAACTCTGAACACTGAACACACACACACACACACACACACACACACACACACACACACACACACACACACACACACACACACACACACACACACACACACACACTTTGATTTAGTAGCAACATTTGAAGGAAATATCATGTAAATACATAAAAATAATGATTTTATTTTTGATAAATAGACATGAGGGGCACCATGAAGCAGGTGCAACACACTGGGACAACACTGGTTAGAACTTCTCGCTCACATATGTTTGAAATGTGTCAAATGAATGAAATGATAATTAATTTAAAAACAAAATGCTCTTATTTTCAGAAATATTTCTTTTACCTGTGTTTTATATACCTGAATAAATCAGTTTGTGTTTGCATGTTCATGTGCTCGTGCTTCTTTTCATTGCTGTTGTCAGTTTATCAGACTGGAACTGGACTAAGTGCACCATGAAAACCATTTGATGCTCCTTATCTCATTCAGCTGAATTCATTTCTGTGCTTTGTGACTTTATTTCAGTAGTTCAAACTGCAGAACAACAAACACAGGACCTGAAGACAGAAGCAAAAGTGATTTTCTTTTACTTTTGATTCTGTTGCCTGTACTCTCGATGGACGAGAAGCACAAATCATTTCTTTACTAACCCCTCCTGTTGTTGTTCGCACAAATGAAGTCAGGACCGAGAACAACAACAGTTCAGACTACTCAATGACAGGAATACATTTCTAATCATCCATCCTGGTTGTTATTAGTGCACCATCTCAAAGCCATGCATCATCGCAGGTCTCGCTGCCGTCTCGTTAGCACTGTATGACGTCACTGTTATACCTGCCTCACATTTACACACATTCTGTCTTGTTTTCACTGACCGCCAACTTTCCGTTCTCTCATCTACCTCCTGCCTCACTACAGATCTCAGTATTGTCTTCAAACATCACGGTCTATGGACGCTGACTTCATCTGTGTCCATCAACACAGCAACCAGCAGTTGGGCTTCATGCCGAGAAAGAATGAGAGTCTCCTCTCTTCTTAACCCAGCTTCAACAACTCGATCCTATCTGAGCTCTGCACATCACCCTTGTTCCTGGAAATAAATACGTACAAATCCGTTCCTCGGGCATCCTCTCACTCTCTAAGCTTGTGACAAACAATTTGGTCCATACTACACAGGTACCAACTCATCCTCTTCACAGCTGCCCTCCTCTTCATCAATCCTCTGTATTTCCTGATTCACTAACTGTCCTCCATCCTCAACATGTTTTCTTCACTCGTTAGTACGTTCACATCTCTGTCTTAACTCACTACAGGTATAAATCAACACAGACCCCAGGATACGACATTCTCACCATACTTCACTCACTAAACGACACATTTGCAGCTTCAGAAATGTTGTGATATGCGGTATTGCAATAACATATACTGATTATTATCACCTTTTCTCAACTGCAGATTGTGTGCATACAAGCCCTACATGACCAACCACAATGCAAAGTGTTGGATGCTGTGATGTAAAGCATGCTGCCGTCTAGTGGAGGCCTGTTCTCTGGACTTTGGCTTTGGTGATTGCCAACAGAGCGTTACTTCTCTGATTGCACTGTGCCAGGTGTAAAGTTTGGTGGAGGGGGGAATTATGATGGGGGGTTGAATTTCAGGAGTCGGGCTTGCCTCCTTAGTTGTAGTGAAATAAACTCATTAACATTTCCTTTGACAAAGAGCAGCTGTACAGAATCTCAGTAGGCTCATCTTGTTCATTTGAATCTTTTCTGCTTATTTATTCATTTCTGTGTTATTACCAGTGTAGGGACTAGTTAACTACGTTAATAACTACGTTATTATTGTGGTAACGAGCACGGTAACTAGTTATTATGCCAAAATCAGGAACGCGTTAATCGTTACTGGGATTTAGACAGGCTCCACAGAGCTTCCACAGATTCAGTAACATCAGCAAGTGGTGGAGGCCAGCAGGTGGATGAGGGAGATCGGAGGCAGGAGGAGAGCCCCGAGGCGGCCGCCGGTCCGAGTGTCAGGAGAACTGAACTTCAGGTAAGAAGTTATGACCTGCAGTCTATCTGGGTCAGATATGAACCAAGTTTAGGTGGAGTTTATTTTCATTGTGCTGGGTACGAGTTTCTATACAGCTGGGTGGGTGCTATGATGTTACTGATGTTGAACTTTATTTTATTCATAAGGTTAGTTAGTAGAGTTGCCGTAAAAAACGGAATCGTCCCGTATTCAGAGAAAATATTACGCGTTTCTTATTGAGGTGAAAAGGAACAGTTTGTCCCGGACTTCAGCTACAATGAAAAAGACACAAAGCTGGAGTTAATCTGTGTTTATGCTGCACAGCTGCTTCTTCTCCTCTCATTCTCCCCCCTCTCTCTCCTGTTTCTACTTCAATCATGAAACTGATCAATGATCAGCTGATCGTCTCTCTTGTTTATTTATCGCCCACTTTGTGCCAGAAAGAAAAAAAAACAGCAGCACGTTTAAGCTTGATCAGCTGTTGTTAGAATTTATTTAATATTAATTTCTAGTATCAGCTGATGTTTGCTGGAGCCACAGCTGTAAAGCTGCTGGTCATGATGTCGGTTTGGATATGTGGTGAGAGGGAAACATGAAGATGAAACCAGGAGATGTCCTTACTGAACCATCAGAGCTGAACAGGTGATGGAGAAACAGGTTTACCTTTTAGGTGACATGAATGAGTTGAAGTTATGAACTGTTTCTGAGAGACAAATAACACAACTGTGCAGGGGCGGGTCTATCAAAGTGTTGCCAGGGGGGCAGGTAGGGCATTAACAGGGAGAGGGGGGCACAAAGAAATACTTTTCTTTCTTATTCTCATTCAAAATGTCTCGCTTTTAAAAAATAATTATCTGAGTCTTACAACAAACGATTGATAGATTGATGCATATATACCATCAGAACAGTGTACATCACTGTCACAACAGCGTTTATTTGCATTCAAAGGCTTTATGATTTTTCCTATAATGGCGGCCGCTCTCTAGTCAAAAAAACGCCCGGGCCGATTTTTCTGTCCCAGTCCAGCCCTGTATGCAGCTCATCTGCAGCCTGATGTTACCTGCATCTTCCTATTCAGAAGGCAGAATTTCCGAGTTCTGAGTGCAATCAAAGCACCACGACTGCAGTTTTTGTGTTGGATGTAAAAGGTGCACATGACGCTGTGACGTAGGCTAGAATCATGGCAGCAGTCAATGACGGTCCAGGCGTGGGATTTCTCTCGTGGAAATGTGCACATTATCTTTTCCTTTCTGTTGGTAGGTGGCACAGTGCACTGTGGCAAGTAAGCAAGCTAGAAGACTGGTAGTCTGGCTGGGTATCCAGTTACAGAAGCAACACATTAACAAGAGAAGTCTGAGTAAAACCAAAGTTACTTTCCCTAGTAACTAGTTACTTTGAAAGTAACGAGTAACTTGAAGTAACTGAGTTACTTTTGATAGAAGTAACTAGTAATGTAACTAAGTTACTAATTTAAAGTAACTTACCCAACACTGGTAGTTACATATATTACATGATATGTGGCAGCCCCCAAGAGTACCAAATACCTGAGGCCACACATCTAGGAGACATCTGTGCGCCTATCCCAGGAGGAGGAGGGAGGACCGAAGTATTGTATATTGTTTTTTGTTATCTCTTTTGTGAAGCACTTTGTGACATCTGTCAGTGAAATGTGCGATATATAAATAAACTTTTACCACGGCCAAAGGTGAGAGGACCAGCGGGGACGGACCAGCCACCCTGGTACCAGTCAAGAGTAACCCTGACCCAGCAAGTTTGGTGCGGAAGATCTTTCTCCCGGCCTGCGCTGACTCTAACCTAGAATTAGACCCGAGACTGTGGCCTCACAAACGCACTTCTAGAAGATTTGCCCTTTACAGATGAGCTGAAGCTGAAGTGAAGAGCATATGTGTGATAGGCAGACCAGACTTTCGGTTCGTCTTCTTTAAGCCGGTAGGGGGCGGTAATGGCTCAACCCGGTGTTTGAAAACGGCATTTTGAAAAAGCGTCGAAGAAAAGAAAAGACGACGAAGAAGAAAACGTATGCGGAAGTGAGGTAAATATACTCGGACCTTGGCAGTAGTATGGAGAGCCCGGAGCTGTCGTTTACTCTGGCTTACGTGGTCCTCTCCTTCTGTTTCGTGTTCACGCCCAATGAGTTCCGCTCGGCCGGCCTCACCATCCAGAACCTGTTCTCGTCGTGGCTGGGCAGCGAGGACGTGGGCTTCATCCAGTATCACATCAGAAGGACCAGCATCACCATCGTGGTCCACTCCGCGCTGCCTTTAGGTAAACTCGTCACTGTCACACAGGTAGAAGAGCACTCTGTTCCCCGCAATCACGTCACGCACACAGTGGGTGTTAGAACCAGTGTCACCATTATAACATTTTGGAACCATGGGTAAAAAAATGAGGCATTAAGAAAAGATTAGAACAGTTTAAATAAGTGAATAATTTGTACTTTAAATCCACGCACAGGTCAGTAATGATGGAGGACACGCCCGTGGGAGCGATAACACTTTGATTTTGAGCTGTTAAATCAGTGCTTGTCCGTAGACACGGGTTTTATATACGAGAGCCCCGAGCAGAGGACAGTCGCGGTGTCGTCTGACCTGGTCTTGGTTTGTTGCTCCGTGGAGGGGCCTGTGATGTTTGTGTACCTGATAAACATGGAGCAGGTTCGTGTTTGTCTGATGCTATATTGTGTCTTCTCTCTGCAGGTTACTACATGGGAATGTGTGTCGCTGCTCCAGAAAAAAACCTGGTTAACATTTACCAGGTGGGTTGGCTGATGCTCTCTGCCTGCAGCCTGCACGGGGCCACGCCCTCTGTTGTGTACTTAAGGAAACACATTTATGCTGATGTAGATCCTGGAGAACAGGCGGTGCATTTGGAGAGTGAGCCGTGCTATGAGTTTACACTGGCTCATATAAAACATTATCAAAAAAACAAAATCAGTTAAGTAAAAACCCACGACACAGGGCTTTGGAGTCGGTCATTAACTTTTATCCTTTCAGGTTCGATCTAATGCTCACCACTGTTTTTAAGCAAAGTCAGAGAATGGATCGTTAGCATTCGCAGTACACATTCTTCTTTATCCGTGTTAGCTCACTGGTAATGATGCTGGTGAAAGTCTGACAGAGAAGCAGGCTGACCAGCAGATGGCGGCGCAGCATCTGTTATTTATTTAAACCAAAACTCTTCCAAACAGAAGAAACGGCTCCTCTCGTGGTTACGAGCTGCTCTGTTCTCATCATCGTCCATCTCTTTTACTGCAACACGTGCCCACGCTCTGCTACAGCGCTTGGGTGAAAGTGATGTAACTGTGCGTGACAAACGGTGCATTTTCCACTGATTGTGTGTTTGATTTCTGCCTTGTTGATCAGAGTAAGCTGTGGGCTGTGGCATGCAGGGCCCACACGTGCACACTGTTAAAGGACTGCTTATGCCTACAGCCTTTTAGCCGACTCGTTCCTGGTGCAGCTTCCCCGTCTCTGGGTCCAGCTGCTGTAGCTGGGAAGAAAACCTTATGAGGCATCACATTTCCACGAGGGTTTCATGACTCTGTGGGGTAGAAAAGTTTGAATTTATGCAGGAAATGGCTTTGTTTGCAGAGTAGCACATTTGATGAATTGAAAAAAGAAGACAGTTTTCCATAATGTAATCTGTAGGAATAACCAGAACACAGGAGCCAATAAGCAAACATGTTGGAGTCATTTTGTTGTTGTCGTCTTTTGTTTAGGTTTAGTGGTTCAAACTCTCTTGATCATGAACCTGAAGCAGTGATCTCTTGTGTTGTTGTTTCTCCAGGTTGGTGACAACTGGAGAGCGTTTCTCCTTCTGTCTCTCTGCCTCCAGTCGGTCAGCTGGATAATTGTCTTCTACTGGTCCCGGCGTCGCTGGCACAATCATCCAATCAGTAAGGTGCTGCAGGCCCATGTGCAGCCCCCTTTCTCCAGCTGGGGCTCTGTGGCAGTCAGCATCAACACTGAGTTCAGACACATAGATAAGTTTGCTACAGGAGCACCGGGAGCTCGAGTCATCGTCACTGACACCTGGGTGTTAAAGGTGAGTGTTAATAAATATGCGTATAGCTTTTCTTTGGCATTATAACTGCACAACTCTAGTTTCACGCACTGCAGAGAAACTCTGAGAAATCCTGATCCTGTGCTTTCCTACGAGTCTCAGTTGTCAGGACAACAGTCCACAGAAAGTCCTATCAGAAAAATGACCCTTACATCATAAACATCTTTTTTTTCAGCCTCTTCTCGCTATCGTCAGAGCGAAACGTGTAAATGACTGTTTCTGATAGACTGTTGATCATAAATGAAACAAAGCGTCCGTTTGTTTCTGCTTTTATAAAGTCTGTGGTTAAAGGGCTCGCAGCTGATGTGAGATCCGTCACAGTTAGGAACCGTTATCACAGACGTACTAGAAGGAACCTTGACCCCGTTCAGTTGAAAACTGATGATATTTATTATTGCCATTGTTTCCCTGCACTCTTCGTCTCCAAGGCAACCATTTCAGAGACGGGAAAATTGCAGATTGGTTGCACGTTGTTGCGGTAATGCTGTCACGGTAACGTTGTCGGGGTAACGCTGTCGCAGTAATGTTGTTGTAGCAACGCTGTCGCGGTAACGCTGTCGCAGTAACGTTGTCGGGGTAACGCTGTCGCAGTAATGTTGTCGCAGTAACGCTGTCGCAGTAATGCTGTCGCGGTAACGTTGTCGCGGTAACGTTGTCGTAGTAACGCTGTCGCGGTAACGCTGACGCGGTAACGTTGTCGTAGTAACGTTGTCGTAGTAACGTTGTCGCGGTAACGCTGTCGTAGTAACGCTGTCGTAGTAACGCTGTCGCGGTAACGTTGTCGCAGTAACGTTGTCGTAGTAACGTTGTCGCGGTAACGCTGTCGTGGTAATGCTGTCGCGGTAACGCTGTCGCGGTAACGCTGTCGCAGTAACGTTGTCGTAGTAACGTTGTCGTAGTAACGTTGTCGTAGTAACGTTGTCGTAGTAACGTTGTCGCGGTGACGTTGTCGCGGTAATGCTGTCGTGGTAACGTTGTCGTAGTAACGCTGTCGCGGTAACGTTGTCGCAGTAAGGTTGTCGCGGTAACGCTGTCGTGGTAACGTTGTCGTAGTAACGTTGTCGCAGTAACGTTGTCGCAGTAACGCTGTCGCAGTAACGCTGTCGCGGTAACGCTGTCGCAGTAACGCTGTCGCGGTAACGTTGTCGTAGTAACGTTGTCGTAGTAACGCTGTCGCAGTAACGTTGTCGCGGTAACGTTGTCGTAGTAACGCTGTCGCGGTAACGTTGTCGCAGTAACGTTGTCGTAGTAACGCTGTCGCGGTAACGTTGTCGCGGTAACGCTGTCACACTTGCGGTCTGACCATGGAAAAGTGATTCTGTGCACGGCGAACAAACAAACGCAGACCTGAGCTACAAGGACACAGAGCGACGGCCGTGGGCTTCCTGTGGGCTCTAATCATTGTGATGATTAACTGACCAACTAGACAAATCCATTCTGAGCTTTTCATGTAATAATTTTGGTACATAAATATTTTAGAGCATCTTCACTGGTTTTCTGTTATCCTGCATCTTAATATGTTTCGTTTTTTTAATGTTGGTTATTTATAGAACAGGGACTTGGTAACTTTGCTGCATTTCAACAAGAATCCAACTGCTGACTTGTGCGCATGAGCTGCAGCTAGACTTTGTCTGCTCAGGCACATCTGACCCTCTTTGTCTGCTTCTAGGTGACCACGTATCACATTTACATGGCCCTGCAGAGCGATTGCCACGTCACAGTGACAGAGTCCACACAGCACCACCTGAGTCCGGATTCAGCCTCGCCCACAGAGATCCTGACCCTGAGAGTTGACAGCATTAACCCTGCTGTCACACCATTCAATATCAAGTATGTGTTGTCTCGACAAAACGGCACGTCTCGTGTCAAAACAAAGAGAAATCAAATCGTCTTTCCAACTCGTTCCAGGCTCAACTCTGCGGAGTACGCAGAGCTCCGGGAGAAGCTCCGGGCTCCCATCAGAAACTCTCCTAATGTGGTGATCCATCGAACGCTCGGTGAACTCTTTTTGGAAACGTTCAAGGCTCAGGTGGACCTCAATCAGCCGTACGCTCTCCCCCACGGACAGGTACACACTGCTGCATTCATCAAATTGTGTCCAGTGCTGAGATGAGATGAGTCAGTCAGTCAGCATGTGCTGTGTGCGTACACAGGAGTTAGAGCCCTGTATCGGCTGCATGCAGGTTCCAGCAAACGCCAAACTGGTCACGCTTTGCCACGAAGCAGGTAAAACTACGCTGATCGTTTTTTGGGTGGGTTCATATGTGCTCGTGTAACTACGCCTGTGTGATTCCTGTCTGCTACAGAGACCGATGATGACGATTCAGACTGCCAGCAGTGTCACTGCAGACCCATGTGGTGTCTGTTGTGTCTGGGTCGATGGTTCGCCAGCCGTCTAGACGAGCAGACACCGGAGACGTGGTTGTCCAGCAGGGTTCCCTGCCCTACTTGTAGAGCCAAGTTCTGTATTCTGGATGTGTGCGCAGTCCAATGACGGGCACACGTCTCCCCCCACACTGACTTTTAATGTTTCCAATGTTGACCAAGGGTTTCTGCTCAACATCCTCCAACCAGAGCGGCACCTGGACTGGATGTGGTCGTGTTCTATTTCTGCTTTTATGGAAACGAAATAAAAACAATTCTATGAGGAATCATTTATTTCATATTTGTATGTTGTTACAGCACCAAATCTTCTCATGAAGGGCCCTTTCTGCATCTTTTCTTATGCAGCGTAGCAACAAATATGAAATAAGTAAACATGAAAAGTTTTAGATGGAACATTTATCATGTAAGGGCAAAATTCTGATTACTGTGATGTGGAGCGAATGTATGAATCTACAGTTTAATAAAGTTTAACTCAACTTGGTTTATATTTTAAATGTTTGTATGAATACCAAATATTGAAAAAGGGTGTAAATAATAAATGTACTGATATGGAAGGAAACCTCGCAGACATGGATGAAAGCTGCTGCCTGCGGTGGATTAAACGATGCCTGGAAACGGCTCACACATCCAGTCACCTGACTTTGTTTGTTTTTCAAATGTATTTGAGAAAAATAATGCAACAGATAAACGACACCATTAATAAATGTTTTCTGTACGTTTGTCCTGCTGTTTCACATTAGCATCGTTTCCTAGCAGGGGGCAGCTTCTTTAGTGTTTAGTGGTACAGACGTCTGTGGATTCTCTTCATCTGTGACACTTTCATAATGAGTTTGCGGTTCTTACTCTAATTTTAAGTCATTCGTAGATCTATAGAAGGATACTTGATTGATCCCATCAGCGTGGGCTCAGATTGTGGTCATAAATATTTTGTACTTGTAAATTAGGATTCATATGTGTAAAATAGATTTGTGTGTGGACTCCATAAAGCACCCCTCCAATAGCCAAACCCACCTGTTCTCTGATTGGATAGTTACATTTGTGATTGACATGACATTGGCCAATCAGATGAAAGGAAGAAAAACTGGGTCAAAATTCGTACTTGTAACTTGAAACTTGAGTGCAGAGTTTCACACGTATTTTTTGGCTAAGTCCACACACAAATCTTGTTTACACACACAAATCCTAATTTACAAGTACAAAATATTTATGACCACAATTTGAGCCCATACGTCAAGATTTCTGACTGGGAACTCACCATTGCCCCGGCCCAGATTTGTAGAAAGGTACAATTCAAGCTTTTGACAGCGACCTCTGTGTGTGGACCCTGATGGGCTGCGGAGCTTCTGACTATAGACGCGCTACCATCCACATTTGCACATGGACAAAGATTTTATTTTATTTAAGACGTCTTCATTTATCTGATTTTTTTTTATTCAGAACTATTTATGTTGCACAGCTGTTCCTGACAGACTGAAAGTGAAAAATCACAGAGTCCATGAAAACTACAGATAAAAACCAAAGAGGAGGAGCTGTGACAGAATATGTACGGAGCCCCGCAGGGGACATGGGAGGAAAAAAATTAAGACGGACTTTTGCGAGATCTCGCAAAAGTTGAATTCCAACAATGGCGGCAGCTACTTAGTTGTAATATTCCTCTTTCTGCGTCACAAAATACACTTTTAAGATATTTTGAGGCGTGAATGTAGTTGTGTAAACGTCAGATATCTGCTCGGTTTACAAGACATCACATATGCAAAAGTGCTCCGACGTTTTCGGAGATGTATGAAACTTTTGCGAGATCCCGAGTTAGTTTTGCGAGATCTCGCAAAAGTCCGTCTTAATTTTTTTTCTCCCATGTCCTCTGCAGGGCTCCGTAAATATGGGACAGAAAAATGAATGTAAGAACACTTCAGTGGGGTTGGAATATATCATTTATTTATTGAAGGTATTTATTTTAATTCCAAATCTGTATGGCCTTTCATTCATACTTTCTCTCACCTTAGGATTTGTACCTTAGTTTTAGCATCGTTTACATTTAATGTTGAATCCATACAAGAAATCAAGATGTTTAGTAATGTTGCTTAAATTGATATACAGAACAGAGAGTAGCAAAGAAACCTAGATTTATGTAAACATTGTCATATTATTGGTTAAATATTTAGGTAACTGCCATGTCGGGTAAATTAAGCAAAGTTAGGATGATCATTGTTCACATACTTGTAAACACTACTATCTATTATTAATTCTTAGGTGTCATCCTGATCATCCTTCTGTCCACCAGGAAACATTATCAGCTATTTCTCAGGAAATCTAAATTGAATCTGAATGACATGAGCCTCTTTGTTTTTACAGTAAATGCTACTGTTTCATGCTTTTTTCGTTCTACACAGTGCAACAGTAGAGTGTGGCCTGAGGCTGGCTGTGTGATCGTGCAGTGGGAAGAGGTGATTCTGGTAGCAGTAGTCTCAAAACATCAAACATCCTCGGGCATTCTTCCAACCTGCCAAAATAAAATCATTTCAGTTAATAAAGGAATGTGTTTATTGTGTGTGCTGCATGAGGAAGCATGTGATGAGGAAAGCGTTCATTTAGATCTAAACCTATGCAGGACAAAAAGTGATTGTGAATGGAAGACGAGAAGATGATCTTCAATCCGATATTATTCATACAGCGCCAACTCATAACAACAGTCACCTCTGTACTGTAAGGTAGACCCTACAATAACACATGCAGAGGAAAACTCAACAATCATACGACCCCCTATGGAAGAAACCTCCGGCAGAACCAGGCTCAGCGAGGGGCGGGGCCATCTGCCATCAGCTGGGCAGTGTTATTATTTTTCATGTAGCAACAAAATGACCTTCTTCTGATACTCAGAGTGAAAAGTTGCAGAGAATCATTGCTTAACTAAACTGTCACAGAATAATCTAAATGTATTAGTATTTACATGGTAACTGGACTGATGGCTCTGCACTTTTCTGCTCTCCTGGAGGACTCAACGCGCTCTATGCAACACGCCACATTCACCCAGTCACACCAGCACTTTCTTCTTTCAGTGCTGTTTAGCTAACATTCATGATGGATGCATCAGAGAGCAACTGGGGGGTAGTATCTTCCCCAAGCATATTTGGCATGCAGATTAGTGGGAGCCCAAACCAGTTGAGGTGGTTCAGGGATCTGACAAGGATGCCTCCTGGGCGCCTCCTGGGTGAGGTGTTCCAGGCATGTCCCACCAGGAGGAGGCCCCAGGGCCCATATTTCTCGGCTGGCCTGGGAACGCCTTGGTGTTCCCCGGATAAGCTGGAGGAGGTGGCTGGGGAGAGGGAAGTCTGGGCTTCTCTGCTTGGGCTGCTGCCCCCACGACCCAGCCCCGGATAAGCGGAAGAAGATGGATGGACGGGAGCCTGGATCAAACCCATAACCTTCCAGTCAGTAGCTGACCTGCTCTACCACCTGAGCTACAGCCAACCAACATACCAACTTGTACTCGTACCTCACTTATTTGCTGCATAGCGCTGTTTGAACGTTGATGAGGGATGTTGGGACCTCGAGGAAATCCCACCTTAATTTGTGTAAGTGGGATTCAGACCAAAGACAGCTGTGACGATTCAGTAATTTGTTTTGAGGTTTTCCAAACACGTAAACACTTAACAGTGGCGATATGAATACAAAACACTATTTTCCTGTTATACAGGAATTTACCAGGAATATGCACATTTATTTGCACAGCCTGGTGATGCTCGAGATGTAACAAATAACCCTTGCATCCCATTTAGAAATGACAACTTCACCGCCTCATTGTTACTTTGTGACCTCTTATATAATGTATATTCTGTGCCTGCTGTCATAAATGCCTCATGGTTTTAATGCTCTCCAATGGTTTGATTTCTTTACTGCTGGTTTTTAATAACTTTACTTGAACCCACTTGCAGACCTCCAAAGTCTGACCCGGTGACCTCGCTGTCGTGACGTTTCCATGAAAAGTGACCAGGGTGCCATTAAAGGTCCCTGGTTATATTTTTGTAAATATGATTAAATATGGAAACTTGCAGGAGTCCTGGATGTTTCGTTAATATTTTAATTAGCCAATACTTTGACATGTTTTGATGCATCTATCCCTGTTACAGGTTTCATGCCCTCACATCTCTGATGTCGTCATGTTTACACTTTCATCAAGACTGGACAGTGTACATCCACGCGCCAGTATTATGTCACATTAATAGTACCACCCAGTGGCAACATGCCATCAACAGTAGGTGATAAACATCCACTATACAGAACTTTTTCCGAGTGATGTGAAACACACAAACATATAAACACTGTGTTTTGTTGTGTATTATAGAAGCTAGATTCAACACGGACACAGACTTTTGCTCCCAGCTTTAGGAGGATTTACGAGATATTCCACAGACCTTCAGCATTTATGACTTTCTGTCCACCATCTTGGTTTTGAGTAAAACAAACTACCCATGAGTGGCCAATAGTAAGCAGAGATGAAGGACTGGCGTCCACTGTGCTGGCTGATATGCAGCTATAACAAAATGCATGCATAGCAACCACTATAAAATCTGATGCTTACTGAGAGTCTGGCAAATATTAGGCCGCCCTCATAGTGCCACCAAGTAACAACAGGAAATCAGCATTAGGTAACAAACATCATGTGATCTACATGAAACCTGATATAGTGAGAAAATATTGTTAATTTTACTTCTGTCTCCTCAAAACTATTTGTTAGAAAGTAAATAACAACCTTGTAATTAGAATTATTCATAGTGATTTTATGAAGCTGTTGTAAACATTCTCCCAGCAACAGAAACAAAGATGCAGCCAAATTACACACACCTGAGAAGGTTAATGGTAGTGTGTATTACCAGTCTCACCCACAGTAGTACAAAGTGGCCTCTTCAGTGAATGTGTAATGTTTTGTGCTCTCTGCTTTTCATATATGGATACAGATACAGCATGGTGCAGGTACAGAGGCTTCACCATTGAAGCGGTTGCTTGATGGTTTCCAGTTTATTAGGTTTGTCCTGTATGATGAGTGACCCGCAAACTGGCCTACCATTGGAGGGTTGCTACTGCAGGCTCTTTGTTGCATACAAACAAAGCTTTTTATTTTATATTTTTAAGATATGAAACGGCACAGCGGCAGTTCAAACCTGTTTTTGTTCAGTCTTCTTTGTCCTGAGTATGTGTGACCTCAGAGCCAATGAAACAAAAAGGTTTTTTTCCTGCTAAACGTGTATACAGACTCAGAGGCTCTGAGAAAAGCACACACACACACACACACACACACACACACACACACACACACACACACACACACACACACACACACACCACTACCCCCTACCCTGTCTTTCCACCAGCTGCTGCTGTCTGACAAGCTGATGATGACTGTGTTTTTTCCCCTCCTTGTTTCAAAGTATGTTGGAGCAGATGGCCCGGAGAGGCAGAGCACGGGAATGTGTTAGAGAGACTGCTGGGGAATGTGCCAAGTGTGTGTGTGTGTGTGTGTGTGTGTGTGTGTGTGTGTGTGTGTGTGTGGTTTCAGTTCGCGTGCCTTCTCACTGCCCTCTGCCCTTTATGGCGCCAGCTTTACTTCCCCTTCACTCTAAACATCTGGTGTCTGGGGTTTACAGAACACGCACATGTAGACACACACACACACACACACACACACACACACAAAAAAGCTAGCCAGCAGGGAAAAAGCTCTAAACTCGTTTACATCTAAAAGAGCAACGTGACTCGATTAGTGTGAAGTGCAGAAGTAAGAGTCCACCGACTCTGTGGTTCAACAAAAATGTGTAACGCTACGCAACATGTAAATAAAAAGTGCAACACCTTTCATACAAAATACAAAGTTCACATTTATTTTAAAGGGTTAAAGTTTTTGAATTGATACGTTCAGCACGTTTCAGCATCAGCTCTGCTCTGTGAGCTCTGGAGAACTAAGGAGGACGTTTGAAAGCAGATATTTGACGGGCACATTTCAGTTGCTCAATAGTTGGACGCCATCTTTGTCCTACTTTTTCTTTGATACTGTTCAAAGGTTCAATATATCTGCATATAAAATAGACAAAGTATGCAATGCTTTTGTTAAATGTCTTGAATTAAAGGTGAAATTCTGAACTTTCTACACATTTTGATTGTTTGATTTAAACTTAGTTGTGTTGGTCTACAGAAGCAAAATGACCAAGTCCAAACACTTATGGCCTGACTGTATAAATACACAGCAGCCCTCTGGATTTGTTTCAGGAAGGGTGTGAAAACACTGACAAATCAAACCCTTGTGAAAAGGAAGCAGCCAAAGTAGCTTTAAGTTACTTCTAAAATATTTCTGTGTTTCAAACTTTTTATTCTCTTGCTAATTATGTCTGAGCACTCAATGTCACAACCACTGTACTCCTCCAATCACAGGACTATATGAGGACTAAGATTACTTCACTTTATATACATTTGTCCAATTTGGTTTTATTTATACAGCACATCAACAGTGACCTCGAGGCACTTTATACTGGAACCCAATAATAAATAACAGAAAACAGAGAAAATGCCCAAACTCAGATGACCCCCTATGAGCAGCGGTTTCCTCCCTTTTAACAGGAAGAAACAGGCTGATGGAGGCGGAGCCATCTGGCACGACCGGCTGGGAGTAGGGGGAGGAATACACAGTAATGTAGATTTTACACCATCTACTAAAGTCCCCTGTACACCAACACAGTCAAACCTGGATCAAACAATGATGTGATGGAAGTTCAGACTTTTATCTTCAATTTGAGAAATTCAATTCAAATGTATTTACACACATCAACAGTCGCCTCAAGGCGCTTTACACTGTAAGGTAGACCATGCACTAATACAAAGGAAACCCCAACAATCAGATGACCCCCTATGAGCAGCACTTTGGCGACAGTGGGAAGGAAAAACTCCCTTTTAACAGGAAGAAACCTCCAGCAGAACCAGGCTCAGGGAGGGGCGGGGCCATCTGCTGTGATTGGTTGGGGTGAGAGAAGGAAGACAGGATAAAGACATGCTGTGGAAGAGAGACAGAGATTAATAAAAACCAATAATTAAGTGAAGAGTGGTGTATACACATGGTGAGGAACAAACACTCAGTGGATGATCTGAAAATCCGCTGAGTGTTTGTTCCCATTCTGGGAAGCCCCGGCAGCCTGGTCCAGCCCTAACTATATGCTTTAGCAAAAAGGAAAGTTTGAAGCCTAATCTTGAAAGTAGAGATAGTGTCTGTCTCCTGAATCCAAACTGGAAGCTGGTTCCACAGAAGAGGGGCCTGAAAACTGAAGGCTCTGCCTCCCATTCTACTTTTAAATACTCTAGGAACAACAAGTAGGCCTGCAGAGCGAGAGCGAAGTGCTCTAATAGGGTGATATGGTACTACAAGGTCATTAAGATAAGATGGGGCCTGATTATTTAAGACCTTTAAGTTTCAGGGAGTTTTTAGGACTTCCTGATAATAGTGGCTCAAGAGTTGGGAGTTCACCTTGTAATCGGAAGGTTGCCGGTTCGAGCCCTGGCTCTGACAGTCTCGGTCGTTGTGTCCTTGGGCAAGACACTTCACCCGTTGCCTACTGGTGGTGGTCAGAGGGCCCGGTGGCGCCAGTGTCCGGCAGCCTCGCCTCTGTCAGTGCGCCCCAGGGTGGCTGTGGCTACAATGTAGCTGCCATCACCAGTGTGTGAATGTGGTGTAAAGCACTTTGGGGTCCTTAGGTACTAGTAAAGCGCTATACAAATACAGGCCATTTACCTTTTAGTTTCTCAGCATCATACATGTCATGTCTTAAAAATATCACTTAAAAAGCTTATGTGTATTTTATGTGTTTGTATTGAAACAAACATCTGTAGCCTGCTGCTTCTGTCTGGCAGCCTTAAACAGTTCATGCAGTACTTTTGTTAAATCCCCTAAAATCCTCTTACACTGTGTCTGCTCGCAGACCACCACAAACCAAACAAAAGCAATTGAAGTATAAAAAACACAAAGAAAGAAGAACTGAATAAAGAAATGTAAAAAATATTGGACCCCATGGAGAATGCAAAACACAAACTGGGAGACAGAACTGAGTGACATGGAGCGCTGATGTAAAAACACCTGAGGAGTAGAAACAGGTGAAAAGAATCGTTGGAGTCTCTGCAGCCTAAGCCTACAGCAGCATAACACATGAATGATTAGTTATACTGCTAACTATTGGCTTTAATAAGGAAAGTCATTAGCCAGTCAGCAGAGTGGGTGTCGTCTCCTGAGTCCACACTGGTGGCTCTGTCCACAGCAGCCTGACAGCTACAGTTCTACCAACCTGATTCTCTAAATGTTGGGATGCTGTCTCAAACATATATAAGAACAGAATGCGATGGTTTGCAAATCTCATGACGCCATATTTTACAGAAAACTGTTAAATAAACTGTTTAAATTCAGACATTTTACTATTTCCTAAAAAATGAGCTCACTTTGATGGAAGCATGTTTTAGAAGCTCAGGAGGTAGACTGTGTCATCTAATTGGAAGCTTGCTGTTCCAGTGTGCATGCCAAATATCCTGGAGCAGAATACTAACCCTAATCTATCAGAGTGCAAATGTGGGTAAATGTTAGACAGAAAGCACTTAGGAAAAAGTGCTAGCTTGAGCAGGTGAATGAGGCACATTATACAAAGTCACGTGAGTGCTCAGGCAGAGCAGAAAGATGCTAAGAACCAGTGCAAAAGCTGCAACGGGAGGAACAAAGTAAGTGGTGCCACAAGAAACAGCTGGAGGAACATTTAGCAGCTAACCAGATTAACTGGCAACAGGTAAGTTACATAAGGCTGAGAGTCAGTCCTGGATGATCCTCAGGTGTAGACATCGTTCTGTCATGGACGTCTCTGTGAACACGCAGCAAGCGCTCATGCAAACGAGCGACATGTGAACATGATGCAGAAAGGCTGCTGTCATCGTTTGACCACAGCTCATTAAAACTGTTCTGCAGCCCTCGTTTAAAAGTCTTCATCTATGACACTTTGATGGAAAAGCACCATCGAAGCTGGAGGGCAGATACAGGTTTTATACCAACGTGTGCTCCCATGTAGCCTAAAACAAACAGAGTGAAGCTGTTCAGCAGCAAACTGTTCTACACAGCTTTGAGTTTTAGTCTCGCTTATCTTTCTTGATGCTTCTCTACAGTAAGCTGAGAGAAAACATTTGAGTGCGCGTCCTGCTCCTGTCAGCAATCAAACACTCTTCAACAACATCTCCAAATGTTCTCTGAGAAGCGTTGCTGCCATCAAACACTTTTCTTAAACTGGCACATTTTCTCACGTTTCACCTGCCTTCTGTGTTGTAAAATGTGAGTTTATGACAGTTGTTCCAAAACGTTCACGAACTTTTGGAAACTACAGGAAGCAAAGTTAGCCTGCAATGTGCTGTTCTGGGATAACGTGGTACTGTGGTATCTTTAACATATGATGGGGCCCAATCATTCAAGAACGTGTGTGATAAAAGTTAACTGTAAATGCATGTTTATGGGAGTTCCACCTCACCTTCCTCTTCTTGCTCCTTCCCTCGGCCTGCAGGGTCCGTGTGCACTGTTCAACACACTGAGAGAAGCTCACGCTGCTGTGATCTGAACTGTAGTCCAGCTCCGCGAGCTGAGCCAGAGACAGGATGTAATTGCAGGCTATACGTAGGATCGCCAGCTTGGAGAGCTTCTGCCCGTACGAGTAACACGGCACCTAGAGCACGGTCCGTGGTTGGAGGAAGGAAAAGAGAAGGAAATGATTCTCCTTTAGCCTCTTCTCGTTTGTCTAAAGTGTTGTGCTGTTTTCAAAGAGAAACATATGGACTTATCCTCTATTACTGTTGTTAGTGCATCACGTATTAGCTCATCACGTGGTACCAAAGACAAAACCACATTTTGATTAAGTCTTTGAGGTTTAAGGAAACCATGGTTTCACACTTCCAAACCTTTTCACCATTAATGGAAGTGAGTAATATCAATCTCCACATATGACCTCACAATGCAGAGAGTGGAGCCTCCAGAGGGACAGTGATAAGTAGTGTAGTTAAGGTGTTTACGCCGTTACACAGCTACACTGAAACAACTGCCATCACGTGTTGTAATGTATTGTGAAATAGATTCAGAGATATACACGGAGAAGCTTTACTTTACAAACTGAAGACATCAAATATATGAAGCAGGACATATGGAATCATGTAACTAAAGAAATAAGTCTAAATATGTCTTATATTTGAGCCGCGCTTCGCTTTGTCTTCTCTCAGTGAGCTTCATGAAACAGCCACCTGACATGGATTCACCTCACAGGTGAGCCTGTCGGGGTTCACCTGTGGAGTTGGGACCATCAGGTGTGTTGGCAGCAGTCAGGTTGGTGCACAGCTGACAGCCTGTTTGACAACTGTTAGAATTCATATTATGGTAAGAACCAATCAGCTAAGTAAAGAGAAACAACATCAAGAGCTATGATGAAACTGACTCAGCAGCTCTGGGAACCCCATCAGACTGCTGGAAACCATTCCAGGCGACGACCTCGTGAAGCTCATGGAGAGGATGCAGAGAGTGAGCAGGAATCACAGCAAAGGCTGGATATGAGGAAGAATCTGAAATCTAAAACATGTTTGCAGACATTTCACAGCTTTTGGGTTTAATGCATAACTCCACATGTGTTGATGCCTTCAGTGAGAATCTACAATGCAAACAAACAAAGGCTGAGGAAAACTTTAGGATGGTGGACAGACAGTCACTCATCTACCCAGGTTTTCATCCTGTCAGCGTAGGAGTCGGTGCGACACCTTCAGAGTTTCTTTTTAGGGAGATGATGTGTGTCTCTCAGAAGATGAACCTGGCTGTCAACCAGCCATCAGAAAACATATATTTGTACATAGAGGGACATTATAAAGTGTGAGTCTGACCTGTTTCCTCAGAGCCTCGAATGCAGCACTGATGGTATGGACACGGGTCCTCTCCCTGGCGTTTGCTAGCAGCCTCCTGGTCTGCTGGATGGCTTTGACTTCTGGAAGATGCCCAGATCCATCAGGACTCAACCCAATCCGCTTCCTCAGAGACTCCTGGTGAAACACGGGCCATGGGGTTAGGCCTGGAGTTAGCACACTATCACTGAGCTTACCCTCTAGGATGCATTTCCTACTTACTCTGGCAGCAACCTTTGGATCGTGGACTATCTTAAACGTTTTTTCCTTTTATTTGATTACTTATCAATCAATTAAATATATATTCAATTCTTCCAGGAGTCCTCTTAATCTATAAAAGGTGAGAATTTTTGTGAAATCATAAATGGCTTTTAAGTCTGACAATTTAACCCTAAGAACATGATGTGGAGAAGTTAGTCGATGACTTGATTGGCCACATTTCATTGAACAAGTTTCAGTTGATTGGACAATTAATGAGGTCATTTGCTTCAGTTCACTGAGGGTTGCAAACATTATGCACAGCTCTCCCAAGGTCCCACCACAGCATTTCACTTCAGTGTAGCTCAGGAGGTAGAGCAGGTCATCGACTGATCAACACTTTGGTGATTCAGCCCAGCCTACATGCCAAACGTCCTTGGGTAAGGTTGTAGTTGGTGGTTCACACATTGTTTCTGTATTTTGGCTTATTTTGAGGTCAGATGAAAAATACCCCTTTTGGTTTATCCGTGGCTGCATTTAAATCGTTTTAAACCAGCTAAAGACCAGAGGACTGTTTATTATTTACTGGCAATTAAAACCTTTGAATTTAAAGAGGGTGTACATTCTTTTATACACGATTATATGTGAAAGGACATATTCACCTTATGCGAAGGGACCTGTGGATCCATATGTTCGTGACACTCGGAGGACTGTGAGACTCTGGCGGCAGACTGGCCGGGAGGCGCCTCTAAGGAAAACACCTGGTGACTGGCTGAGTTGCAGGTTGATGTTGAAGGAGGGAATATCGACTGAAGGCCCAGTTTTAGTCTGCTGGACAGAGGCTGGGAGATGGAGGTGGGCCAGTGGGAGATCTCTGGGTTAGAGAATGAGGAGGTGGGCACCTGGGAAACTTTGGAAGCATCAACAGGCACATTACTGCCAATTCTCATATCTATGGCACCACCACTCTGAGCTGCAGCCATGTCTTCTTTTAATCCTGACAGAATCCCCGTGGTACTGGCCATCGGCTCTTGTGACATCATCAGGTGTCTCTTGAGTGGAGCCAGCTTGTGGACATTATGCGACTCCATATGGGCGTCATCTACCCAGTCTGCATCAGTCACGTCAACTGTGTAGGTGTTCATCCTGTCGGGCTCGGGGCCATTGAAAAACCTTTTAGGTTCGCGGGACTTCCTCTTGAACTTCTTGTTAGTGCTAGGCACAGAGACCTGCTGTGGGTCTTTGTTATCAGGTCTGTTCCACATATTACTCAGAGGAAGGGGATTCTTCATTTTGCAACAGTTAGGGTAACAAACAGGTAACGTAAAATCGGATTTGAACACAAAAAACGGTGATATTTGGAAATGTACATGAACTACAAAATCTTAAAAGTTGTCCAGTAAATCATTTCAGTTCTTTCACTGTGTAGGAGCGAGCATCAGCTGAGCCTTCACCTCCTGGAAGAATGTGTTTCACTACTGCACAAAAAAGACTTTTGGTCCCAGTGTTTCATTCAGGAATACACCGTTAGCTTATTTCATTGCACGGACAACTGCACAATCGTGTGCATTACTTCAGTTTTACAAGCAGGTTTTCTGTGGCTCCACTCTGTCTTCATAGCAGTCTCTGAATAATCCACGTTAGTACATAAAGCTGTGTAACATCTGCTGCTCAGTACAAGTTGTCCCTCTGGATGGAGAAGTGCAGAGCTGTAAAGGTTTCTTTCTGTGAATGCAGTCCAGGCCTCAGAATTGGGGTTACAGTGGAACTGTCTGAGCGTGGCTCCAGTCAGTCTGCATAGCAGCACCGTGAATAACCCACACTGATACACACACTGAGCACAGATACGCTGGAGTGCAACTGCTGGACATAAAAATGAGAACAGCGCATGAAGAAAGTAGCAGCTCTTCAGGAGCACAATCACACACACGCTATAAAACCACTTATTCACACTTTGCAAAGCAGCCGGGGGAGCAGACTCTCGTTAGAGTTGCAGGATTTAACGAATAACTTTACATACTCTGCGTAAGTGTCAGCATGGTACCGGACAGAGTCACACGGTAGTTTCCAAACACCTCAAACTTCCCTGAAGGAGTGTCAGCAGCAGTTGCGGTGATACCCCCGGGATCGATCCATCCCTCGGCGAACTTCTGGGCCCTTCTTAAGGAAAGCTCCGGTGAGCTGAGGTTGAAACTCGGTGCGCTGTAGGCAGTGGCGTCGATCAGTGATTTGCTCTCCCGGCGTTAAAGACTGAGAACTAGTTCACTGCCTGGACTCGCTCAGTTGTCACCGCACACATCGGCTCTGGTCCTCCGCGTCCTCCTGCTTCACTGCACGCGAATACAACCTCGCGCTCCTCCAGCTCCAGTCGCTGGCGTCTGACTGGCTGGAGCCCCCCCTCCCCTCCGCGCGCGTGCACACGCACACACGCACGCGAGGAAGGATTTGCACATTGGTTTGTTGACGTTTTGTTTTTTAACCACAACTTCGCTGTTGTAGCAGGACATCCGCGACGAAACAGATCAACGGTGCCATACGCTGGCACGAGACTCACGAGCTGAGGCGCATGTGCTCATACGACGCTGCGAAACTTACAGTAAAAACAAATCTGCGGACGGTGTTTCAGTGTACCTGTGACTGGGATGAGACAGTTCATCTTCCCCGTGTAACTTGCTCGGTGCCAGCATTGAGGGGTAGGGGCGCCGTGAAAAAACGTGGATACCGCAAACCATGACAGCCCTAAAAGAAATGGATCAATATCCTACTTAGGTAAGTAGATATTTTTGCAGGGGTATATGATGATAACATTATTAGATTTTTTTTTTACATTGATTGGTACCAAACACAAAAAAATACGTTAACTTTTTGGAAATGTCATCTATAAAAAGTATTTTTATAACTTAAACATTTTTATTTGTAACATTAAGTATTGATAAATATTACTTAAATATTTTTTCAAACAAAGTATAGCCAACTAAAACAATCTGTCATAGGCAGTGTGCAAAGTATAATAGACACCTTTCCAAAAATGCTCTGTTTATGTGAGTTATAATGAATTATTATTACAAAATACATGAAAAAAAAATCTGTCAAGGCAAATGGCAGGACTCAAACTCAACCTGCGTTTATTTACAGAACCCCGATTCTGTACATACAGTAGTGAGAGGAAGGGGGCGCCAGGGGATCCAGGGAAAGGGAAGCAAACTCTTCTGTTCACAGAGCCGGTCACTCGCTCGTCCCAGATCAAACTCCATGCTGACGCTCCTCACAAACACACTCATCACCCAACAAGGGTCCAAGGTGAACAGCAGGAATCCGACTCAGCCGCCACCTTAAGTGGTGACCGATCAGATGAAGATGATGCGCAGCAGGTGAGTTGATTGTCAGCAGGTACGTAGGAACCCGAGAGAAGTACTGTCCAGGCAGGGAGGAGTGCAGAGAAAAGAGACACACACAATAACAAGCAGTGACAGGACACCAGAGAGGACTGCAGGACCAAGACAATTTCCCAAGGAACCTCCTGCAATTAGACACATTTTTGGCAAAAGATTTTACTTCTTAAGAAATCAGTGGTGCTGGTTCAGTGTCAGGAGTGTGGGTCTGAGGGGATGGGAGTGGGACAGCTGCCTAAGCCAGAGATTAGATCAGTATAGGTCTTAAATAATCAGGCCCCATCTTATCTTAATGACCTTGTAGTACCATATCACCCTATTAGAGCACTTCGCTCTCGCTCTGCAGGCCTACTTGTTGTTCCTAGAGTATTTAAAAGTAGAATGGGAGGCAGAGCCTTCAGTTTTCAGGCCCCTCTTCTGTGGAACCAGCTTCCAGTTTGGATTCAGGAGACAGACACTATCTCTACTTTCAAGATTAGGCTTCAAACTTTCCTTTTTGCTAAAGCATATAGTTAGGGCTGGACCAGGTGACCCTGAATCCTCCCTTAGTTATGCTGCAATAGACGTAGGCTGCCGGGGATTCCCATGATGCATTGGGTGTTTCTTCTTCACTCACTATATATTAACAGACCTCTCTGCATTGAATCATATCTGTTATTAACCCCTGTCTCTCTTCCACAGCATGTCTTTATCCTGTCTTCCTTCTCTCACCCCAACCAATCACAGCAGATGGCCCCGCCCCTCCCTGAGCCTGGTTCTGCTGGAGGTTTCTTCCTGTTAAAAGGGAGTTTTTCCTTCCCACTGTCACCAAAGTGCTGCTCATAGGGGGTCATATGATTGTTGGGTTTTTCTCTGTATCTATGAAGCGCCTTGAGGCGACTTTTGTTGTGATTTGGCGCTATATAAATAAAATTGAATTGAATTGAATCATACCATGGAAGCACGTTGGCACATAAGTGATGTAATACATATATGTATTACATTTCACATTTGTAATTGGTGCAGGCAGGTGCATGTTGGCTAAAATAACAGAAACACGTTATTTTCTGTTAGAACTGAAGTAAACTAACTAATATTAAAAAAGTCAAGCAGTTTCTCTCATGTGGACTTTGGTATAAGTTTCATTTCCATCTGTCTGTCTTTCTTTTGTGAAACATCAGCTCTCAGCATCACCTTGGAGCACGTGCACCTGAAAGAAACCAAACCAGTCTTTGTTGGCAAAAACAAAACAACACTAATGCCATGAAACAAACACATTTATAAGTACCTTGTGAAGCAAACGTTGATGGTGACATGTTAATACTTTCTGTCCCTGTCAGTCATGGGACCTTAGATTCATCACTTTTCTCCCCCTTAGGGCGCTTCTGAGCAGGGGTGGGCACATGAGAAACTGGGAGGGCCACACCAGTAAGCTGAACTCTTATCTCTTTAGATCCTACAATTAACAGTACAGATGTTGCAATCAGGCAATGAAAATGTGAAATAGGCATAGTGAAAACACTAACATGAGAAACCACGACTAAGGAAAAGCAACAAGCAGAAGAGATTTGTCCGGGTCAAGAAACACGAGGAGTAGGGGTGGGTTTTTATAATCGATTCATCGATTAAAATCGATTCTGGCTTGGATAACGTAAAATCGATTCATTAAAATCCTGAATCGATTTTTTAATATAAATTTATTTTGCCCGAAATGCCAGAATCTCTGGTGACATCTCACAAAATTTCAAGAACCACCAAACAGTTAAGACAATAAATGAGAGCAGGAACACGGATTCTGCACATAGACTTAAACACACAGCGCGACCCGCGGATCAGAATCAGTGAGATGTCGCCTTTCTCACCCGACGGCAAGGACACGGTCGGGGCTGAAAGCCGACAGCTCGCTGACTCTGATCTGTCGGCGGGTCCGCGCTTTGTGTTCACGCCCTTTATGCGCTGATTCTAAAGCTGTTAGTTTGATCTCTCTCCAAACAATATTGACCGAACCAGCAGCAAAAGAAGATTCACATAAACATCGTCATGTATTCACTCTGACTTTTACTGTTTTGCTTCCACCGCGATGCACAGCTCTCTCTCTCTCTCTCTCTGTACTTCAAGAACAGTTTCGCTTTCTTCATTATTCACTTGCTTGTTACGCACAAGTCTACTGTTGTTTATAGGCTGTCGGCCGCTGTTTTTTTCCCTTTTACATTCTTCCGAAAAGAAAACCTCATTTCTGCTGTTCAATACTGAACAAATTTAAACTTTTTAAAATTATTCAAAATGCAAAACGCTTAACCGTGTCTCTAATAAAACCGCTGTAACTTCAGAGGTAATGTTCATTAATTAATGGTTTTCTTTCGTTTTTGATCTACTGCAGAATATTTTTATAAAATCCCAGGCCAGGAAAATCACCTTCATGTTTTTCTGTGTTTTATCTTCAGCTACTTTGACACAAAGGCCTCTGCTGTGATGCTCACAGCTCTGATAAAGTCTTGCGTGTGTCAGCTTCCTTTTTATTGATACAAAAATATGTAAATGTACTGATCTGAATTATAATATTTCTGACTGTCAAAATATCCCAGATTTAAATCGAATCGAATTAAATCGAATCGTGGATCGAATCGATTCGGGACCTTGTGAATCGGAATTGAATCGATTCTAGAAATCAGTGACGATACCCAGCCCTAGTGGCCAATCACCTGCCAGGGCCACACACACGTCTACAAGCAGGGAGAACGAGGGACAGCAATACAAAATACATACATCATAATATTAGTCCATAACTGCTCAGGGTCCTGGGTCTGACACATAAAATGTGTCCGTCACAATAACGTTACAGGCTATGCTAGGCTTTGTCCCACATCAGTCTAAAACTGTATGTAACCATGAATAACGTGTTTGCACAGCAGGCAGCACTGTTAGTTCTCTCAGTCTCAGAGCAGCGTTTCTAATCTAACTGAAGCTGTCAGAGAAAACGGAGCCTCGAGCAGCCAGGATATTAGATTACAGAGGCTGTTAGAATTATATGTCTAACTTTAAAATGTTGGTGACACAATAATTTCATCTTAATGGCACTGACGTATTCATAGGTCATAGTCATGATTTTGCAAATATTCCACCTTGTAGTGCAGTTTGCACAACTTGTTTTAAAAACGCACTCAGCCTACAAACATTACTGATGAGTCAAGATCTGCACAAAGTGACAGACACACTGAAGCAGCTCCACATTTTATTCTTATTGTCATGTTTGTCCTGTTTGTCAGGTGAAGAACCAACACAAAGCTCAGGGAGCAATGGTGACACAAGATCACAGGTGGAATTGGATGATGACGCAGAATGAGAAGAGCGCAAGCAGATCGTTGAATGAAACATGAACCAGAACTGGTTTGTAAAAATGCAGCTTCACTGGTGTGGAACTGGTTTAGCTTTCGTCCGTCAGATACACAACAAAGCACTATTTTTGGTAGCGCATGCTAGCGGGCTGTCGTTATTACCGTGTTGTTTGGAAAATACGGCGCACTTAAAACCAATCCTTTGATTTTTCTGAAAGTTGACAGCGCCCCTTATAATCCCGTGTGCCTCATGTATGAACTCTGGTTGTGTTTACTGACCTCGAACTGATTTTATGTGCACGGCGCTCGAAAATCTGTCAGATGTTTCAGTACGACTTTGCTAAGCTACCAAGCCGCACCGCTTGATGGATTGTCGGAGCGTTACGGCTGTCGTAGGCGGAGCCTCGCGGAGTGAGCCATGTCTCCGTGATGACCAGGACACAGCAGTCACGGACGATTGGCTGTGCGGCGAGAAGTAGGTTCAGTTCGTCTATTTTGTTGACAACCGACCGTGCGTTGGTCAGAAAGATGCTCGGGAGCGGTGGTTTGAAAGGCTGCCTCTTTAGCCTGGCTAGCAGGCCCGGCAGGCATCCCCGCTTTTGTTTGCGTTCCTTCCGCCGCCTGCGTTTCTTGGCAGAGCCGATAACAATCCACGGAGCACCCGATGTTCTCGCTATCTCCGGGGGGATGTTGTGCACCCCCTGATAATCACTGGTAATGGGGATCTGGCTGTTATATCCGATCTTGCATAATTCCAGATGGTTGTAGGAAAATTTGGCTTCACAATAAGGAAAACAAAAGAAGAAGAAAAAGTGGAGAAACCAAAAAGAAAGGCACCTAAGTGGAGAGCATAGAGCCGCTGCGTCTGTGCGCGCCGCCATCTAGTATACTTCTTCTAGTACACAGCCTGGAGGTGTGTTTGGGGTCATTGTCCTGTTGAAAACTGGTCCTTAAATGCAATTGACACCCCTTTCTCAACGAGAAGTTTGGGCTCGGGTGAGCCTGAGTGCTGAAGATATCTACCTATTCGGAACCATGATAACAGGGTTCTGGCTGATCGGAGCTGGCTTGAGAAAGTGGAACTGGCTGTTCAAACCCCCACAAGGCTGCCCGCTGGGATTGGAACGATGGGAGAGGCGTGAGTTTCTCAAAATGGGCTCATTGAGCACAAGAAATGACAACATCACAGAACGCAAGTATGGCGAAGCTCGCGGCTCTCCAACGGGAGATTGAGAGACCAGTGTTGGACTGTAGAACTGCTTTGAAATTCATATGAGCTGTTCGCACTAAAGTAAAAAGCACCATCACTTCATGCGGATACCCCTTTGGTGCCAGCTGCAAGGCTGGAGCTGAACAACAACACCCTGATAACGACTGTGTTGAGTCTGTTCCTTCCCATTCCATGCAAGGCCACCTGGGTTGGCTGGAAGACTGTTTACTTAGCCTGGCAGGGCAAAGGACACTGTCTCAGCTGAACTCTGGACACACACACATACATATACACTGATATGCACACACTCATCCCCCCTCCCTTTCCAAATGCCTTCGATGCTTATTCCCTTGACGGTGGATCAAGGAGACCAGCGCACGCAGGCCCGGATGTGCTGTCTAATTCGGCTGTCTCTCACCCTTTACCCCCCTGTTGCTTGTCATGTGTTTCTTTGGTGTATTAAGAGGTTTTTCATGTGCAGAGGTGTTTTTTTCTGTTCTCAAACTGTTGGAGCTCAGTCTGGGGGGAGTTATTTTTTTCTCCTTATCTTTCCTCATGTGGTGCATTTTCCATTGTTATACCTCTCTGACCTGTCTTCCCCATGTGATATTTGTGTAATGTATGTATGGTCGGAGGGTAAGATGGCGCCGCCATTGCGTGCAATAGGTCGGCAGCCTTATGAAATTTCCCCTTGTGGGACTAATAAAGGTATATCAAATCAAATCAAATCAAAAAATCAATGATGGTCCAACCAAATGCAAACCAGATGGGATGCATGTTGCTGCAGGATGCTGTGGTAGCCATGCTGGTGCAGTGTGCCTTCAGTTTTGAATAAATGTTCAACAGTGTCACCAGCAAAGCCCCCTCACATCACCTCCACTCTTCACGGTGGGAACCATGGTAAATGGTAAATGGCCTGTATTTATATAGCGCTTTACTAGTCCCTAAGGACCCCAAAGCGCTTTACATATCCAGTCATCCACCCATTCACGCACACATTCACACACTGGTGATGGCAAGCTACATTGTAGCCACAGCCACCCTGGGGCGCACTGACAGAGGCGAGGCTGCCGGACACTGGCGCCACTGGGCCCTCTGACCACCACCAGTAGGCAACGGGTGAAGTGTCTTGCCCAAGGACACAACGACCGAGACTGTCCAAGCCGGGGCTCGAACCGGCAACCTTCCGATTACAAGGCGACCTCCCAACTCTTGAGCCACGACCGCCCCATGCATGTAGAGACCATCCCATCACCTTTTCTGCATGGCACAAAGACACAGTGGAACCAGAGATCTCAAATTTGGACTCATCTGTCATGATCTGCAGGGCAGATTGTCGGGAGATGAAGGATGTGGACCCAAGCACGGACGGCAACGTAGCTGTGAGAAAGTTTATTAATAACGAAAGGCAAAATTCAAATCAAAGCATCGCAGGGAACTATGCTAACAAAAACCTAAACTGGGAACAGCTACAAAATAATAATGCAAGGAACAAAAACCTGAGACGTGGAACCTGGAGAGACACACGGCAGGAAGACACGCAGACGAACCAGCAACTAACAGAGGCGGAGACAAGGCTTAAATACACAGAGGGATAACGAGGGAACGAAACACAGAGGGAGAGCACAGCTGGGAGTAACTGGGCAAGACAAGGAAGTAAAACAGAATACACTAACATGAGACAAGACCTTCAATGTAAAACAGGAAATAAACTGACAGGACTCAGAGATGCAACACTGACAGAGAACAGGGGGAACACAGAGTCCAGGAACCAGAGTTACATGAGACATGACTGACTGGGGAACAAGACAATAAACACACACGCACAACTAAACCTGAAAGCTAAATCACAATAATCCAAAGGGCACAACCAAGGACTCAGAACAAAAACCATAATATAACATATTACCAAAACACAAGAACTCAAAATGCTGGGTCACAATGACCCAGAACCGTGACATCATCAGACCAAAGCACAGATGGTCTAATGTCCACTCCTCGTTAGGGCTGGGTATCGTCACTGATTTCTAGAATCGATTCAATTCCGATTCACAAGGTCCCGAATCGATTCGATCCACGATTCGATTTAATTCGATTTAATTCGATTCGATTCGATTTAAATCTGGGATATTTTGACAGTCAGAAATATTATAATTCAGATCAGTACATTTACATATTTTTGTATCAATAAAAAGGAAGCTGACACACGCAAGACTTTATCAAAGGTGTGAGCGTCACAGCAGAGGCCTTTGTGTCAAAGTAGCTGAAGATAAAACACAGAAAAACATGAAGGTGATTTTCCTGGCCTGGGATTTTATAAAAATATTCTGCAGTAGATCAAAAACGAAAGAAAACCATTAATTAATGAACATTACCTCTGAAGTTACAGCGGTTTTATTAGAGACACGGTTAAGCGTTTTGCATTTTGAATAATTTTAAAAAGTTTAAATTTGTTCAGTATTGAACAGCAGAAATTAGGTTTTCTTTTCAGAAGAATGTAAAAGGGAAAAAAACAGCGGCCGACAGCGCTGTAAACAACAGTAGACTTGTGCGTAACAAGCAAGTGAATAATGAAGAAAGGGAAACTGTTCTTGAAGTACAGAGAGAGAGAGAGAGGGAGCTGTGCATCGCGGTGGAAGCAAAACAGTAAAAGTCAGAGTGAATACATGACGATGTTTATGTGAATCTTCTTTTGCTGCTGGTTCGGTCAATATTGTTTGGAGAGAGATCAAACTAACAGCTTTAGAATCAGCGCATAAAGGGCGTGAACACAAAGCGCGGACCCGCCGACAGATCAGAGTCAGCGAGCTGTCGGCTTTCAGCCCCGACCGTGAGAAAGGCGACATCTCACTGATTCTGATCCGCGGGTCGCGCTGTGTGTTTAAGTCTATGTGCAGAATCCGTGTTCCTGCTCTCATTTATTGTCTTAACTGTTTGGTGGTTCTTGAAATTTTGTGAGATGTCACCAGAGATTCTGGCATTTCGGGCAAAATAAATTTATATTAAAAAATCGATTCAGGATTTTAATGAATCGATTCAGGATTTTAATGAATCGATTTTACGTTATCCAAGCCAGAATCGATTTTAATCGATGAATCGATTATAAAAACCCACCCCTATTGGCCACACCTGAAGACCTTGACACACCTGCAGCTGATCAGGCCTGTCGGAGGAGCTACTTGAGAGTGTGGTGGAGCTCTCTCCGGCGCTGGATCATTGCGTGGCTTCACGTCAGTCTCTCGACCAGTTCCTAGTTTGAGTCTGCTGCATTATTGTGTGTCTGACGGCTTCCTCTCTCTTATGTCCCCAGGAGTTACGGGGAGACGAGAGGACAGCGAGCACGGGGTGCTCATCACGGAGAAGCGGAGACAGGAGCACTAGCACTGAGAAGAGGACACGTCACGGGAGTCGGGAGAGCACGGGATTTATTGTCATGTCTGTCCATCACTGTAAATAAACGCACTGCTTGTACATAGAGCACCGCGCCTGGGTCCTCCTTCCCTACACCCCCACGGTCTGCCAGCCAGACCGTGGCATTATGAGTGAACTTGGCTTTAAGTGACTTACAGGTTTCTCTGAAAAATACTTTCTTATATCCAGATTCTTCCTCTTCGCTGCCGTCCTCCTCCTCGCAGCGCAGGCTTGCCGCTGCTAAAACTCAACAGAGCTCCCTGAAAGGCTCAGCCAATCACATTGGCCATATTTGTCACATGAGGTAGGACTCCAGTAGAGAACGTAATTTAACTCTTTCTGCACCGCTGGGTGAATGAGACGCTGACAGATCGCTTTTTTTTCTTCTTCCTATCAGGTTTGTTTTTCTTTACTCGAAGAGATCAAATTATTGGTGGGGACAATTCAATAATCGCTGGATATTGGTGGGGACATGTCCCTTCCGTCCATGCCAAATCGACGCCCTTGCCCGAATAGATTCAATCCATGATTCGATTCGATTTGGGGAAATTTGGCCTCAGTCAGCAATATTATAATTTAGATCATGCATCTGTATAATGAAGACACTGGACTCAGCAGTTCGAGTGAAGTTCACCAACTTTACTTCGTTTCCCGGAAGTCCCCCCCCCCCCACACACACACACACACAGCCTTATGGGTACAGTAGTCTCCCGCTACACCTCCTCCCTTTAGCTAAAGACATACTTCATAATGACTCACTCAGCTCACAAGAACAGGAGTGCAGAGCATTATCAAACGTTAAAATGATACACATCTCTCACTTGTTCACTTACATTTAAACGAAACACACAATTGTAAACATCTCTAACAGCCTAAGCCAGCTTTGAATAGGCCATGAATGGATGCCTTCAGAGAATTACACATCCAATCTTACAGGAGGTCTCACCACTCGACCAGATCTGGTAACAGTCCCTGTTGGTGTGAGGTGGCTCCTCTCCTTAGAAAATCCGTCTGTAGATCTGGGAGCACTGGCAGGTCCAACTACTGCTCCAGTGGTTCCTTCAGTAGTAATCCACACCTTCTGTCCTGACTCTGTCTGCGGTTGTGGTGTTTTGCCTGCTCACGCCTCCCCTTCTCATCCTTCCTGCGAAAAGCCTGTAGGTCGGGCCACTTTGGCACCAGCTTCGCTGCAGCTTGTGGCAGAGAGGTACGCAGGTGTCTCTCCATGAACAACTGTGCCAGTGAGAGCCCATGTTCCAGTGGGGTGGCCCTGCACGCTAGCAGTGCTCTGCTGTAGTCACAGTCCTTTCAAGTCTTTAATGGTACGAACAGCACGTTCTGCCTCCCCGTTGGCTTGGGGGTACCTGGGGCTGCTCGTTTCATGTGTGAACTGGTACTCTTTAGCAAAGTGCTTGAACTGTTCTGATGAAACTTGCGGCCCGCTGTCCGATACCACAGTCTCGGCAACTGCATGTCTTGCAAAGGCCTCTTTTATAGCATTAATAGTGACCTCTGCTGTTGTGTGTCTCAGTTCAGCAAGTACCACGACCAGATTTGGTGTGTGGTAGTAACAGGTAAATGAACTTTTTTTTTTAATGATTTGAATATATATGAATGCTTGTGCATGAATACACAAACAATACACATATGCTTTCATGCTTTCAATTGTGTAATTTACGTGATCTAGGTCAGCGGTCTCCAACCTTTTTTGCGCCACGGACCGGTTTATGCCCGACAATATTTTCACGGACCGGCCTTTAAGGTGTCGCGCATAAATACAACAAAATAAAACTAGTACCGGTACCGAAAAAAAGAAGATTTATTCATAACACACTGAAAAGACCCAGGGAAACCGAGTAAACGATAAAGACGATAATAAAATAACGCTGAAAACCGATAAAAACCCTGAAAACCAGACATTTCACACCTGAGCCTCAACTCTCGCGGCCCGGTACCAAACGACTCACGGACCGGTACCGGTCCGAGGCCCGGGGGTTGGGGACCGCTGATCTAGGTAGCTCTGTTTTGGAAGTTCAGTTCAAGCTAGAAATGTGTTTTGAAGTTTGTACGTGTTTTGTCTCTAGGGGCCACCACATATATTTATATATAAACATATATAAATAAAAATACTTTTTTTTTACATTAGTAATTCCTTTTGTGCATAATTTTATATTATTGTTAATAATAAATGAATTAAAGCAACAAAACAACCTGCAGAGCCGGTTCTCTAAAAAGAGCCGGAAATCCCATCACTACTGGACTCAGCACGTTCGGGTGAAGTTCACCAACTTTACTTCGTTTCCCGGAAGTACCCCCCCCCCCCCCCCACACACACACACACACACACACATACACACACACACAGCCTTATGGGTACAGTAGTCTCCCGCTACAGCATCAGTACATTTCCACATTTTTATATCTATAAAAAGGAAGCTGACACTTGCCAGACTTTATCAGAGCTGTGAGCATCACAGCAGAGGCCTTTGTGTCAAAGTAGCTGAAGATAAAACACAGAAAAACATGAAGGTGATTTTCCTGTTCTGGGATTTTATAAAAATATTCTGCAGTAGATCAAAAAACGAAAGAAAACCATTAATCAGCATATGAACATTACCTGATGCTGCTGAAGTGAAGCAGAGCAAAGTTACAGCGGTTTGATTAGAGACACAGCTGAGTGTTTTGCAATTTTGCATAATTTTAAAAAGTTGAAATTTGTTCAGTATTGAACAGCAGAAATGAGGTTTTCTTTTCGGAAGTAAGTAAAAGTAAAAAAACAGCGGCCCACAGCGCTGCAAACAACGGTAGACTTGTGCGTAACAAGCAAGCGAATAATGCAGAAAACAGATTTTTAGACGGGAAACTGTTCTTGAAGTACAGAGAGAGAGAGAGCTGTGCATGAAGTGTGGTGGAAGCAAAACAGCGAAAGTCAGAGTGAATTCATGACGATGCTGATCAAATGTGAAGCGCAGTTTGCTGCTTCTTTTGCTGCTGGTTTGGTGAATTTTGGTTGGAGAGAGATAAAACCTGCAGCTCAGAATCAGCGCAAAAAGGGCGCAAACACAAAGCGCGGGCCCGCCGAAACAGTGTCCGTGCCGTCTGTGGGACATCTCACTGATCCTGATGCTGTTTACGTCTTTGTGCAGAATCCGTGTTTCTGCTCTCATTTACGGTTTTAGCTGTTTGGTGGTTGTTGAAATTTTGTGAGGTTTAACCTGAGATTCTGGCTTTTCGGGCAAAATAAATTTATAATAAAAAAGATGGATTCAGTTATTCGTCCCTCCTAAGCCAGGGGAGGAGCTGGAAGTGTGGCCAGTCAGCATGCTGCTTCTACCCGGCAGCCGTGTCTGTTGCTGCCACAAAAAACGGATATAAGAAATAAGGCAAGAAAGTAATTAACCCGCTGATGAAAATGGCTTGTAAAATATTCCGTTGTCGTCCGGGGAACAGTCGCTTATTTTTTATTTCATTTTATCGATAATAATAATAATGATCTTACAGATTTTTTAAAAAATATTTCTATCTTTAAAAAGTCATGTTTGATACTCTGAACTAAACACGCGTCTTTTAAAATTCAATTTCTTCCGAAAATGTCTGAAAATGTGGCGAATCTGAAACTTGGAGCTTGTTCTGACAGGTTGTACCGTTAACAAACATCAGATAACGTGAAAACCGGTTAATCTGGAACACCGGAAGTTCCGACCGTTTTTTCCTTTAAATTGCGACCATTCCTCCCAGTAGCTTGACGAAGTCACTACATTTGCCTTCCTTAGCTCAACTAGCCGTGCGAGCAAAGCCAGAGATATACGTTCGGGTACAGACTGAGGTAGTGCTGTTGTTTCTCTCTGTGTTTGCATGGTTTGAAACTCGCTAATGAATGACTAAGGCGAAGTTTGCTAACTTACAGCTAGCAGCAAGTTGAAACGCGTGGCGGTGTCCGTCGTACAGCTGGTCTCTGCGTTATATTGTCAGCGTGTTGTTGTTATTACAGTTACTACCCACAGCGACCAGTGGAAGACGATATAGCGTTTTATGCTGTAACAAGGTGATGATTATGCATGGAAATGGAAATTACGAGTCACCCCGTCATTGTACCGCACATCACTGACAGCTTTGTTCTGATTTGTTTCTGTCATAAAACTAAAGCGCCGTCGTGATCCGAGTATGTGGAGGAAGTATTTCCTCTGAAGGCTCACTGTTAGAAATGTGCACTAATCAAGCTTTAGGTCAAGTCAGCCGCCAGACCTCCCTGACGACCTCTGCTCATGTCAGTGTTGTCAAATCTCGCGAGAAGAGCTAGAGTTGAGAAGTCACATGAAATATATAAATTTGTTTATGTTCTTATATCTGCTCAGTTTCAAATGGCAATGCAACCAACCGGGGAAATATCACTTTATGAAGAGAAATGTGATACGTTTCATCAGAGTAGTGTAATGGGAGATCTGCATGATCCTTCAGATTACTCGGCAGCTCTGTTCTGTCACATCTTAAATGTACTCTGTTGGACTGAGATCTGCGCCCTATTCCAGGAAGATGGCTAAAAATGAGTCTGTTAACTGTGAGGTGGTGGCTGACAGACTATGTGAACGTAACATGCTCGCTGGCAGATTTTCTTCCTGACTTATCCCTTCCTGCTGCACCTCAACCAGCTCTCTGACACTCTTTCCTCATTCATAAAGTCACTGCCAAAGTGCACAGTTTGTTATTTTGTTATATCTGGTTTGCTTTTTTTGTACTTAACATAACTGCTTTTACAATAATTCACTCATATGGACAGAGACTTTAAGAATAAAATGTTTTGTCTCCATCTTTCTAACCCTGCCTCAGTAGATGATCATGCTTATGTCAGCCAGTTTTCCTGCAGTCGTCATTCATGCTGTAATCAGTCACACTGATTGAGAAAAGGTCTGTCACATTAGGGAACTGGCACATGTTTGAGTGAAGACTAGGCTGAAGTTATTTTAAGACTTAAGTGGGATGAAATGTGTTTCAGAGCGAGTTGTTAAATACAGGATGCTCAACTGTTTATGTTGAATTTGTTCACAAGTTAACATTCAGCCATTAAATGCTGGCAGAGTCTGAACCTCAATGTATTTTCCACTGAAAATATCCTAAATCAGTCTTGATTTTTCAAAAATGATTATTAACAATATAATAACCTGAATTAAAAGGTTTGAGCAGACATGGTTAGCTGTCTGTATATTCAAGGAGACATTAAAATAGGAATAAAAAAACAGAATTAGGAGTGTTGGCATGTAAGTGGTGCTCAAGCAGCTGTTCAGTGTTCCAGTGTTATTAGACCCAACGTTTGATAATGGTCAGCTAATGGAGTTAGCAACGTTTTCACCCTTTAGCATCATGTTGGCCAAGTGGTTAGCAAACAGAAACTTGTCTATTACGATGCTAAATCACTAAAGCTTATTTACTTGCTAATGCTAGCTTTTTTCCATACCAAGCACTAGTCCTAACTGATCTCAGGACAGTGAAAGCAGACCCATTGGCAGCTTGTCTCGCAGGTTGCTCTCCCATCAGTTTACTGTCATAGACCAGTGGTTTATCCATAATGTACATGCACAAACCACCAGAAAAACACTGCTGGCCTCTGAGCTTACTGAGTTCCAGCCGTTATCACTGTGAGAAAGACACGCTTTTAAAACAGATGCAAACTACTGTTTCCTGTGAGATTTGAAATTCCCTTTGTCTTCATGTATCCTCATCTTTACATTGGACATTCAAGCACTTCCTGCCTTGCTTGTCCTGACAGAACACGACTGACTCAAAGGAATCGGTGCTCGTAGAGCGACTCGTTTAACCTTTTTTGGGGGAGGTATATTGCTCAGTTGTCAAACAAAGATGTATTAGCATCTGACTTTTTTTTGTTATTTTCTGTTCTTAACAATCCTACAGGAAGTAAGCACTTTCAGAATAAAGCATGTCCTTCTCTTTGTAGATGCCAGGGGCTGGTCCATGGGTGTGAGCCGACTGGATGTATTCTACCGAAGGCTGCTCCTCACCAAACTCTTTATTGGGGGATGGGGGAAGCCTGAAGACCTCAAGAGGTATGAAGCATTTTGTCATGGCCCTTTCACATAGGACGGGGCATGCACTGCACTCTGAAACCCAATGTTTTCTGTACGTGCACCAAACAATAACTGTTTCCCGCCTGCGTTTAGCAAGTGCAGCGCAAGTGTCCTGTCGGGGAGTACTGCAGTTGTGCTAAATTCAACCACACAGTGAAGCCAACCACAGAAGAAAAGTTGATTCTTTGTGATATCAGAATCAGAAAGGGTTTTATTGCCAAATGTTGAGCAGGTTTACAACATTAGGAAATTGCTGCGGTACTTAGTGCAAACATACTGTCATAAATTACGCTTAAATAAACATAAAAATTAAAAGTGCTAAGTAGATAGATATATACATGAGTGCAGGTGGTGATCAGTGCCAAACATGGAATGATGCAGTGAACACAGCGTAGGGTCATGTGTTAGTGGCGGGAACAGTCATACGGTTATTGTTCATGTGTCCAACAGCAGAGGGGAAGAAACTGTTCTTATGGCGAGAGGTTCTGGTGCGAATGGACCGGAGCCTCCTGCCTGAGGGGTGGAATTGTAGATGCCCACTTTACTCTACAGGGTGGGCCATTTCTATGGATACACTGTAATAACATGGGAATGGTTGGTGATACTAAAGTCCTGTTTGTGGCACATTAGTATATGTGAGGGGGCAAACTCCTCAAGATGGGCGGTGACCATGGTGGCCATGTAGAAGTCGGCCATCTTGGATACAACTTTAGTTTTTTCAATAGGAAGAGGGTCATGTGACACATCACACTTATTGGTAATGTCACAAGAACAACAATGGTGTGCTTGGTTTCAACGTAACTTTATTCTTTCATGACTTATTTACAAGTTTCTGACCACTTATAAAATGTGTTCAATGTGCTGCCCATTGTGTTGGATTGTCAATGCAACCCTCTTCTCCCACTCTTCACTCACTGATAGCAACACCGCAGGAGAAATGCCAGCACAGGCATCCAGTATCCGTAGTTTCAGGTGCTGCACATCTCGTATCTTCACACCATAGACAATTGCCTTCAGATGACCCCAAAGATAAAAGTCTAAGGGGGTCAGATCGGGAGACCTTGTGGGCCATTCAACTGGCCCACGATGACCAATCCACTTTCCAGGAAACTGTTCATCTAGGAATGCTCGGACCTGCACCCATAATGTGGTGGTGCACCATCTTGCTGGAAAAACTCAGGGAACATGCCAGCTTCAGTGCATAAAGAGGGAAACACATCATCATGTAGCAACTTCAAATATCCAGTGGCCTTGAGGTTTCCAGTGATGAAGAATGGACCCACTATCGTTGTTCCCCATATACCACACCAAACCATCACTTTTGTTGTTCCAACAGTCTTGGAGGGATCCATCCAGTGTGGGTTAGTGTCAGACCAATAGCGGTGGTTTTGTTTGTTAACACCATTCACATAGAAGTTTGTCTCATCACTGAACAAAATCTTCTGCGTGAACTGAGGGTCCTGTTCCAGTTTTTGTTTTGCCCATTCTGCAAATTCTGTGGCCGATCTGGGTCATCCTCGCTGAGATGCTGCAGTAGCTGGAGTTTGTAAGGGTGCCATTTGTGAGTAGCTGATATCCGCCGAAGGGATGTTGGACTAATGCCACTCTCCGGTGACATGCGGCGAGTGCTACGCTGTGGGCTCATGCTGAATGAAGCTAGGACAGCCACTGATGTTTCTTCATTAGTGACAGTTTTCTTGCGTCCACATTTTGGCAAATCCAACACTGAACCAGTTTCACGAGCAAGCAGTTTGCTGACTGTAGCATGGGAGATGGGTGGTCTCGTAGGGGGTCTTGCATTGAAATCTGCTGCAATGACCCGGTTACTGCGTTCACCAGATATCAACACAATTTCAATCCTCACGTGTTAACCTCTTCGACATGTCAATGGCTGTGAACAAAGAGAAACTTGTAAATAACTCATGAAAGAATAAAGTTACGTTGAAACTTGGGAATACATTAACTGACAGTATGTCTTGAAAAGTGTTATAACTAAGTTTAAGGACATAATTCCTCCTCTGTCATGCTCTTCAGTACTGTGCACCACACAGTACCCAAACCCTCCACACAGGTTGATCATCTCGTTAATAGACTTACATCCTCACTGTGTACGACTCTGGATATGCTGACCCAAAAACAAAACCTCAAATCACAAGTACTTGACTCTCTTATGTCTTAAACACACATCGTAAAGCAGCTGACTCATAAGCTTGAGAAGAAATGGTGTCTTAGTAATTTAGAAGATCTTCATTCAGCCTGGAAAAAGAGTTTGTTGCTGTACAAACAGCCCTCTGCACAGCTAGGGCATTTTCCTGCTCATCACGCATTGAAGAACAACCCTGAGTTTCTCTGCAGTACTGTAGCTGATGACCAGTTAACTGCTTTACAGACACACAGCTGCTCTTTCAAGAGTTTTGGAAATTAAAAGGAAGGATTGGCCTATAATTAGCTAAGAGAGCTGGGAGGAGTAATGCACAGTTTAATTACTACCACCTTAAAGGTTTGTAGCCCATCAGTGGCATAGACTGATCATATTTAAGACTGAAGCATTAATTAATGGTAGTACTTATTTGGGCAGCTTAGAATTGAATCTAATAGACTTGATGGTTTGGAGGAAGTGATAGTTGAAGTTAACTCTGGATCAGTCAGTGTCAGTCTTATGTAAGGCAGCTGGGGTTGGTTCTTCAGTCAGTGATGAACAGGAAGGTGTCTTAGCTTTTTTTCTATAATTGTTGGTTTATCATTATTTTATATTGTTCTAGGCTAAATGATCTTCTAAATTAGTGAGACCCCCCAAGAGGGTCATGGACCCCCTCTTGATCCTCTACCCAATCACACGAGCCAAGGCGTGAAAACGGGTGTGGCTCACAATCAGCCAGGGTGAGGTCATTGTGAAACCCGGCCCCGCCCTATCATGTGATTTCCTAGAGCTAGTGGTGGTCGAGCTGCCTTCGCCCGCACTTCATCAGGTGGTAACCTCCAGCTTACAGTGAGCAGGTCGTGGATGAGATCAGCACGTCCTCAGCTGCAAACTGATGTGTCTGTTTGTTTTGTAGAATCTTTGAGTTTCGAAAGATAATTGGAGACAGAGAGAAGTGCAAGTCTCTGGTTCCTCAGGACTATCCCGTTTATATAAACAAGGTACATCATTTATTTCCTCTCTTTTCCTTCTTGTGCTGTTTTGTTTTTGTATTATTAGTTATTATTTGTGTGTTTGTGTGCAGACAGAGGAGCTTGCTGACTGTCATGTCCAAGAGGGCTTCTTTATCTCTCCTCTGGAGCATTTGGTTCCTGGGATCCTGCCACAAGAGGCTGTAAAGGCCAGGTACAAGAGGTGCTGTTGTTTGCCACTGCAATGAAAGGAGACAGAGAATAGACAGGAGAATGGGTTGTTTCCGAGTTTGATGCGGTGCTTTGTCCAGAGGGCCAAGTGGATGCTGGTTTAGGGTCTTTCAAACATACAGACGGGGTTTTAAAATAAAGTTATTCAGTTATTGTTTTAAACTTGAAACATTCATTGAATAACCTTTTTTTAATGAATATTTTCTGTTATAGTTACAGGAAAATAAGCTCAGGGTGGCAGACGCATGCAATGACCAGCTAGAGAAAGACGAGATAAAAACAGGAACAAGAAAATGATGCAACATAATGTTCGGCTTAGTTTTCCTTCTTTTCTCCAGCATTGTTACCCTCAAACTTCTTGAACTCGTGACACATATACCCTCTGTCACGTCTGAGGTTTTGCATATCAGCACATGGTTAAAAACATCTTGTTCTTACCAATTTTTCAAATCAGGTAAATACAACCTCAGATGTGCAGAAATTACAGCGTCGTTATTTATTTAACAAAAATTCAGCTGAAGCTGACCCTGCTGTGTAATGGTACCCAGCCATCCTCCTCATGGCTCCATTTTGTTATAATACCACTAACAGCTGACTGTGAAATCTATGGCAGCGACTCGTTGCACAGGTGACATCCTGTCACGGTGCTTTGGTGGAAGTCACTGAGCTCCTGAGAGCGACCCATTCTTGTTTATAGCAGCCGTAAATGGACTGGTTCTTATCTAGTGCTTATCTACTCTACCTGAGCACTTGAGGCGCTCTATAGGGGCGGGTTCCCAGGCAGAGATTAAAGCTAGTCCTAGATTTAAACAGCCAATGCAGACTAACAGAAATCTGCTTCCTCAGTCACGGTATAAACAGTGCCAGACTAAGCCTATTCCTGACTAAACTACGCTTGTTTACTGGAGGGAGATCAGAGCTAGTCCAGGCATAAACTGAAGTTTAAATAGAACGTCCGAGCAGGCAGGTTTAACTTCAGAGTTCATGTTGTTTGGTGAATAACATGGGTTACTTGGAGAATCTCAGAGATGATCAATGAAAACCGTCTGCTAGACAAATTGCTGACAGAAGTCATCCACTGAAGCTTTTTGATGACATCAGTTTTCGAGCTCGTTTCGAATGCATAAAGTAAATGATGTGGAGATCACTTCATTTTGGAACCCAGTCTTTCGCCCAGTAAGTCCAGTAAGTCTCCAGGTGCTCTTAACTTTGTGTCTTTTGGCACCTTCCACAGAGAAGCTGGGGGTTTATGTGGGCTCGGTGAACCAACAGTGTCGTTCACTGTGTGCAGGACCATTTGTGGATTGAGAAGACAGAACATAAACTTCCCAGATGCTGAAACCTGAGTTAATTACAAGTTCTATGAATTTGGGAACTTTCCAGGAGTCATCGGCTGCATCAGTGGAACCACAAAACGTCGCTCCATCCCAGATGCTGAGCAATACAGGAATCCCAAGAACTGGTTTTCCATTAATGTCCAGGGTGTATGCACTCCCCAGTTACAGTTTTCAAATATTCTTTCATGTTTGAAAGGTGTCACTCATGATTCCTGGATTTTAACTCATCACTGTGTTTGGAAGAGGAGATGATCATTATTGTTGCTTGGTGACAGTGGGCGTGCTCAAAGTTTTTGTTTACACCACACCTGAATTACACCTGAGCAAAGGTGCTACAGCCATATGCACACTGGGAGTCTAGTGGAGCACGTTTGGAGGAGTCGTTTTCAGAGTGCACTTCGATTCACACCAAGAAGCTGCTGCATTGTCATTAATGCAACAGCTGCTCTTCATAACTGCCTGAACAGCATGGATGCCCAGACCCTCCAATACTAGACCTTCACTTCCAACAAACCACAGAGGAGGCCTGACAGAGGAACGTTTGCATTGTGCTGCTTTAAGTAGCAACTTTTGACTAGCACTGGTGTTTTAAATGTTCTTAACTCCTATACAAACAATAAGAGTGTTTCTGCAATTTGCCTTAATTTCTATTAAATAATTAAAGATAGAGCAGGGCGATATGACCAAAATATTTATCACGATATACATTTGAAAACTTGCCATAACGATATAACTGACGATATAATTGACACGAGACAAAATACTTTAAGACTCCACAACTTTATTAGTGCAAAAAACAAACAAACCCATCAATGTATTTTCACTTAAACAAGCAGCTTTTTTTAAGTGCATTAAAGTTATATAAACATTTAACAGTGCAAATTCCTTGCTGACAGTTTAACCAAAAGGCATTTCCAGTGGAAACTGGCCGACACATCCTCAGCATAACCAAGTATAATATCGACAACACTTAAAAAGAGGTCATACACACACAATAAGGTAATATTATGTTGAAGCACAGTACGTATCACTCCGTCAGGCTCCGCCTACGATAGCCGTAACGCTCCGACAATCCATCAAGCGGTGCGGCTTCGTAGCTCAGCAAAGTCGTACTGAAACATTTGACAGATTTTCGAGCGCCGTGCACATAAAATCAGTTCGAGGTCAGTAAACACAACCAGAGTTCATACATAAGGCACACGGGATTATAAGGGGCTCTGTCGACTTTCAGAACAATCAAAGGATTTATTTTAAGTGCGCCGTATTTTCCAAACAACACGGTAATAACGGCGGCCCGCTAGCATGCGCTACCAAAAATAGTGCTTTGTTGTGTGTCTGACGGAGGAAAGCTAAACCAGTTCCACACCAGTGAAGCTGCATTTTTACAAACCAGTTCAGGTTCATCGTTTCATTCAACGATCCACTTTCGCTCTTCTCATTCTGCGTCGCCGCCATGCGCATGCGCATTTTACCCACATTCTATCGCCATATTTCATTTTCTTATCGTTGCCCAACATTACCGTGAACGGTGTGATATGGCCCAGCCCTAATTAATGATATAGTTTAATGTGCCATGTTCTGCTCCATCTGAGGTTGTATTTGCTGAATTTGGAGCTAGCCACATGAGTCGTTAGGGCTGAAATGTAAGCTGTGTTTGTGCTGAAAATGTTTGAAGAGGATTTACTTATGCTGTGGGAATGCTGCCTGTAGACCTGCGGCTCTCATCGTTTGTGTTGTTCCAGGTTCCAGTTCATAGTTCCTAAGAGATGGCAGAAGAACAGACCAGTATGTATCCACTTAGCTGGGACTGGAGACCATGTAAGACTCTTACCTTTATTTTAATATGAATGTGCTCCCAGGCAGCCGCCACAGAACTCATAATGCTGAAACAAATACTTACAATACCAAACCAAAAAAATAAAACCATGTAAGTCCAGAGTTGTGCTGATGGATTTCTGTCTTTGCCACAGCAGCTTTTTCTTTATCAAGTAGAAAAACAGTTGTAGTTCTAACTTCTTTACACTGACAGAAGCGGAGTTTGACTGGTCCAGACCATCTAAGATCAAAGTGGGCCATAAAGGCCACTGACAATCTTGTTTTCCTTTGAAATAACAACGAGCAGTGTTCACTTCCCTCCCACAATCATGTAAAACAAAGCACATGGATATAAAGAAAGTAGCTTTTTATCACCAAGTATCTCATCCATTATCAGGCTATAGGACAGAGTCCCAAACACAGAGTAACCTGTAACGTTTCGATGTGCTCTGATGTTCAGCAGCTCTCAGAGTGCACCGAGCAGTGAAAGAAAGAATTTATATGACGTGTGCTCGTGATCATCAAATCACAAAATTAATATTTTCTGCAGCAAGACCGACTCACATGTCTTTATTTGCAGCAGCACTGTTATATATGTTCGTGTTGTTTACAGTTCTCTATCCCGTGTGCTTTGATAATGTCACTAACTGCAGCAGGCAGCGCTCACTGGATCCAAGGGGTCAAACTCCCTTCATGTGAATGCACACAGAGGAAGGAAGCCTTGTGTCAGCTGACACAAAGAAACCCAGCTTATGTCGTAGTGAGCCCCCGTGGTTCTAAAACGAGGTGATCCAAACCTCACGTGGCATTTTATCATTGAGTGGGTGAAAAACTACGTAGGCTTTAGCAGTTTGTTAGTCTGGAGCATTAAGGTGTCGATTAACACCAAGGAGGAAAGACCCAGCAGCCATCTGCCTCCACCGATTACAGTGAGCACAAAGGTGGAGGGGGATGATCTGTGTCTGCATCGATACACAGACCCCAGGACCACCCACTCCTCTGTATACCACAACATTAACTGAAATGTGAGGCTGTGTGTCCAGCAGCTGAAGCCTGACCACAGCTGGCTCATGCAGCAGAACAATGATCCCATCCACAGAAGCAAGTCTGTAACAGACGAGCTGAAATGACCCGTCACAGTCCAGACCCCGGATCAACTCCAGTCCTCTGACTTATAGAGAAGAGTGTCGTATGTTTAGTGCTGTTGTTCATTTGAGGTCATATTTGCATAATTATAGAAGCTGTTAGGGACCAGATGATTCCTCAGACCTAAGACTTGTGCTGTGTTTTTGACATTACTGCAAGAAATCCTCAGAAGTTGAGCAGCAGACTTGGTTCAAGGTCCAGATTTACTGTGAAGCAGAGAAACGCGTCAGACGAGAAGATTTAATAAATAAATGGTGTCAAAGTGTGTGGTTAACTCTGGAAACTGACCCCAACAATCTGTAGGATCCAGGAGCTGTGATGATGACCTTTGGAATGCTGTTTCTGTCCTTGTGTTTCTATGACCTGTAGTTTTTCTGGCGTCGGCGGACCCTGATGGCTCGGCCCATGATCAAAGAGGCAGGAATGGCGTCATTACTTCTGGAGAACCCTTATTATATCCTTCTGTTGTCTTCAACAACAACATCGTTTGTTGTTAACTTTCTTTCAAAGTAACTCACGACAAACATGGAAACTCAGTCAGTACGATGGCTGTCGCCGCTGCTGCTGATGAAACAAGCACATGACGAACATGCTGTGGAAAGTTCCCGTAATAACCTGTTTGTAAACAGAGTGTGCACTACCAGCCACCTGTTCAGACACATATTCATAGAGCACTTCTGTTACAGACGCACTTGGATGCATCGATTCACGATCCTGCCCGAGGACACTTGTAGATCAGAGGAGCTGGGAATCGATCCAGTGACCTGATTAGAAGACAGCTGTGTCATGTTGTTGTTTTTATTTAATGTCTGCTACGAACGTTCCTTGACTGATGCTTCACATGGTTATCGAAAACCCAGAGACCAACTGTAAGTTGACTTGATCGATTAAAACCAGTTTGGAAAATTTAGTCGATTTAAAAAAAGTGATTTTTAACTTTGTGACAAAGATTCTCATTTAGTTTTCATGTTTGCAACAAGAAGGAGAAAAGAGGCAGAAACGTCTTCGATGTTTCCAAATCAGACTTATGGGCTGATTCAAACACCTGTTGGCTTTATTTACGTTTTAAATGCAAGGCTGTCGTTTTCAAGCATCGTTTGTTTCTAAACTGATTCATTTGACAAAGCGAGACTGTGTGAGACGCACTGAGCTGTTGGATGTTGTTATAGAAACAGACTTCACGGCTCGATTTTTCTCAAAGGTCAAATGAACGTATCGTAAATTGAATATAGATATCATTTGAGTGTTTTAGACGATCCAGTCTAAAAAATGTGTCGGACCTGTTTGTGATGGGCGGGGCTTTGATCCTGGAATCAACAGTCCTGCTTCGCTGGCTGGAGAGAGAAGGATACTGGCCCCTGGGAATGACGGGCATCTCTATGGGAGGATATGTGAGTCAAAGAAACTTGTCAAATAACATTTTACCACTAAATGTTTAGTTGTCGATCTTGTTATACGAGAGAGCAGCATCTTATTCCAACTTTGTTTTATTGATTTCAGCCACGACATACAAAGTTAGCAACAGCAAACCCCCATCCGAATTCTCCCCCTACCAGGTCCACACGAGACAAGACGCCGCAGAGATCCAGTCTCAACACCCATACACACCCATACACACAACAAGCATAACAAGAAGGACCAAACTAAACAAAAGGAGAAAAAAAATAAAGTAAAAATAAGATCAAATAAAAAAACACCAAACTTATGATGTCGCCTCGCTCAGTTCACTTCAGTCTCAGGAAGTAAAGTGATGGTGTCCACCAGTAAGAGACATGATTTCCAGGTTTTGTTACATTTCCTAATAAAACCTTTGAGAGAGAATCTAAGTTTAAGTTAAAGAGTACGTCCCCCACCCAATGGGCTCATGTTGGGGGTGGGGAATCTTCCACTTCAACAGAACAAGCCTCCGAGTTCGTAAAGTGGGACAGAGCAGCATCTTGGTTTCATTTGGGGAAAGAAACTTGCAAGCCCAGTGTTATCTCTCTAAAGTGTGTCACTTGTGTGTCTTTGTGTCCAGATGGCGTCCCTGGCAGTGACCAACTGGCCCAAACCCATCCCTCTAATTCCCTGTTTGTCCTGGTCCACAGCCTCCAGTGTGTTCACCACGGTCAGGAGCAGTTCTACCTGCTGTACATCTATAAGGACACATTCACTTATTATTGCTTTCATACTGTTTCTGCCTGCAAAGCTGCTGTTACTGATCCAATACTAGTGTTAAATTCATGGTTCAGAGTCTGAGTGCAGCTGAAACTGGGAGTCAAATTGTTTCAGTTTGTCAAAATCAGATAAGACTGTTGATACTCAGTCTGGCTGAGCTGACATTTATTGATCTTTCAGGAGTTTATTTGTGGTGAAGACTTTAAAGTGGAATAAAATATTAATATATAAATTTTTTATAGCACTTTTTTGGGCGTGGTCGATTTGTGGCTCTAAGCCCGATAGTGTATGCATTTTTCTAGGACCCTCCAGGGGTTAAAGTTGTATGTTTATCTGCATTTTGATCATTTCTTGAGCAGGAGGAACAGTTAATGACTGAAAAATGTGCGTGTGTGTGTGTGTGTGTGTGTGTGTGTGTGTCTGCATGTGTGCGTGCGTGTCTGCATGTATGTGTGTGTGTGTGTGTGTGTGTGTGTGTGTGTGTGTGTGTGTGCAGGGTGTGCTGAGTAAAGCAGTGAACTGGACACAGCTGGAGAAGCAATATGCAATTAATTCACGGTATGAAGAGGAGATCATCAAGCTGCTGGAGTACTGTGGGGTAAGTGTTCCTGCAGTTTCACAGGAGTACAGAATATTACTCGGATTACTTTCACAACTGTACGAGTACAACTGACTGGAGAAAGTACCCGTGTCTTCCTTTCATCACTCCCTCTGCACACACTAATACGCTGGTAAAATGTTTTTTGCAAAGATTGAATTTTTCTTTGTTTACTAAAAGAAGAAGTTAAGTGTGAAACTGTGCTTGTTGTGTTTTTGGTCTTGTGTCATACGTGTAACACATGCATGACTACATCTTTTGCTGCGTGTCCACTGCTGGTAGGCTGATTCCTTTAAGATGGGTCCCAAACTTGTAACGAATGTGGACGAGCATTTCCACGAGCTGTCTGAAGACCACAAACTGTCAGTGAGCCAGTGCAGCAGAGTGGACGGAGGACGTGACTGTGGTGGGGCCACAGACGGAGCAGAGCATCTGTTGTCACTGGGGAGCAGTGTTGGAGCAAGCTTCGAAACTCTGCCAACGTGAGTGTTCGATCACTACACCTGCTGATGCGTTGGAATGTTTATAACATTTGAAACTGGTGTGTAATCACACATTAATGCTGCATTGTAAGAGTACAGGTGTTTTAAGACTTGCTGTCGAACATCTGGTTGAGCATCTGTTGCATGTTTCAAACAGTGCACAGTAACATGCAATTTTCCATCAGTATAAACCTGTTACGGTTACAGTATCAACAAACATGGACGTCCAGTATCGTGCAAAAGTCTTGAGCCATTTCCATTTTCCTGTTTTGCTAGGAAAATGTGAAAAAGGGTCAGACATGTGAAATGCATTAACTTAATAGTATACAGTGCACTGTAGTATACAGTGGGGAAAATAATAACTTGATCAAGTGTGCCAAGCTTCTGCAGGCAGGTTCCACAGCCACAAACATTTGACCGAAGGATGCAAAGAAGCTGTGAAAGTGATATCGATAATGGAATAAGAATAAGCAAGTCTTATCCCCAGTGAGAATGTTTCATTATTAAGGGACATAAAACCGTTTCTTCTGTCTCCTCAGAGCTCTTGGTGGATATAACGCACACGGGAGAAGGACGGATCCCGCCGAATGTTGTCGTCCATCTTTACACAAAGAATCTATAAGTTTCATGAAGGCAGTGATGGATGAGTGCACACACATGGCCAACTTCTCTGGTGAGTGCTGCAGTGAATGATTACACCTCTGCTTAAAGAAGAACAAGCGAAGAATCACAACACTGAATTAATCCCTGTGGTCAGAGTTGCTCCCGGACATGAAGAACAGTAACTGGATAATACAACATATTACAAAGTTACAAAATATATATACAAGTAGGGATGGGTACCGGTGTCCTGACATAAACGGTAGTAACCAGACCGAAAAGCAGCGCACATTTCGGTGCTTTATTTCGGTGCTTTTTTTTCCTGAGCTGTGATACACTTCTAGCCAATCATTTTACGTTTCCGAGGATAGTAGGCGGGGCCAGGTACGTACGTTCTTTTAGAGCAGAGCAACAGATTAAAAATGCCCAAGGCGAAGCGGTCAAAGTCTGGCTGTACTTCACAGCAAAATATGCAAACTCAGCAACAACAAGTGCTTTAAGCTGATACTGTGATACTGTCAAAGGAGGTAACAACTCAAATCTGATGAAACACCTGGCGACGCATAGCGGTTTTTTTTAAAAGCCCAGAAATGCGCCGTATTTGATAGCTTGCTGCGAGACCTCACACATCTACTGCGGGTGGGTTGCCTGTTATGCAACATCCCCCAAAACACGAAGAGGAGAGTCCTGGCCCCTAGCCCTGCCAGTATAGCAGAAATGATGAGGATGATGATGCAGCAGCAGCCGTTCTTCTCTGCGTGAGTAACTTCATGTTGTTCGTGTGTAATTTACGTTGAGTAGGCTAACCACGTTATTACATTAATGCATGTAAGGTGAACTAGCAAACATCATCATAGCTACATGCAGCTGTCTTCTTGTTTGATGGCAGATACTCCCTTCATCCTGGCCAAAAAGGCTAAAATGACCAAAGAAAAAGTGGAAAACAGTTAAACATGAGAGGTTTAGGACAAAGTTTGTGTTTTCCATTGTTTAAGCACTGCTTCCAGCCAAGAGTGATGCCATATATGCCCCATAGCTGCAGAAAAGGCTAACATTGTTATCTTTTTACAAAAAACAGCTGAACATGAGAGGACCAATTTTGTGTTCTCCATTCTTTAAGCACCGTTTAAGCACCGGCACCGTTTCAAAAGTACCGATTTGGCACCGGTATCGGATAAAACCTAAACGATACCCATCCCTATATACAAGTATATTCTACACATGCCAGTATATAACACAAATGTATATGGTTGTTGTCAGCAGCACATCACAGCCGTCAGAAATGGTTTTGACCAATAAGGTTGCAGGTGGTGTCGTTACAGTTGGCGGTGATACTAAAGAGCTGATGCTGTGATAAAAGCGTTGGCTGCTGACGTTTGATGAATTGAAGGTCGTGATGGTCATACTGGTTTGTTTGTTGCCATTAAAGTGTGGATACTGGAGCATGGCACAATGAGTGAGACTACTGACGCCAAAACAGAAAGATGGACAATGACACCACGAAGGCGTTGGCTTGTAAAATTGAAACCGTATAGAAGGAATATCAGCCAAGTGTGGAAAGAATTAAGAGACTCGCAACAAGCTGATGAAAAACGATGTTCTCCTCAGATCAGAGAAACTCAGCACCGTCTTTTTCGCACCTGTAGAGCCTTTGTTTAATCTGCTTTTACACAGGAAGTGTCAGTTTTCTGCTCGTTGCTAAAATAGAGACTTGTCCCACCTGTGTCCTCGCTCCTTGGGCCGTATGTAGACAGTTCCTTACGAGCTCTTTTGTCTCTGTTACTTGAACAGTACACAATCTCCAGCGTGATTATTTTTACTTTTAATATTGTGTTCAAAGGATTTATTGAATGTTTGATACTGATACACCATCAAAAGGCACAGAAGATCAGTTCTGCTGCTGGATGAACGACACAGGGATTGTAATCATTCTCCAGGATTGTCATTGTGAAGCTAGAACACTGTGAGGGAAATAGGATGAGCTTCGTCCTGGCTTATACAAGAAGGTGTGAGGTGAGAGGAGGCACAGGTCACTGCAGAGGACCCAGCTGATCTTCAGTCATGTTTAACAGCTCACTGTTCCTGCTGTGTCTACCACCCTCTTCTGGCAGAAAAGATTTGCATGTGTTTTGCACAAAAGTGAAAGAATGTTGTGTAGATGTCCCTGTGTTTCCCTCTCTGCTGCAGTTCCTGTAGATACCAGTCTCATCGTTGTCGTCCAGGCCAAAGAGGATGCATATGTGCCCCGAACAGGAGTCCTGAGTCTGCAGGAGATCTGGCCAGGCTGTGAAGTCAGATATCTGAGAGGAGGACACATCAGTGCATACCTATTTAAACAGAATATATTCAGGTAAAGTTATAGTGTCGAAAATGATCCAAAAGATGTTTTTTAAGTTTCTCATTTATGCCTAATTAAACTATACTCACACAAAAACATGCAAAATCTGAGAATACACACAATCCATATTTATCTGCTCTATTCTACAAGCTCTAGTTTTGAAACGTTGCTGTTTTATAGCAGAAAGTTGACATTAGTAACAATACAATGAGCGTCATGGACCAGAGCGTCCTTCATTATGAATATGAATTTAGACTAGATGTCAATGCCTGAATGATGTCTCCACTGTACCAAATATGACGTCAAATTCAAAGAAAGTCTAGAAATTGTTCACAGGAGCCAAAGTTGTTTGTAGAAGTGTCACAGCTGCACTTCCTGGTTCAGGCGTGGTACATATAGACAGATAACTGGCTGTGGACGGTTTAACATGTCTGAGAATGTTCGTTAAACTGTGGCTGTTGTCTGGTTAATCTGATGTTAGAGTTGGGCCACCCTCACAGTATTTCACACATTTCATCATTTTTACGTATATGATTTGTTTGTCATGGACAGCTTTGCTACGTTAACGTTACCTGTTTCATTTCCAGACAGGCCATATATGATGCCTTTGACAGATTCTGCGTGAAGTATCCCAACCTGCACTAGCCACTGGAGCCAGGCTGGACGTTTGCCTTCACCACTCTCAGGGTGGCAGCTGAGATCTTTCCTTGTGAGGCACGTGTGACATTTACAGGGTAGCCTCAGAGAAGGTGGAGCTGAGCACGCCTCTTCCTGTTTGTATAAGGCTGTGTGATCTAGGTGTGCGACAAACCTCGCCGTGCATAACTGAAACTGTAGCAGTTTAAAATGTTGTTATGTGCTGTGAAAGAAACATCCGGGTGTCTAGCTTCAGTTTGATAACTGCTGGTGATCATTGATAGCACTGTGTGCAGCTTTTATTGCTCCTGTATCACCAGGCTGCAGGTGTCCTGCTGTTTTCCACTTCTCTTCCTTATCTGACACAACCTTGGATGTGATACTCGAGCCCGAGCCATTCCATATGAAATCACAGAGCTTCCTCAGAACTGACCAGTTTATGTTGGACTGACTTTAGCATATTTGATGAAACCATGAAAGATTCTTACTGAAATTGTGACGGTTGTACAGGTCCCTGAAATTCTTAGGAGCTGGTTGAAATCTGGCTCTTTTTTATTTTGATGCTGACGCTTAAATCTTCGATGATCACATGAACTTTTCTGGGCTGAAAGAAACGTTGAGTACGAGATGTGGGATAAAACACCGGGGGGACGCCGCTCGATCGCTTCTCCCTGGAATGTTGTCCTGATGTCACATGAATCAAATTTAAAGGAGGCTGAAGTAAATGTTAAATCCCAACAAAGTTTGATGGTAATGAAAGTCGAAGCTTTGTCCTGTGTCCACTGTGACTGGTGGACTTTGAGGTTAACTGGCTTCACTGTGTTTGCTGTGCTGCTCACATGTAAAGTGGAAACAAATAAATCTCCTTTCTGACAGTTTCAGCACATTTCTTCTTCTCTTAGCTGCTCCTGTCTGTATGTTTCAGCCTGTATTTCTGTAAGAACTATAACAGTGTGGACAGCAGGACCCTATGATTGTCTGTTATTAACAGTATTGAGTCTGAACTCTGTGGGAAGAACATTGTTATTCAATATTTAACCCCAGTGCGTGCATTATGATAGAAATGGACAATGAACAGGATGCTGGACGCTCCTTAGAGGCACAGGCTGACACTCGATGATGTCTCAGACAAATCTGTGCTATGGCAACAAAGATCGGCATCATTCACTTTCAAATCAGCACATTTTTGGAACATTTCCTCCGATTTCAATGTCTGAAAAAGGACTAAAAGTGGGTGGAGGGACCATTTTAAAAACATATATAAAAGTATTTAAAGCAGAAAATTCACATTGTTATGAATATAAACATTTTCTACCGTATAATTTTCCTACCATGTTGGAGCAGGAGGGTGGGTGACCCACCATCCTGTATTTGGACCTACTACATCAGAGCATCTGCGTTAAAATAGTGATGTCGCTCTATAATGAGTGACTTTGAGTTTAGTGAAAGAAATGTTCATTGTGTGGATGCTTTAAGCATCCACACTATTGAGTTCCTCTTGGGACTTCCGTACACTTTTTGGCACTTAACTACTTCCACAATTTTCAGCCGATTTTCACCGTTCAAATTTTAAAATATTCTGCTATTTCTGCTAATTCCTGCTATGTCTTTTGGTATTTTTCACTATTATACTTTTTAAAATATTAAGCTTAATTTGTCCCATTGAAATGAATGGGAAACTTCTGCAATTCTGCTAAAATTTGCTTGTTTCTGAAACTTAACTACTTCCTCATATTTTCACGTAGAACAACCATTCAAACTTTAAAATGTTCTCAAATTATTGGGCTATTCAGGTATGATTCAGCTTTTTCAAATCTTTTACCTTTATGCCTCTTAAAGTTTTCAGTTGCAAAATTGTGATTTTTCACAAAATACATGCGTTGTTATGGTTGCTATGCACTTGGCTTCCAGTGTGCCACTGAAGGTTTTGCAGTCTTCTCTTCATGTCCGAACAACTTGTTGCTACTTGCTCAATCTTCACTCAACTTCCACAAATTATACATCAAAACGTAGGTATTTTTGCTGGGTTTCCGAAAATGGTCATTTGTTTGAGGGGAGTCGTCATTATGAGAAATAGACTGCAAAAATCCTGTGTCTCTCTGTGCTGCGTGCACCTGTTTTGGCGGGAAAAAGTGCACAGGCTCTCTGATTGGTGGATTCAAATTCAGCAGCTCCAAGGCTGCTTGACTGAGCTAGAAACTTACTTCTCTGTGTGTGTGTGTGTGTGTGTGTGTGTGAGAGAGAGAGAGAGAGAGAGAGAGAGAGCCTTTTTATGGGATGGTCTCATTGTAAGATTCAAATTCAATATATTTAGACTGGTTGACTGAATTGGATCTTGTGTGTGTCTCTCTGTGCATGTGTGTTTCCATATGTGTCCATATTTGTGATTGTGTGGCTGTTATATTTTTTTTTTGCCAATTTTTTTCATTTAACAAGTATATTTGAGGGACCCTCAGCATGTTCAGCATTTTTTCAGCTGTCCATTTTGCTTTTCCAATTTTTCTGTTTAAGTTATTACTATTGTGCTAAATCATACTATTTCTGCTATTTTATAAGATTTGTGCTAAATATAGTATTTCTGTCAAATTATAGTATTTGTGCTAAAACATAGTATTGATTTAAAATTACAATATTCATAGTTCATCACAGTGTCTCTGGTAAATCACAATATTTCTGCTCTGTTGTACTATTTTTCTAAATCATAGTGTTTCTGTAATGTTTAAGTATTTTTGGCTAAATATATTCTTTCTGTTATCTTATACTATTTCTCCTAAATACTTGTATTTTTGAGAAGTTATCATGTTTCTGGTAAGTTACAATATTTCTGCTAAGTTCTGCTATGCTATTATATTTCTGCCAAGTATTATGTTTCCTCTAAGATATTGCAGTTCTGCTAAGTTATTCCATTTTAGCAAAGTTCCTTTGCTTCTGCAAAGTTTGTACAATTTCTGCAACTTTTCAGCTTTTTCAGCTAGTTTTTGCAGACAGCTTCAGCTTTAAAGCATCCACACTGCATTTTCGCAGGAAATGCAAATCTTTCTAGTTCTAATTGTAATTATGAACTATGTGCAGATATTCTTGATGCCATTACAACTGCTGAGCAGTACAGGCAATGTTTAAATCGCCACACCTCACTGGAAGTGTTTTATTTGTGTTTTCTTTTAAGTGCTTCACATGTTAACTGTGTTGTGTTTCATACATGACTTCTGTTGTGTTGTTTCTTAGAGTTCTCGTTTCTACACTGTGAAGCCTGCATCAGCATTAAAGGATTTCTTCAGCCTGCTCGAGCTGCAGGTCCTTGCTTGGCAATGATAATCTTATGGTCACTGATAATGCCCGATCGCTGTGTGTGCAGTTTCTTTCTCACAGCTCATCACTGGAGTGAATACTCACTCACTACTTAAGTGCATGGACGGGTGTTTATGTGTATCATAGCTTTCAGTTATAAACCACAGACTTTATAATGAAGCAGCTTCTCTGGTTGAATCCTGTCATCCTCCTGAGGTATCAGACTTCTCCAGAGAGCCGCTGTCTTACAGCCTCCGACTACCTACGTGGTCTCCGTTAGGGGGGGCAGAAGAGGCCCCAGCCCTCCATGCACCAACAATCTGCAACAGCTGATCCCGGGAAACACAGACGTTCCCGGCATAGAGACAGAATCTGTCCACTGTGATCTTAGTGTGTGCAGTACTGCAGATTGTGGGATAGATGTGATACCAAGTAAATGTATGGCCAGTATTGCTGATACTTTTAATCTATAAAAACAGCTTATGCAGGGGAGAGCAGTGTATCATAACTTATGACATGAATCATAAGTTTGCAACTTCTGCAGACGTTTTTAATGAATCACTGTGATTCTGCAACACTGAGTTAATAAACACACCTGTGAGCTTTTCATTTGAAAATTTTTGTAGACCTGAAAGGTCCGTGTGCCTGTCTGCAGAGCACAATGTATGAAATGTGCCTGAGACCTGAAAATATTTCCTTAACTGTTCACCAAAGCCTGCTGTATGTGACAGTGAAAGAATGATATCGATGCTTCAAATAGATTTAGACTTACAAACCGTTGTTTGAGGGCAAGTCAAGGCAGTTCAACTCTACTCAGTTATGGTGCATTATAAGCCATATATCTTTAATAATTCATATTTTAATTATGAACTATCAACACTTGAAGATGCCCCCATCTCCTCTGAACAGAACGGTCTAAGAATGACCGCTCCAGCCCCTACGGTTAGGAAATTATGGCCATTGGTTCGAGGGGAATCCATAAAACCAGGAAGATTCAAATTGAATATTCAGAGTGGTTGACTGACATCCTGTGTGTCTCTGTGCATTTGTGTTTCCATATGTGCTCATATTTCTAATTGTGTGTATCTGCTGGCTGTTCTTTCGTGCGTTTTTAACATTTCTGCCAGTTTTTCACAGTTGAACAACAAGTAGTTTTGAGTGAACGTCACCTTATTCAGCTTTTTTCAGCTGCTCATTTTCCAATATTTCTGCTTAAGTTGTTACTTTTCTGCTGAATTGTCGTGTTTCTGCTCTGTTTTAGTTATTATGTTTCTCTTAAGTCACAATATTTTTCAATATTCAAAATGAGCAGATCCAGTTTCACTGGCATAGATACACACAGGCCACACGCTTAATAGTCCCTGTTCACTCTATGCTGTGTGTGCGTGTCCTAAATTAAAGGTAAGAACACACACTCTGACACACGGATGCAAATATAAGTCATCTTTATTTATATAGCACATTTAAAAGACATCAAGTGTCGGCCAAAGTGCTGAACAGAGGGATGATATGGTGAAAAGAATTAAAATAGATAAGATGAAAACATCATAGAAACAGTGAGACATCCGTATATGTTTGTAAAAAAATATGTGTACATGCAAATATGCACATATACAAAAATGTACACATTCACACACAAGCACACATATGTGAACTTAAACTACACGTACACGTGTCTACACATGCAAACATCATCCAATGAGATAAAAGAGCAGAATAGCTGAAACACAACAACAGAGGTGTCAGAGAGATCCTTGGAAAATAGGAGGGGCTTCAGATTGGATTTGAAGACTTCCAAGGATGGAGAGGATTTCATGAAAGGGGGACGACAGCAATGGAGAAAGCTGTCATCTCTAGATTTGAACTGTGAGCGTGGAACTAATGACAGCATGTGACTGGAGGAGCGCAGAGTTCGAGTGGGGCGGTGTGGGCTGAGAAGACCTGAAATGTAACCTGGAGCCATAATAATAAACGCACACGCATGCGTCTTCAGCATTACTGGGTTTCTGCAGCTCCTGGTTTCCTGTTTAATACATTCACACAAGCAATCAAACGCTATGAATCCTTCCACAATGTTCGCAGTCACTTTGTAAAAGTTGTACAAAGGCAGTCACGGATCAGCACTATAACATTTTGACAATAAATTGTATTTGAATCAAACTGTTGCCTGTAGCCTAAATACGTCTCTGTACCTGAATAGAACTAAAGATTTTCTCGTAGGGTTAATGACACGTCTACCAACTATTTCACGTCCACATTGCTGCTGAGAGTTACTCCAAAAACTTCCTTTAGTGGCTCTTCATCAGAATATTTACTTAGTTGTTGACATGAAAATCAGTCATTGTGTATTTTGAACACCTAAACTTCAGTGCGATGCCATTATCCTGCCAAACAACATCAAAGTCTCTAAAAAGATAAGTATGGAGCAGCATCCTTTTTTATGGAAGAGGAAGGAAAAGTCATGTTTATTATTATTCTCATATTACACAGGCGGTGCTGACTGAACAGGCTCAGGCTGAAGCAGTGCAGATCCTGGCCCGTTTTCAAGTACCATTAAAGTTCTCACGTGTATAAATCTCTCCATTAGATGTCAGTAGACGGCAGATTGCAGTCAGTGCAGTCACTTCTCTTATCCCTCCTGACTCAAGAGCAAGGCTGGACTGGGACAAAAAATCGGCCCGGGCATTTTGACTAGAGACCGGCCCACCAGGATAAAGATTGAAAATGTGACGTCATTCAGGGATAAAACCGCAAAGGATTCTGGGAACTTGTGGCAAGAGGTACTAGCGCACGCAGGCTTTCAATTGAACTCACTTACACAGCGATAAAAAGAAACCCAAAAAATGGCAAGAAGCTGTTGTATTATTAACTGCAATAGCCGGTCGCATGACAGCCACAGGAAGCCGACGGGTAAAGAGATCGTTTTTTTTTTTTCGTTTTTTTTTGGGTTTTTTTTATGGATTATGTCGTTGAAGTGAAATTTTTTAAGCCATGTTTCCGAAGTAAGAGCCGATGGATGGTCTGGATATACCAAATATAACGTCTCAGAACACCCCAGCTCACATGTTAGTCTGCTCCAAGCATTCCCACAAAGGTCAGAGTTTTGTAGTAGTTAATACGTCATTTTTCTTAACATAATTGGTGATATAGGTTACAAGCAAGTCTGGCGCTGAACAGAAATTGTCGCGCTATGCTCCTTTGTTTATTGTGCATAAATAGTGAATTGTTCTGACACAATATTGCGTTTCGCTTCTGTTATAACCATGGTACACTGACAAAAACATATACTTTTATTCACAGGATAAAACAGTTGTTTTGTATCACTAATTGTCCATTGCGATTATAATATACAATATTATTGTCACTGCTACATTTCTGTAATGCTACTGTAACCGGTTTCTCCTTCATCCCGCTGCAACAGTTCGGTCCAAACAGACTCCTCGACTCTGCGTTGTGTAGTGTTTTTAAAAAGACAGTCTCTGATCGATCGTTGCCACTTTATTTCCTAAATGGAAACAACGGTGTATTATCAGTGCACAGGCTCGCCACACACCACTCCGCACAGCACACTACGGCAGAACATCTCATTAGCATCCCGCTTTAGCATACAGTTTCACACATTAATAAACAAATGAAAAGTACATAAAACTGGTGTTGGACATGTGTCCACTAAGCACTTATTACACTCGGTGCTCTTCAGCTAATCAAACATGTTTTATGTGTCTGTACTACTTAGCTATATTGTGTGCGGAACAATACAACTCACCTCTCGTATGGCTACGGCAGACTGGCAGCGATTACTGCAGCCAGCCACACCGAGAGGGGGGGCGCTGTTTCCCCATTACACTGATATTTGTGGCAAGTGGAATAATACCACATAAACACTGTTACACTACCAGAAATTATTTCCACTACTAATTAATTACCGTTGAGCTTAAAGGTCCTATTAATAAACTGTTAATGAATGTGTATTTATGAAGACGATTTGTGAGACTGGTAAACTTATGATATGTACAATAGTCTTTCGTTCTACACGGTGCATTTCAAGGTCCTGCACCCATCCGTCGGTAAACTGGACCCGGGCATGTTGCAGTGACCTGAAGTTACTAAAGTTCATGAGTGTATGCACTCACTCCAAGAAGCGTATAATTATAAATCTGAGCGTGGTGAAAGTTGGGCAGCACGCTGATGTCTTTTGTCCACTCTTTCACTCCTTTGATTTTTTGGAACCGGAGAATGAACGTTTTGCGGTGCTGCAAATGTTTGCATTTGATGCGGTACTTGGATTGTTTTGCCACGAGTTCCCGGCATGCAATGCGCGAAAATCACGTGATTGCTAAAGAAGGGGGAGGGTGCAGCCAGCCTCCTCAGCTGTAATTGGTCCAGCCCAGAGTCGATCATGACCAATTGGCCAATCCAACACCTTTCATTATATATACCCTTCCTAAAAAAACAAACAAAAAAAAAAAACCCATCGGCCCATAAAAACAAAAAATCGCCAGCGGCCCACCGGGCAAATGCCCGGTATGCCCGATGGCCAGTCCAGCTATGCTCAAGAGCATAAAGCGATCTACGTTAGCTCGGGCAATTCTGACGGTCGTCAGTAAATCTTTGTTTAATCTCTTTATTTGCTTTTTGGAGAAGTGAAGGTACAAAAACCTCGTCAATCAAATTTGCTTTGGTGGACAGAAAACAGCCGTTGTAGACTGTCTGGGGTTACCTTTTATAAGTACTGAATTTTCAAAAGTGAAGTCAGTTCTTCTGACCAGGTTCAGACCAGGATGAACACAAGTGTGATACTGGACCCACTAGAGAACTGGTCCCAGCTGTGGGTTCACCTCCTCCTGCTGAACTCATAGGACAGACTGTAATGTAGCATCACGTTCATCGGTCACTCCTGACCTGCTGTGAAGCATGACCAATGTGTAATTAATGACTTCATTATTTGGGGTATTATTGCTATAAAAATAATATTAATAGTATTATTATTATTGTGCTTTAGGCTGCACTGATAACGCAGAGGTCTCTTCTTCCTCTGGGCTGTTTAAAGGGCCAGTTTATCCAAAGCTGTGTATATACCAGCTGCTGTCAGGCTTCAGATGTCTGCATTAGTCCACAGTCCACTGTTTGTAAGCCATTGCTTTACTGCAAAAGTTCCCATCTACTGTAAAGAAATGGAGATAAGCAGGCACATAATATGAAAAGGCATGCTGTAGCTGACTTTGTCTTTTCTGATCCATCGGTTTGTGTGGCTCTTTCCACAGGAGGAACCTAACCCACACTTTATTTACTTATGTGATAAGTTTAGTGGAGTGGAGTGCAAAATACACAGTGTTTACTTTTAATTTAACAACATGAAGCTGCATCAAGTTTCCATGGTGACTGCTCAAGAAATTCTGCATTCATAAATAAACATCAGACTGTCAAAAGAGCTCATGTATCAGGGTCATAAATCACATTGTTATAATTACACAAAATGTGTTCTAAACCCCCAAACTGCTCCTTTTATACCTGACTTTTAGGACCTCCAAGCCTGTAGTCATGTTCATTATCAGTTAGAGCCCCTCCTCATTCTTTTCTTCTTCTTCTTTGGTGCAATCCTATAAATACAGTGTACCCCTTTTGCCTCTCCCCTTTTCTACAATTCCCCTGTGGGAGAGGTGGGTGTCATTTCTTTCCAACACCTTGAAACACACATAATTCATATTTAGCCACCCTGATGTTTATGATTGCGATTTTAGTTCAGTTATTGTCATTATTAAGCCTGTTTTTGTAAGATGTTATAAGTGTGTCGTATGTGTGTATCATAAATGTGTTTTAGGCGCCATAAATGCTAGCATGAATATATACTCCTTGCTAGCTTGGGAGCTGTGGTGGGTGGAGCTAACCCTCTTCCCCACTGTTTGTATTTGGTCTAGGAGCTGGAGTGGGCAAATTATTTACTTGGAGGTCTTTCTTTCTTTTACCTTTTTTATCAGGTAAAAGATCCTCCACTGGAGTATCCAAGGGGCCCGTCCAGCCATCAGCGTCGCCTGCAGAACAGCAGCCGGTGCCATATGCGCTGGGCATGAATCAAACATTTCTTTGGGGTTACATGTTTTAAATGTTTGATTTTTGGGTGGGGGGAACTGTTACGATTCGGTGTTGTCAGTGTTTTGTTTTAGGCGTGACGGTTATGTTTCCTGCTTTACTTTGAAAGTCTGTCTTATCTCAGTGTGTTCAGGTTACGCTTCCTTGTCTCGTCAGTTCTGATTTGCCCCAGCTGTGTTTCCCTCCTGTTGTCCATTCCCTGATTGCTCCCTCTATGTATTTAAGCCCTGTGTTTCAGTTTGTCAGGGTCGTGATCTTCCCCCCTGGTTGTAAATAGTTTGGTGTTTTGATGCAAATAAATGTCTTATTTTGCTTTGATGCAAATAGTTGTCGATCCTTTCGTTTTGGGATTTTTTTTGTGGAGACCCGTAGTAGTTTTTTTTGTTTTGTTTTTTTCCCTTTTATTTTTTCTGTGTTGCACGCCGGTTGCCTAGGCCGGGGTGTAACACCACCGAACCTCACTGCTGAAGATCTGAGAGATCTTTTGGTGGAGAAGAGCAGGGAGACACTCAGAGAGCAGTGAGTTACTGTCACACCTGAAAGTCTGTTTGTGATGACGTGTAAAACCTCTGCTTTGCTTTCTTTTGAAGGCTGTGGGAGTTTGAGTTAGAGGATTTTGACGAAGAGGAAGCCAAACCTCTTCTAAGGCTGGTAAGACGAGAAAACCCACAAGACTTTTTCGTTATGTGCACATAACCTTTAAACATAAGCGCACTGTAAATGTGTTTTCTGTTTCAGGTGTGGGCGGTGAACGTCAGCAATAAAATGAGGGACGTTGAATTTGAAGCCAGGATGCTTCTTCAGTTCCCAGAGGCCGTACCTCCTAAATTTCAGTGAGTCACATGTATACAGTCATTAACCCTGTAAGACCCAACCCATCAAACAGCCAGAGAATTCAGATTCTTTGGAACTGAGATGTTTATTAACCCTTTAAACAAAAGCCACAAATTAGTTCTTTGCTATGTCATGTTGTGTATGATTTACTTTTATTGTGTATTTATTTTTTGTATCACAGTTGATACACTGGGTGTTTTTGGCAACTTTTTGTTAACGACAATGTTAACTTTAGACTAAAAAAGAGTTTTGTCCACAACATTTAGAAATTATAGCAAGTATTGATCATGTTGATGAGATCGAGGTCTCAGAAACTCATGTATGATACAAAGGTGGTTACAGGGTTAACAGTCCAGCTACAGTGTTTCAATATTTAAATGATGCTTTGAATATGTTTAACAGATAACTCTTATCATGTTTTTCTACAGAGCACCTAAACTCCTCAGCGCGGTGAAGGATTACGTTGAAATCCTGAAAAAGAAGCAGCAGGAACAGCCTAACAGCAAACTGCTCACCGCGCAGGAGGTAGTGATCGAGGTAGTTCCCCGCATTCTCCAGGGCTTCTGGGAGCTTCCTCCTCGTCCCCTCCTAAACATGGCCTCCCAGAGTCTAAGTATCCTCTCCACGAGTGTCACCAAGGCCACTTTAGATCGTGTCTCCAGGAGTCTCACGGCGATGGAAACACAGGCCGTCTTCACCCGCTCTGAGACGATATGGTCGACAGCATCCTGACGGAGATCAGGCAGAAATTTCCTGAAGAAATTCTGTCTATCAAAGTTGCAAACTTTGCACCCGTGTTGCTGAAGACCATTGCTGATGTAGCAAGGATCCGGATATGTGAAATCTTTGAGCCCCCTTCAAGTCCTGATGTGAAGAGCACAAATGGTGAGCGCTCCTCTGACGGCCTTTCAATGGCAAATGTTCCACCAGCCAAAGGAGCTCTGTCAGAAAGTGTGCCAGAGCCCGACGCTCCCTGTGAGGAACTTCTTTCTGAAAGGGCATCCAGTCTGAGTACTCGAGACCTTACGATCGAAGGAGCTCTGTCAGAGAGTGTGCCAGAGCCCGACGTTCCCTGTGAGGAACCCTATGCCGAGTCCAAATCCTGTGTTGAAGGTGAAGATCATAAGATCAAAGGATCCTGTTCGGAAATTGGGCCGGTTCCTGATGTTCCCTTTGAGGAACCTTCTCCTGAACCTGAAGCCAGCATGAAGTCAAAGACCGTCAGATCAAGAAGAAGAAAAAGGGCTTCTTCAAAAGACTGAGAAGTCTGTTCTGCTGCTGTTGCAGACCAAAAGTCACCAACTGACACTGAAGCTGTGACCCAGTGTTGGTGTTGCAGTAACTCTAAATATGTAAATATGTTCCTTAATGATTGTTCTTCATGTTTTTGGGGGTTTCTTTAGTTTTCAGTGGGCTGGGTGTTTTTTCTCCTCCTTCTTCTTTATTTGATTCTTGTTCATAGTTCCTGATTTGTTTTCCTAGTTCTTGTTTCTTAGTCTTTAGTTTCTTGAGTCCACCTGAGTTTCCAGCAATAAAAGCTGCCGATTCAAGTTTCATTCCACGTAAGAGTCCTGTGTTTGGGTCCTGCTACCTGCCTGTCACAGCACACCATGACAGAAACTTTATAAACTCATTCATATTTCTACACGAGTCTCCAGCTATGTTAAAGATTTTTTTTCTTTCAAACATTTGTAAGAATCTCTTATGGTTCTCAAAATACTTCCACAAGTCCAGTAAGTGTAGCGCAGTAACATATTGATGGTATTATTTTTCATTATTTTTAATGCACTTTGAACTGAAACTGGTATATAAAATGTACTTCCTGTAGAAAATGCAGTGTGAATGCTAATAGTTTGAGTTGAATTTTTATAATTGCTGAAATCTTTGGTGAAAAACATGTTACAGTTTTTGCCCGTTGCTTGAACACGTTTTGCAAAACGTCGCTCATTGTGCCAAAACTCTAAACAAGTAAACATGACACAACAAAATATACCACTCACATCTGTGCCAAACTGAAACTCTGCTGTCAAAACCTAACATTCCTCTGTCAAGATGTAACTCTGTTGACAAAATGACACATACTTGCATCACATGCAGATCAGATCAGGGGCACACACTAGTCTACTTCATATAAAACACTGCAGTCTTTGATTGTCATTGGTTATTCTGAAGGCACATTTTCAGGAGACACAAACAACCAAAAAAGCAAATAGACCTCAGTATTGTCCACTGCAGCACCATGAATTCAGATCAAGCAAAAAAAAACAACATAATACAGTAATAGAAAAAACACTATACTGTACACACAAAACATGACAACTGTGCATACGTGGGCTCATGGATCCCGCCGTCTGTTGGGGTCTGGCCACAGGACCTCATCGACATCGCAAGCAGTGTCTTCTCCCGCTGGGCACCGGGGAAAATATCCTCTTGCATGTCGAAACCATCCATGGATTGCTGTCACCTGACTGTCGCCGCAGGCCTGTTCCATTGCCTGCAGAAGAGGCATGCGGGCATGTGGTTGGCGGTCATATACTCGCCATCTCCAAGCCGAAAAAAATCCTCTATAGGGTTTAAAAAATGGTGAGTAAGGGGGCAAGTATACCACTTCAAATTGGCTGTGGTTGGAGAACCAGGCCTGGACCAGAGCAGCCGATGGAAACTGACATTATCCCATATCACCACAAACCTGGGCTGATCTGGTCTGTTCTGTACAACTATATCATGGAGAGCATCTAGAAATGTGAGTATATGTTGGCTATTGTATGGACCTTTACATGGACAATACTGTATTGTCATGTAAAGGACAGTTACACGTACCCGTACATATTCAGTTCGGAGTCCTTTGACCCCGTCACTGGTTCTCTCAAATGGGACTCTGTAGAGCTGCTTCATGGTGATGCTGAGTTTTCCCAAGATGCGTGTGATGGTGGTGATGCTCACATGGTTTATGTTGCTGAACACTCGCCTGTCTGCAAGTATTTGCTTTCGTAGCTGGTGGAGACGGATGGCATTGTCTGCCCTCACTAGGTCCACAACGGCGAGTTCCTGCTGTTGTGTGAACAGGCGTTGGCGTCCTCCCCCAGAAGGTCTTCGAGTCATTCTAGAGAAATACAACCACATGCTGTCATCGCTTTGCTTACTTTACTGTATATAGTGTATCATCCACTGTACAACACTGTACTTCAATATAAGTAATCATGCTATGTTTCACAGAAACCACCACTTTGGCTGCAAAAGCAGCATTAGCACCCTGCAGTACCCTGCACACTTGATATGGTGATGTGATATACTGTAGAACAGTGCTATGAAAACCATCTGAGTAGAGTAGAAGGCAGAGAGGTGAAGACAGACCTGCTTTCTAGTCTGAATGTTCTTATTACAGATGCCACTGTGAAGCAGCTTAGATGTGGGTGGACTCTCTGCCCAGCTTCCCTCATAGTCAGGCCGTGGTTGATGACATGGTCCACCAAAGTTGCTCTTATATCATCAGAAATATGGGTCCGTGCATGGCCTCTTCGACGACGACGACGACGACGACCTCCTCCTCCTCCTCTTCCTCTCCCTCCATCCATGCTTGCAAAGTTCTTGAATTGGCTAAACTGAGGGCTTTTTGTAGTTGGCTGTTCAGTTGGTGTTCAGTTTTGCAGGTAAGTGCCTTCAGGTGTGTATTGAGTGGTTGCAATTACCCGATGTGTTTTGTATTTTGGATACATGTGTTTTCCAAATGGCACCCTGAAATTTCATTTTGTGAACGAAGTGTCTTATGTATGAAATAGAGTGTAGTATGCAGGACCATGTGTGTTGCATAATTGCAACTAGGGTGCAAAGCAGCGCTTTTGTTTAAGGTATGAGTACATGTGTTTGAGGTATGGTAACAAAAGCTTCAAGTTGTGTTACTTTAGTCTAAGCATGGCTTTATAGTGTTCAAGCAACGGGCAACAACTGTAAATGGGCTGAAATACAGCGAAACATTCACCTGACAGCCAAAGCACAGAACTGAAATTCACACAGAAGAACTTTGAAACCAGCTGAACAGCTTGAAAACGTACATAAGAAAAACTGTCTACTGGTAAAAGAAAAATTAGAACTAGAACACATCTGAGTGAATATTACAGTTTTTTCTGAATGCTTAAACCCTAACTGTGATTCTTACAGCACAATTCCTAAAACTATTACAGTTTTTCTCAAATGCTAAAACACATGTCACAAACGTTACCACCAGGTCCCCCAATGTCCAAACACAACACCCTTCTCTAAAGCTACATAAACACAACCACACCTTCCCACTGCAAAACTCAAACTCCCACACCAAGAGAGCAGCTCGAAGCTGTCAAAACTGTAAACACTATACACAGCATTACACACTACAGCAAAACAATTGAAAACACAATGCTCAATTTGTGAGAAGGTTCTTTGTTTCATAACTGCCAATGCATATTTTAGAAACTATACAGTAACGGATCGTCGTAGATCTCTGCAGAGGATTAGGCATTTAGATTTGTGAGTTTCATATGAGTAGTATAAATCTATGGAAAATCCTGCATGTACGTACACTACTGTAACACAACTCAATGCAAAAACAGAATCTATTGCACACAACAGTAATCTTGAAAACATGAACAGGGTGTTGAAGGAAACTGTTTCCAGGGCCTACTCCGTGGATCGGCTACCTCCGAGGCGTGGACGTCTATCAGCAGAGAATGTACCTTCACCTATCAGCAGAGAATGTCCCTTAGTCTGTAACACAGTCAAATATATTCTCAAGTAATATTCAAGCATGCCATTCAGCGTGTTAGTACGAGCTCGGGAGCAGCTTGGGAGAACAAGAAAACAGAGACTGCTTTAGATTGTCTTCCCAAAGTGACTCAACTTTATTCACAAGTACAACAGTTTATATAGAGGGTAAAATTCATGAGACAGCAGATTATCAGTTTAAACCAGTACAGACCAAGATAAGGCAGCGTCTTCCTGCCCTTGGGTGAAGAAGCATCCTTTGTGTAGTTTATTAGTTCAGCTACAATTGTGATTATCTCAGCGACATATTTTCAAGGCACAAAACGAAGAGTTCTTACATTAGTGAAATCTGAAACAAACCATTTGGCCTTCAACAGGCGTCTAAAAGATTAAGAAACTAATGTAGCTGAGGGAGTGATCTCTGTGGTATTTCAACCTTGTACCAGCCTGTGATTCTCACACATCAATTCTTGGGTCAAAGAGAAAAACACTGAAACAAAGGGGCCTTATTGAATGACAGAGTTTTCCTGCATGATGTCACTATAAAACAATATCCAGTAAATGCTCCCATGGTACTAAAATACCTAACAGGTGTGAAGTTTTTTTATTTACGTTATTCACACCACAATCACTGTGCGGCATCATGTCGCTGAGCTGTTGCTCGCATCTCGTCTGTAATGATGGTGCGAGGTTGTCTTGCTCTCCCTCCTGGACCTTCTCCTCTCCCATGTTGGCCTCCTCCTCTTCCTCGTTGGTCGCTCCTCTTCCTCCTCTCATTTGAACTCCTCTTCCTCATTGGCCTGCTCCTCTTCTTCCAGGGCCAGCTCTTCTCCCTCCTCTGCATCAAATTCCTCTTCCCCTGACTCTGCCTTCATCCATTGTGTTTGTTTGGAACCTTCAGCATACTGTGCACTCTGAACTTGCTTTTACATGTGGGTACAGCATTAGCAACAAGTGTCTTCAATTTTGAGTCATTGTGTGTAGTGACTGACGCCAGGTGTGTTCCCTGTGTTCAAAGATTGGTGACTGTGGCAAGCATTTTGCATCACATGGGCTTTCATTTGAGGATATGAGCAGAGTTGTTTTGCAACATGTGTTTTAGCAAGGAAAAATGTGTTTAGATTTATGAGTACAGAGGGTTGTGTTTTGTGTTTTCATGTGACATGTGTTTATGGTACTGGAATATGGTGGCTACATTTAGTAAATGTGTTTAGACTACTGGTCATTTGGGTTACAGGATTGGCTTTTGTGTTTTAACATTTGAGAAAAACTGTAAGTTACACTGTTACACCACTTCTTCCAAGTTGCTATGTTTGTGCTAATTATTAACATTTCTGCTGAATTACAATACTTCTGCTGTGTTGAACCATTTCTGCCAAGTTGTTACATTTGTGCTAAGTTGTTGTGCTTGAGCGAAACGATTACAAGTTTAGCTACTTTTCAAATGCTGACTTCAGCTTCTTCAGCTATTTTCAGCAGACAGCTGCAGCAGCGTTCACGCAGCATTTCCCTAGTTAAGATATTTGATTTAACTTTTGTCTATTTACACTTTGACAGTTTCATTACTCTGTGTGTGTGTGTGTGTGGAGAAGGGGGGTATTACAAGCGTCAAGTGGAACAGGATATGACGCCATCTTCTCCGTGCACACAGCTGATCGGAGACAGAAACAATAACGGTCACACTCGTCATTACTGGCGATTTGTAACCCAGAGAATGTGAAGCACGGTGTTAGCATCCAGGCTCATACGCGGCTGACTGTCAGCGGAAGCTGCTGCAGTGGCGACGAAGAGCTAAAGACGCTTAGTTTTGTTACAGCAGAGGCCTACCTGCGATGCTAAGCTAAGTGCTGAGCTGTCACCGTTAGCACGGTAAACAGTTGGAGGAACAAGTGAGGGGGTCTTCCCAGCTGTAATTAGAGACGTTTGTGTGCCCGTGGCTGCTGCAGATGTGTGTGTAAGCCTGTCTGCTGATCGCAGCCTCTCGCAGACCTTCTCTTGGCGCTTTCGCTCAGCCGTAAGATGTGGTTGAAACTGTTCTTCTTGCTCTTATATTTCATAGTGTTGTTTACGTTGGCGAGGATTTTTGAGGCAGTAGTTTGGTATGAGACTGGTATGTTCGCTACGCAGCTCGTGGATCCGGTTACTCTCAGTTACAAGAAGTTAAAGACCATCCTGGAGTGTCGAGGGCTGGGATACTCCGGGCTGGTCGAGAAGAAGGATGTGAGCGAGCTGGTAGAGAAATCAGGTAAAGCCAGAGGCATCACACAGCCTTCATCATTAGTGGGTTCATGAGCTGCTGTTATTTTCTGTGTGTGTGTGTGTGTGTGTGTGTTTCTCAAGTTCAGGACTTTGAAACTGCAAAGAAGCGAACGGTTCTGATAGAGAGGGCAGGGCTTGCCATGAAGGGTCCTCACAAGGGTACGGCACCATCAAACGATTGCTTCTCCACAACATGGAAGCTTTTCTCAGGCATTGTAATAACCAAGCTGGGTAGGCAGACGAGTCAATACATTAAAACGGCTCTGAAAGACGTTGTAAATGGCACCGCAGGCCAAAGCATCAGCTCAGGGTTGATAAACAGGGGCTCTTAAGACAGGGTCAACCAGCCTGAGCACTGTCTGGATGACTACACGAATCTAATGCCCCACACATGGATACTCCAGAGCCTGGCATTAAACAAGGGTAATTATGTGCTAAAAACATTGATGAGGAAGTCAGGGGGATTGGAAGACAACACTGAAGGCCAACTCCAAGACAACCCCACACATTACCATCAGCTGTGAAATATACCAGCATTGTCCCCACTCCTGTTCTGCATAAGCCTCAACCATTCAGTCAGCTCAGGGTGGACACAGATTCAGCTGCTGAGTGACCATCAGCCACCTCCACTACATGGATGGCATCAATGTGTATGCCAGGAGCAAGATATCGACTCACCGGTCAGCCTCACCAGGATCTACAGCCAGGATACTGGGATGCCATTCAAACTGGATAAGTGTGGCCAACTGTTTGCAAAGAGAGGGAAAGTGATCCAGACTAAAGAGATGGAGTTGCACCAAGGCAGAATAGCATAGAGGACCGCTACCAGGGCCTGAGTATCCCATGGGCCAATGAGAACCATGAAGAAGATGCACAAAGGTCAACCATAGTCAAATACGTCAAGTAGATGGGACAGGTGCTGAAAGGCATAAGATTCAGCTCATCAGTACATGTTCCCTATCAGCCATCAGATACCCTGCTGGGATAACAAGCTGCCCGCAGGAGGAGATGAATGCCAGCGATGCCACTGAAACACCTCACAGAGTGTGTGTGTGTGTGCGTGTGTGCGTGTGTGTGTGTGTGTGTGCGTGTGTGTGTGCGTGTGTGTGCGTGTGTGTGTGTGAGAACAAGTATCGAACATGTCACCTGTTTTCTAAGTAAATATATTTGTAAAGGTGCTATTGTCCGTCGTAACTCATCCACACGTGCGAAGAATCAAACCGTAGATGATCATGAATTATGTGTAATAATGAGAAATTAAGTCGTTTTGAAATGTTTCTGTAACCAAATCTGTTCTTATGTTTTCCACCAATAAGGTTGTGAGTGTCCTGCGAGAGCGCATTGATCTGACCTGTTGTAGATGTTTCTTGGACATCTTGGTATTGGAACAGGTTCTGATAGGCCATCAATGGGGAGCAGCTAATATGAGTTTGGGGGCAGGATTGTCTTCTAATTGATTGATCTCAGTTGGTGTGATGACTCCATGTCTGTAGCTGTAGTTGAATTTCTTTGCCGGTGTGGACTGGATCGGTGGTTCCTGACATTTGCTAACAATTTGATGTGTTTGCTCTTTTAAAATCATAATAACAGAAACGACCCAAATGACGTTTTTTCTTCGAGTCCTGCCTGTTTGCCAGCTGAAGTCATTTGTGGAGTTTTCTTTGCATCCTAAACACTTTTTCTGGAAGTTGTGGCTGTAATTTTTGTTTTGTTACCTGGTTTCAACTGAATCCTTCATTCTTCAGGTCTTAGTTTGAACACTGCTGATACAGTCCCTTGGGTAGATTTTGATTTTCCAGCTTTATAAAATTCAATCAGTCATCGGTAGGATTTCTTTGTCAGCCAACATCTGGAACGAGTCACTTGTATTGCAGCTGGAGATAGCGTTTGTGTTGTACCTTGTCTATGACAAGGGGAAGCCAGGGTGTCAGGTAGCCAACTATCGGAACTGGAGAAAAGTGTGATGAAGAAAAGTGTGCCCATGTCTGAGGCTTTGGAAACTGCTAACCTCCTGAAGAGTCCAGTATACCAGAGATATAGAGTCCAGGAGAATAAACCAGCTTTTCTGCTCAGTGTTAGGGGAACAATATGAGGACAGCTCCACTGAGACTGGAAGGGCACATGGGACAAGGATGCAACACATAACAATGCTTAGACCGCAGCAGTGGAATGCTTAAAAATGTACACGATCAATAGGAGTCCGAATGACAGGCCAATGTTATTGCTGTTATTGATCTTAGTGGATCAGTGAGCTGATCTCTCATTCACTCCTAGCATGCAGCTCGATGTCATCCATGCACAGGAGGTGGATAACAGTTGCTCTGTTCTGTAGTTGGTTTCTGTAGCCAGTAATGCAGAACAGCAGTGGAGCTCATCTCCTTTGTAAATCCTGCACTTAATAGCAATGGCTGACGAAGTGGCATCATCAGGACATCAGTGGGATGTGGCAAACAGCACTATAGACCAGCCTCAAGTGAACGGCACACGTTGCCACCTCCTGTACATGGATGACATCGAGCTGCATGAAGACCACTGCTGCATGGATGTCAAGTATCAGTGCTCTTTAAAAGCTGCTGCACTTTGCTCTGTCACAGGAGAGCTGACACAGGGGGAGCTGTACTCTGCCATAAAGAAGCAGAAGGAGCAGACAGAGGCCGACGGCTCCAGCACCACACACTTCAGTGGAGAGGTGCACTTCTATGAATTAGTAGAGGACACTAAAGATGGGATCTGGTTAGTTCAGGTAAAAGCACATTCTCTGTTAAACCTGTCAGTGGTGAATGATTAAGTGTCCAAAAAAAGAAACTTACAGGCAGCAGCAGCCGGGTGTTGCTACTCAAATGCGTTTGATGAATTAATCTTTAGAAAGTGTGACCACCTCCATTAAAGCAAACATACGAGTAGTTTGTCGGTCTGGAGCTTTCAGGGGTATTAATGTAAAGCAAAGGAGGAAATGCATTAGTAAAGAATTAACTGCTGCTGCCTATGAGAAAGGGCTTATTTATCTATTTATATATAAGGAACCCCATTAGCTTCCACGGTAGTGCTTGCTAGTCTTCCAGGGGCCCGAGCCATCAAGTATAAGCTAATAAAACATTACACAATAAAGTAGATGCAAAAATCTCCTCATAATTTAGCTCTTACATCCACAGTGAGGTTGTAAGCATGTAAACATCAATAACACTGAGGCACAACATTGGCCTCCTACAATGTTTACAATAATTAAAAACTGTGAATAGGCTTTTATGTTTTTAAACTAGCAGCAGCAGCCAGTGCTCTCATTGTGTGAGGCTGTTTATTCCACTTTAAAGATGCTCCGAATATAACAGAGTTTTTCAAAACTGACCTTTGGCTCGAGGAGTTACTGCACTGCAGTCGTGTAGCATAATTGTGTATCTTATCTGGAAGTCCAAGTAAGCCATGGTGTAATTTAGCTTGTACTGGAAGGTTTATTCTGCATTTGATCGATGCTGGTATAGTATGAACATCTTAACACTAATGCGGTCGCCTTATTCTGGACTAACCGAAGTCTGTTGAGGTCTGTCTCACACGCTGCTGACCAGATGATTGAACAATAACACTAGTGCGTTAATAACATCCTTCATGACAGAAGAAGTGATGTAGAAAGATCAGCGGCGCCCTGCCCCATGTTCTTAACAACAGTCTTTATGCTGAGACCATGAGAGGTGGTGATTTATGGTGACACCAAGTAGTCTGATCTGGGTGACCTGTTCTAATATTGATCCAGCTATGGAAAGGCTCAGGGTGTAGTTGGGTGTAGTTATAGTTACTCACAAGTGACATCAAAGAAATCTTCTTTTGCTGCCACAGGACCTGGAAGCCTCGCAGTTACTGAGGTGACCATGACGTCAACATAGCATAGCATAATTATTCTTTAGTCTAATATGAGCACATCTGTTTGACAGCTAAAAGTCACTGTGTCCGTTCAGAGCTTCATAACCCAAAGTGTACTGCAAAAGCAACCCAAGACTTTCTGCAGGCAAAGAAATGTTCTTCAGTGGACAAGTCGGTCACCCTAATGAAGAATAAGGTTGAGTTACTGAAGACAAGATTGAAAGGAGAGATCCACAAACAAGCAGCAGCTGGAGATTGTTTTGGTAGTTGACTAATCTGCTAATTTTCTTTCATTATTCGATTACTCAACAAATATTTCAATAACTCTGATCTCCGCCTCTGTGGGCAGTCCTCCAGTTCTTCACCTGTTGTCCAGTTGTCTCAAAATAGGAAATGTATTAATTTGAAAATAATAGAAATGTATTTAATATTTACTCAGTAGGTCTATCAGAGTGAAAAATGAAATGAATCAAAATATTAGGTGATACAAAATATGATTACAGAGTAGCAGCAGCTGCCCCTCGAGCCCGCTGCACCACCCCTCCACTGCAGGGAGCCAGAGACCACGCCCCGCCACGCCCCTGCCACGCCCCCGCCACTAAATGTTTTCAAAATCTGGCAAAAACTTGTTTCAAAGCAAAAATATATATTTGCAGTCAGTCTGAGTGTGTGTATGTTAGTCAGCTAACAAACTGAATAAAAGTTTGTACATCCAAAGCTGCATGCAGCTCCACTGCTGCAGCTCCACTGCTGCAGCTCCACTGCTGCAGCTCCACTGCTGCAGCTCCACTGCTGCAGCTCCACTGCTGCAGCTCCACTGCTCTGAGATGGTGGATGTAAACGTTCACATCCCTGCACTGAAATTAAGTTCTTTAGGAAATTCAAGTAAAGTATTAGTTGGCATGTTAATCAAAAATAATGTGCTTTACTATTTTTCTGCTGCTTTTTTTGTAAATCAGCAAGTTTGAAATTTTAGCAATAACAATAATAATATTTTAGCATTAAAAATATTGTAATTCTAGAACTGAACTTGTGCTTGCTGGTGTAAACTATTTTAGTAATTACCCATACTGGGAGTTTAGGGCAGCTGTGGCATAAATCAAAGTAAATGCATGGGAAATGGCTGCACTGTCACAACAAAGCTGGTGCAAAGAGACAAAAGAAGCGACGTCGGTTCGCCCACAGTGACAGTCTCACTGGAACATGGAAGCCTTTTGTAATAAAGTGGGTTTAATCTGCAAATCATATTAAAAGCTGATTGTCCAGCACTACCAATGTGACCGTATCATGTCCCTGTGTGTGACGGCAGGTCATTGCTCAGGACCGGGAAGCTCTGCTCAGCCAGTCCAACTGGGGGAAGATGGTACAGAAGGTGTCCCAGTTTGGTATCAGAACTGGAACCTTCAACTGCTCCAATGACTACAGGTGATATGCTGTTACTCCACAGAAAGAGACACTACGGAAGTTGAACAACAGTTACACAATCTGACAGTCACACTAGGAAAGAACATGGTGGAAGGCTGCACCGCGACCCTGTGCAGTGATCCTGCAGTCTTTGAAGTGGTTGCTTTGAAGACGGGGACCAAGTCTAGGACCAGGTCTGTGACTTCCAGCCAGTGACCATCTTCAAAGCAACTACCATGCCACAATAGTGACAATATGGCGATAACACACGGTGTTGAAAATCACAGATGAGTTTGAATTTCAGTGACCTCAACCTCAAGGTCAGAGGTCAGTTGAGTTTCATTCATTTTTATTCATATAGTGCCACGTGGTGGGGCGGCTGTAGCTCAGGAGGTAGAGCAGGTCATCTACTGGCTCCAGTCTGCATGTCAAGTATCCTTGGGCTAACTAACTAACCCCAGGTTGCTCTCGGATGCATCCATCGGAGTGTCAGTGTGTGTGAATGGGGCGTGTTGTATAGAGCGCTTTGAGTCCTCCAGGAGAGCAGAAAAGGTCGATATAAGAATCAGTCCATTTGCCATTCACCACGTCACAACAACAGTTGCCTCAGAGCGCTTGGGTCATGTTTTCTGAAAGTGTTGTGAACGAGGCAACAATGGATGCCTCAGGTGTATCTACCAGGAGGCTGAGATAATACGACGATCACCTAAAATAACTAAATACTGTTACTCTGTTGATGCAGGTTTACAAAAATTCACGTTAAACAAATACAAATTTATATAATTATTCATATAAACTACTAACAGAGTCCAGGCAGAACCTGACACATCTGAAACAGGAATTCCTCCACAGGACGGCGGTTTGACTGCAGCAGGTGCTCAGCAGCTGTGGAGCACAATCAGATGTTCACAGGTTGACAACCGGCTGACGTGAGTCCTGTACTGCAGGAGGACATGTCGCAGAGTAGTTGTGCTCATTGGCACAGATGGATTCGGACTGACTGTATGCTGGGAAACTGGTTTCCTCCCAGCAGACAGCGTGAAATCAGCAGTGTTTGCTCACCTTCAGTTGGAGATGTTCTCCAACAGCAAAGATTCACTGTGCCACCAGCTTGGTCACGAGGAGCATTTATTGAAAAGCTGTTTTAGTTTCATTGACCTCTCAAAGCCACTTCATCCTTTTTTTTGCACAAACCAGGACATGATCAATGTTTCCTAGTTTGAAGGACAGGGTCTGATTGGACAGCTAAACTAAAACAAGCTGAAGTTCTTTGCTGTCAGAAGAACCACTCAGAGATGAAATGTTGCTGTCACGGTCTTTGTGATGTGTGACATGTGCTGTTGGCAAACCCACTCTGACTACAGGGACTGGATGCAGTCCACTACATGTTCAGACACACACCCTCTGCCACACAGCAGCACAACTACGACGTACTGTATAACAGCGCTGGTATGTCGTGGAGCAGCAGTGGGGCCATAAAGCTGAGCGGTTCCAGTGGGACAGATGAAACTGCATGTAGATTTGACCTGCTGTGGATCACTGTTGGTTATGTCTTCTGTGTGCTAGGTCGTGCATCAAGCGTGGCTGGCAGCGCTCCACCCTGATCATGTCGGTTCCCCAGACTTCAGCATCAAAGGGCAAAGTCATGCTTAAAGAGTACAAAGGGAGTCGGGTTGAAACTGAGCAGATCTTCCGCTGGATGACCTCACATGTGGCTCATCGAATCAAAACCCTGCATCATTCTGAGCAGCTGGTGGAGGAGTGGCGTTCTGACCCAGCTCATCCACTGAAAATGTTTCTGTTTGCCCGCCTGGCCCAGCCGCCGGCCTTCTTCTCCTCGCTGTCTGTTAAGTTCACCGGCAGGATCGAGTTCATCTTTGTGGATGTGCGTCGTTGGTGTAACTATAGCAGCCTATCAGAGATTGGTGTGACACGCAGCCCCGCCTACATCCTTAAGATGCCTGAGGGCATATATCACTATGGCAACAGGTGATGACTGTTAATGAAGATGTCTGATTTTTTTAAAAGCACGTTTTTTATGTAAAGAAATTAAACTGCAGTCTGTGTTTCGTCCCCAAAGCACCGGGGAGTTCCTGTCCCTCGCTGCCATGGATACGTTCCTGCGTTCGGTCCAACCAGAGGTCAACGATCTGTTTGTCTTCAGTTTGGTCCTCATCAACTTGCTGGCCTGGATGGACCTCTTCATTACACAGGTCACTGTTTCAGTCTTCCTTAGTTGTAGAGGTGAAAGGGGACAAAAAGCCTCTACTCTCTACTTTGTGTTTTTACTTTACATTTACTATGTTCTACTCGAAGTTTACTTGTTCGTGCGCTACATTCATCTGACAGCTTTGATGCTTCTAGCTACAGTTACATTAGCTCAGCCTAACTACACATGCTGTCTGTGCTGCTTCATAGACCTGCACAGGAACAGGAAGTTTCTCCCAGAAATGCAACAGTTGTCCTTTTCTTTCTTCTTCCTGCCAATATTATTGTTATTACTGTCAAGTCTGAGTTTCTTCCTACAAATGATTTCAGACAGCATACACAATCAACTTTTCTTCAATCCACAATGTTATTTTCATAATAAAATAAATTATTCAGCTTTACAGTTTTCCCCACATTGCATTGAGTTACAGTTCTTCTCTCATTGAAACAAATAAAAAGTTTTCTAGTACTACAGAGATGCACAGGGAATTACCTGAAAAACTGCCACGCGCCTGTCTTTACCTGGAGTATTTTAGCTGTTAGTAAGCATGCATGTTGTCCATGACCAGCTCGGTTATACGTGATGCTGATTGGCCGATCCCTGGCCACTTGTCTGGTGCATCTTCAGTCCTGTTACAGACCTGTACGTCACTGTAAGATATCCTGACTGAACAGCTCTCTTCAGCTCTTACTGCAACATCTCCAAACCTGATGTTACTTTCTTTCCTTCTGTGTTCGGGTTTTGTTGCATTGTCTTTGGTCTTCTAGCTTCCAGGTCATGTAGTGCTGTTCTGAAATTCTGATGTGAATCGTTAACATGCTTTCAGGGAGCAACCGTGAAACGATTTGTAGTTCTGATCCGAACACTTGGGACCTACAACTCCATACTGCTGGTTTCCTGGCTGCCAGTTCTGGTAGGGAATCATCGGCACCACTCAGTCCTCACGCCTGACGTTTTTCTTGTGTTAAGCATTTTACTTTCAATTGCTGCAGTAAAGAAAAAAAGACTGAACGAGAGCTAAACAATAACGATTTATTTACATAATTTTAAAAAAGTGGTTTTTAGCAGTCATCTAGATTTAAGGCAAATCTTCTGTGATTTATTAAACATTTATTAAAAGTCATTAATACAAAAATACTGAAAATCCATTTTAATACTGATTGAAATGAATATTTGGACGGGCACAGGGAGCGTGCTTCGTGTCCGCAGGAGGAGGCCTCTCCTACTTTATGCTAACTAATAAACATATTAGTGTTTCCATTTTAGTGGAAACACTAATATGTTTATAAAGTTTTCTGATTTTCTTCTTATAAATAGATTTATAAATGCTTGGATTATTGTACTACAATGTAATGTGCTGTTCAGGGCGACTTAAAGTGAGTGAGTTTTCACTTTTAATGGTTAGCCAACTTAAATCTCTAAAACATCTGTTCCAGTGCATTTGCAGTTAAGCTGCATTCATTTGCACACATATTACTTACATAAATTTAAAAAATAGGAGGGACTTTCAAATTAAAAGCGACAAAATTACAATTTTCCACAAAATCACAATAAACAGCCGTCCACTGTGGGCGTTTCCTGGAGAATGTTGGTGGATGAACCGGACCTTTACCTGTCGTTCCAACCAAAGGCCTGCATGTGGCCTGCAGGCCTGCACGGTGCCCAGTTTTACATCCACCAGGACATCACGGAGCATTTGCCCTCGTTAGCCTTCATGGCAGTGAATCAAGTACAGTGCAGTTACTCCACAGTAACCAGGGCTGTGTGTCGCACTTTACTGCATTCGTATCAGAGAGAATCCAAACTGCTCTGACAGTATGTAACAACAGACTGCATGTTCTGTTTTACTGAGTAAAACTGTTAATAATTGTCACTAATCCCTGCCTGCTCACTCTCTCCAGGCTCTCCTTCAGCTGCCCTATCTGGACCTTCTGCACGGCTACAGTCTGAAGCTGCTGCGTTATGCTGACACCACTACACTAGCCAGCCTAGTGAGAGCTGACTGGACCTTCTACTCATCCCACCCAGCTCTCTTCCTGTCTACCTACCTAGCCCACGGCCTGCTCGTCGACTACTTTGAGAAGAAACGGCGCTGTGGTACCAGGAGCCAAGAAGACAGCCGTACAAACCTGGAGTGGCTGGCCAGTCTGTGGGACTGGTACACTTCCTACCTGCTCCATCCAATTGCATCACTACAGCAGTTTCCGTCTGACCACTCAGAGTGGGAAGATGATCCTAACTTCTTATTTGAGCATTTGGCTTTTCCTGATCTGTGGCTTCGTCCATTAGTAAACATGGATTACATCAAAACGCTGCCGACCTGGAGGCTCAGAGCAGCTGGTCAGTCCGGGTCGGAGGCCTGTTGTGAAAAGGCGGATGAAGAAACACGTAGTCAACATTCAGACGAAGAGAGGAAGGAACCTCCACATGGTAGCAGCAGCCACAAGAGATCACTATGTAGTGTGAACTTCAACTCACAGCTTCCTGCGTGCGGCGACGTGGACGCCAGCGGCGGCCGTCAGTGTGCGTGTGCTGCTGAATCATCCGGGAATGGAAGCTCGCTGTCAGCTGACAGGGCGGTGAAGGATAACTGCATCGTGTCTGACTGTGTTTCTAACCATCAACACTGTGATTGGTCAATGTGGCCCTGTGACATGCTTCAGTGTTCAGAATGTGTGGTTTGTCTGGAGACCTTTGTGAGCGAGGAGGTACTGATGGGGCTCCCCTGTGGCCACGCCTTCCACCAGCAGTGCATTGTGGTATGGTTGGCAGCGGGCAGACACTGCTGTCCAGTATGTCGCTGGCCCAGCTACAAAAAGAAACAGCAGAGGGCTGCTCAGAGTAGTTCTACTGACAACACAGTGCAGGACTGATGAGATGGCCTTCAGCTATCGATGGTGACAGTTTCTCCTCTTCGTGTCTCTTCAGACTCTCTAACCATCAAGAACAATTAAGAAGGAAACGTGGTCGGTAAGCGTGATTAGGGCGGCGTTATTATGAGCCATTAGTAATCTTTGCTTCCATTCCTGTTGATGAGCTGGGCTGTCAAAGCCCAGCTACAATGCTTCTTATCTAGACGGGACGTTGACTCTCACAGTAACCATGTGTGTAGCCACAATAAACAATGTAGTGCAGTGAAAACATTTTTAATGTTGCTTTGTCATTCTTAAAGTTTGGATGTTGTCAGTCTGAGAGAAAATGTAATCGCCCCAATAACGCTACCAGCTGGATTTCTGTCAGGACGATAAGCTGAATGCATCAGAAGACATTTGTACAGAAATCTATGTAGACTGTGCTTCGTCCTGTGTCATCTGCACCTGCAGCAAAGAAGGCCTTTGCTTTGTGTTTGCATTTTGTCCTGAACTGTATGAAATGAAATGGCTTTGTCTCCTGCACACTGGTCACCATAGGAGAGGAGCAGAATTCAAATAAATTAATTGGATATAATTGCTGAGAAGCACTTTCCTGTAACTCTGACCGTTTTCCCCAAGAAACATCTGGAATTATTCAGATTAAACTTTGTCTCCTGTCTGTTGCAATATTTCACCAACACAGATTCTGGTCAGAGGTCTCACACAGTGAACAGCTGTTGATGTGCATGCAGGGCGACAGGACTGACTCTGACTGGAGCCCTTTGAACTGGTCACCTGAAAATGAGGCTTTGGTGTTTGTGAGCTGATTCAGAGTAGCAGTAAAGTGTGACCAGTTCTAGACTTCGTCACTATCGTTTACCTTGATTTTCTTTGTGGTCTCTGAAGACTAAACCAAAGCAAATGTCACAAAATTGGGGTTCATATGTGCGAGAGCTAAAATAAGGTTCGTTGCATGCTTCAGAGACGAGTCATGTTTGGAGTAAACTGTGTGGGTGATCACACCGTCTTACATCCACTCTAAGAACACTCAAGCAACACCGCTAACCTGATGGCTGCGCCTATGATCAGAGTAAGCAGTACCAGCTGTGCACAGTCCCACCCAGGACAGATAGTTTCAGCTTTTACCAACTAAGAGCAAGACGAGACCCCCTGTTATGGGACCACAACAGCTGCATTGTCTGGGAGTTTTTAGACTCTCCATCTTCAAAAGAATTCTGTTTTGTATGATATAAATATGTTATCACAGGTATGCCCTGATCAACTGAACCCAAACTATCTGCCTAGTATTTTTTTCCTAACATGCTCAGTGCTTTGACCCGAGCAGTTTTCCCATCAAACAACATTTATTATCCTGCTAGTTTTAGCTGCTGCACCACGGTGGGCGCTATAGGTCTGCAACAGTCTGTGGGTGGATGGATGCAGGGTTTCCCTGGCAAATATTGTATTGTAATTAAAAGATTAACGTTATTCATCTCTCAGTGGTTATTTGGTGTAGTTAATCAATACCAAACTTGCATGTGGTTGCAGAAGCGTGTGTGTGTGTGTGTGTGTGTGTGTGTGTGTGTGTGGTTAAAACCAGCTAAACTTTTTGCAGCTGGTAACAAAAACACAGGTGAAACTAACTGATCGTTAATGGTCACGTACATACCCCTGCTCTGGCTCACCTGTGTGTCAGGTTTCATCTCAAGCCACTGCAATATTCCTTTGATGTTAAAGTACAGTTATGCTCTAATTCATCCTGGTTAATTGAATATAATATGTATGACGAGTACAGTGAATGCATCACATTCAAAAATGATTTAAAAATCACTTTAGAAATTAGTGAACAGTTCTGCGCAAATTCAACAAGGTTAATGTAATAAACACAAATGTAGAAAAGCTGCAATGAAATTAAATTCTACCATTCTGATCGAAAATATTCCTTATTCTAACATTCCTTTCTCCTATTGAAGATCCATTTATTTTGCTCGTTCCAGTCGTTCCTAAGTTCACTAATGTTACTTTTCACTTAACACGTGACAATAAATACAGACTGGAAACAGGAGGAGAGACATGAGGTGGGACACACGGCTGGAAACGATGGACGTGTCGAGGCAAAGAAAGTAAACGACACGAGTGACAGGAAGCAATGGACACAATAAAAGAGGAAGACAACTGAATGGAGAACACAGGGATAAATACTGACAATTATAATAATAATGGCATTAATATAGCGCTTTTCAAAACCCTCAAAGCGCTTTACAATTCCACTATTCATTCACTCTCACATTCACACACTGGTGGAGGCAGCTACAGGTGTAGCTACAGGTGTAGCCACAGCTGCCCCGGGGCAGACTGACAGAAGCGAGGCTGCCACGATTGCCCTAACCACTATAGGACACCAAGGAAAACAGAAGGGAACAAGTCTGATGAGACAGGAGAAGTAATACTCAATACCAAGCACCCGACTGTCAAACAGAACTTTGAAGACCAAGGAACCCATCTGAGATGTCGGGGATGAAAATGTGGAGAAGTTTAAAGCAGGGCCAGGTTATGAAAACATCTCACAGAGCCCTGTTCAAGCCATCACCCAAACACAGAAAGAGCTATTTTTACAAAAGTTACAGTGTCTACACTGTCCAAGCTGGTAGCGACAAGCCCTAAAAGACTTAACGAGACTTGCATTTTTAATTGTTCACCACCTCGTGCCTTTGTAGTCACCATATTGATATTGTTTGCGGATTTGATAAACTAGCCTGCAGCTCCCACATTCCTCTTTTACACCAATGACATTAGAACAGATGCTTGTTATTTTACATCATGCAGGAAATGATGTTAATGGTCTCTGGTACTTTTGAACCTGCTGTATATCTGATAAAAGCAGCTACTGTGACTGGTAGTTGTGCTGATGTTGTTATCAATATAACCCGAACCTCCACTGCAGAGATTAAAGGATTGAAGAACTCACATAAACAAGCACACACAGGGCAGTTTTTAACCTTCAGAAAGCTTAAATATACATGATTTCCCTCAAAGCATTCGTAACACTTGTTTCCACATCTGAATAAAAAGACATAGAGAACATAAAGAATCTAAGCAGATTGTCAGCTGACCTGATCCTGGCTGCTTCTGTGCTTGCCCCATATCTGATTATACTTCTGGACAAACGTTGTGCATTTGTCATTCTTGGGGATCATCAAGATGTGTTCTGGCAAAACCGAGAAAACCTTTATGCGGGCCATTTCCACCCATGAACTCTGACCTTAACTTTGACCTTAACTGAGGCCTGCAGTTCTTTACATGTTGTTCTGGGGTGACCTCTTGGATTAGTCTTCTCTTGGATAATTTTGGTCTGCCCGCCACTCCTGTGAAGGTTCACCACTGTTCCATGTTTCTAACGTTTGTGGATAATGTTAGGGATGGGAACAGACGTTTCGACACTGCTTCTGAAGCGTGGTTGCTTCGAAACACTGGTCAGAAGCGTGGTTTAAAACATCCAGATCACATGGCTACGACTGAACAAGGTTTTGGTGTGCTTCACCCCAGCTGGGACGTACCTGCTGCTTTGAGACATTGCGAGGTGCCAGGATTCCATTTTTATGAAGCAGAATCATTTGTAATTACTGAATTATATTTTTGATACCACCTCTTTCTATTTCTTATACACACATTCGTAAAAAATGTTGTCTACTTTCAACAAAAAATGTTATTCGCTGCATCACATCCTCACTCTAACATCCTGCCGGTGTTACAAGATAAAACATCCACAGGAGGATAAAGGAGCTTCTTCGTGGTTCAGCGGTTGCTCAGCAGCACGGATGTAGACAGAGGGATCAGTTTGTTGAAGCACAGTTTATGACAATCAAAGCCTGCTGTCTTTAACAGTCTCAATCTTTTTCTTGCATTGTTTGTACAAGGATTTAGCCAACAGATGTGCAGATCACCATTACTGACAGTCTGGTATTATAAGTAGCTTTGTTGTCTGCCACATTTTTTCGCAGAATAGCATTATCGACATGTGGCAATAGCCAAATTGGCGAGCAGGTGTCACTGTGGAGACGTTGTTTCGAAGAATCGATACAATTGTGGCACAAATGTTTTAAATGTTTAACGAAGCCTCGCTTTGTGGGGTTTGTTTGCGTGCCACGGTGGATCCTCTCTGGATATACTGTCACTCTATTTTCTTTTAGTTTTGAATCGTTGGTTTAAGAGTATTTTAATACAATAGTAACAAATAAAAACAGTACAATTAAAGTACAAGAAAAGACAGTTTATTATTTTAAGTACTGATAAAAATTATGTTTAAGTTTTATAGAATTATTTTACTAATGATTTTGAATAAAGCGTACTATTGTAAACTTGATTTATTTAATGCATAATTTAAGATTCTATGTTAATAGAAATTAAACATGTAGTTTCACCTTGAGTAAAAACGATTGATTACGGCAGTTTAATGTCAACTAATTGTTGGTCAGAGTGTAGGTAACAGACATCTTTACTGCTGCCGCAATAAAACACAAAAATAAAACGAGAAAATAATTGGTTAAATGCTGAAAATTGTTTGCATAATACTCAGAGTTGTGTGACACTATAGTTTATGACGCATGAACCTCTAATAATCATGTTGTTAGGCTTAACTTGCCAGCCAAGTGCCAATTGTTTTATGTGTAATAGAGGATTTCTCAAAAGGGTCTGGATCGGTCCTAAACTTAAATAAATGTCAGTTATTACCTGTCAAAGAGTGTAATGTTCAGAGTATTTGTAATATAACAGTTAAAAATGAAGCAACATATTTAGGTCTGATTATCTGCAAAGATCCAAAAGACAGAATTTTACTAAATTTTCCCCCAATTATTAAAAAATCTCAAACCAAATTAAATCAATGGTTGCAGAGAGATTTAAGTTTAAGAGGAAGGGTATTGCTCTCAAAAGCAGAAGGTCTGTCTCGACTGACTTATGCAGCAATTTCTCTGCATGTGGACGGCAAAACTTGTAAGGATATCGACCGAATGCTCTTCAACTTGCTCTGGAAAAACCGGACACATTACATCAGAAAAAGTGTATTGATGAATGACTATGAGCACGGTGGTCTCAATGTTTTGGATTTTACTACTCTAAACAATACATTTAAGATTAATTGGGCTAAACATTTTCTTAAAAATCCGGTATCCATTTGGAATTTTATTCCTCACTACATTTTCTCTAAGTTTGGTGGTCTAAGTTTTATCTTAGGTTGTGATTATAATATAGATAAGCTTCCAGAAAACCTTTCGATGTTTCACAAACAACTTCTATTAGCTTGGTCCCTTATATATAAACACAACTTTACACCCCATACGTGTCCAATTTGGAATAATAGGAACATAGTGTATAAAAATAAATCATTATTTTTTTCTAGGTGGGTTGAGAAACGGATTGTTTTAGTGAATCAGCTGTTTAATCCTAATGGGCAGCTCATGTCCTACTCAGAATTCTTAAACACCTATACATTTCCAGCCACACCCAAAGAATATGCCATATTATTTGATGCAATACATACGGGTATTATAATGCTTTTTAAAGGTATTCAACCTTGCATATCATCTGTTTCTCTCCCCAACCCTTTAGATTCACACATAGGAAGAATCTGTCTAACAAACCACAGTAAAAGTAATAAGAATATTCGTGCTTTGTTCCAGACAGAATCTCTAACTATCCCACATGTGGTCTCTTATTGGAATTTCTTTGTCAGTGACATTAACTGGAAAAGAGTATGGACAATTCCTAACAAGTATCTGGTAACGAATAAAGTGAAGGAAGTCTCATTTAAAATACTGCATAAATTTTATCCTGCTAATCATTACATGACGAAGTTCAAAAGGGACATAAATGTGAGCTGTGGATTTTGTGGAAGCCATCCTGAGACTGCAGCACCTCTTCTGGATCTGTTCATACGCTGGAACATTTTGGAAAGACTTCAGTAGATTCATTGCTGGACATCTCTATAAAGACTTTACTGTGAAATGGGAAAATCTTGTATTTTGTTTCTTTCGAAGGCAAAAAAAAGAAGATGTTTACTTTATAATAAACTTGTTAGTTATCTTAGCTAAATTTTATTTTCACAAATGCAAATACAGTAACAAAAAACCTAATTTTAAACATTACTATAATGATGTTTTATGTTACATAAAATTGATTAGTGGATCACTTAACAAAAAGGCTATGAAAACTATTACTATTTGTAGTAATTACAAATTATTTGAATGTTTGTAATTCTTTGTATTACACCCCCTGGCATATGTTAATTTTGTTCTGATTGTATACATGTTCTGTATACTGTTTCTTAATAAAGTTTAATATTAAAAAAAAAAAAAAAAATAGGCTTAACTTTCCGGGAGCTGCGACAGTTGGTACCGCTGCCGAAAACTGTGGCGGTGACAGGAAAACGGGACGCGGTGTCGTGAGTATCCGCACCGGTGATAGAGTTAAGCCGAGCGGTGAAACTGAAGTTGTGGGGAAGGTTGTGGATTGTCCCACGAACTGCAGTCTTTACCAAAGGCAACCGTATCCTAACTTTTGTACACGCATTGCGTCACGTCTACAAAGTCGGCTAGCTAGCGAACGTTTGCAGAATATTTCCTATTCACTATTATTGATTAGGTCACAGCACACTAAACTCGTCAGTGGATTACATCAGAAGTACGGAGAAATTCGTACGTAGGAATGCTGTTTTGAGGTATCCTTACTCCAGGTACCTGGCTCTGCAGCACAGCTGTAGGTGGCGGCAATGAGCAGCTTGTTTCAAATCGGTTTTTGAAACGAAGAAGAGAGAAACCAGAAGGAAGGACTGCTCTCTGTGTGATTGGCTGAGATGTGACCAATGGAAAGCTGACAGGATATTATCGCGTGTTCGCGAGCGCGCGCGCGTGTGTTTGGTAGTAGTGTGGATAGTGCAGCAGAATGTTAGGAAAAGTTTTGACTTCGCTGCTTCTTCTCGCGGTCTTCTTCTATGAACCCGCGGAGGCGCAGAAGAAGAAAGAGGTGATGTCTTCAGTGGTGTGTAGCCAAGGAAGTTGTTAAACTTTGGAGGGAGTTTTTCCAACTTCGTCAAAGTTGCACGTCGTCTGTTTCCGCATCATTCTTGGTAGCTAGCTTAAGCTAACAGCTGCTAGAAAGAGCTCCGTTACTCATTATCTAAAGTAGTTTTAGCAGTTACAGCAGTAGCTTAAATAACATGCTAATTTCATCAGACAGCATTAGTTTGATCACAGTTGTTAGCTCCGACTAACCCAATTACTGGTTGTAAACTTGACTGGGCGTTATTAAACCGGAAATGAATTAAACATTAATTACCTTTATTCTAACGCCTAAATGGCGCGTTTAACTGAACGAAAATAAAATGCATAGACAATAGAAAGACGTTTGTTTTTGCTACTGGAGCTTTAGCAGTTGTGTTGGTGTCTTTGTGTGTGTGTAGACTCTGCTGTCAGAGAAGGTGACGCAGATGATGGAGTGGGCCTCCAAACGATCAGTCATCAAAATGAATGGAGATAAGTTTCGTCGTTTTGTCAAGGCTCCCCCTAGAAACTACTCAGTGGTCATCATGTTTACAGCACTGCAGCCACAGAGACAATGTGGAGTGTGCAGGTAACAAGTAGCAACAGGAAGAACATGCACTGCTTTTATTCCAGCTTGCATTTGTGACTTTAAAACATGTTTCCTTTTCAGGCAAGCTGATGAGGAGTTCCAGGTGCTGGCTAACTCCTGGCGTTTTTCTTCTGCCTTTACCAATAAAGTCTTTTTTGCGTCAGTCGACTTTGATGAAGGATCAGATGTGTTTCAGATGGTGAGACATTTTATTCTGTTTTCATGCATTTAAAAACATCTCAGTCAGGCCAACTTGTGTATATATAATGAAGCAATCTCAGAGAAACTTTGTAATTTTATAATAATTTAATGCTGGCACTCATTTGGTTTAATGAAAACATGTTTTTTCTTCATAAAATCATGAATAAAATGAGTGGTTAGATCGCAGACTGCTTCAGTTATTTTAATATTATCATACTTTCGTTTTGTACAATACATTTGTTTAAACAAATTTAGTTGACCTAAAAATGTGTGCAGTGTTCAACCCCTGGGCTGTTTCCCTGTTGTGTTTGCATGTTCGCCCTGTACCTTTGTCTGTAGTAAAAGATGATAAATATTAGAACATATTTGATTACATTTAATCAGACATCCAAAAGGAGTCTAACTTGTTAAATCCCATCACTACACGTATCTAATCTTCTGATTCTCTCTGTATTTTCAGCTGAATATGAATTCTGCCCCAACATTCCTCCATTTCCCATCCAAAGGAAAACCTCGAAGGCCTGATACGTATGAGCTCCAGGTCCGAGGCTTCGCGGCTGAGCAGCTGGCTAGATGGGTGGCAGACAGAACTGATGTACAAGTAAGTGTCAAACGTTTCAATGAGATCAGTGAAGATGTTTGCAATAAAATGAATTCAGACTTCTAATTAAGGCAAACAAACACATTCAAACACGGGCATGGTGAGAGCCTCTGGAGTCTACTCTCATGTTTGTGTGTTTCAGATCCGTGTCATTCGTCCTCCCAACTATGCAGGGCCTCTCCTGCTGGGATTCCTTCTGGCTGTGATTGGTGGACTTGCATATCTACGAAGACACAATTTAGAGTTTCTCTTCAACACAAATGTCTGGGCCTTCTCCGCACTGGTAAAAACTACCATCATATACACACACATGCTGAAATGCTTATTTGCTTTTTCTCTGGTGATCCAAGTCCAGAAAAAAAAGATCAAAATCTTCTGTCGTCCATCTCCACACCATGTCCAAATGCACGTCAGATAGCCTTATAGTGTTGTGAAATGTGACGGTATACATGGGTGTGCACATTATCTGTGGCTCAATACAAGTCACACCACAAACGAGACAGAAACAAAGTAGATCTGCTGTAGCAGGTGTAGCTCTCCTGTGGGCGCTTTCCTCCAGTTACTGTAAGAACTGTATTCTACATTAGTGTGCAGAAGTCTTGACTTTGTTTTGCTTCCATAAAGCCAGACTTTCAGTTCTCCGAGCTGTCTTTTGTTTCAGGGTTTCTTTAGACACTGGCTGCTTTTTCAATCGTTTTTGGTTCAGTACTTGTACCTGACAGTTTTCGGAGGACTTAACACTGGCTTATGTATAAAAAAAAGGCATCTAGCTCAAAAGATTAACCTTTGTTGTGTCTACACAGACGAATGATCCAATAATCCCGGCACTTTGCTGCTACCAGCCTGTTGCAATAATACATTTCCCTCAAAAGATGACTCCCAAAGAGCTATTAGCCAAACGCTTGGATATGTCAGCATCTTTTTCTAATTTCGTAGAACAAAATAATATTGTAAAAGTATACATTCATTACAATGACATAGGAGCAGGCACCGGTTTGTGGAAGGTGACGTGTTAAATACAGTGGCCAAGCTGTCATTGTATTTTACAGTGGGTGGAGGAATTTTGCCCCACCACAATCACATGACACCGCTTCCTTTTGGTGTGAAGGAGAGCCTGTTTGAGTTGGGTGACACTGCAACAAGAAGCCGGAGTCAGAAACAGATTTTTCCTTGTCTGTCCGGGCGCCCCGAGCGGAGCGATCAGCACTATTTTATCCAATAAAATCATCGTTCTCTTCCCAATCACATGCAGACGCTCTACATGCCAGTCAAGTCACAAACGTGTTTCTTAGTGACGCACGAACAGGAATCCAATCAGCACGATGTGGGGAGGACATGACTGTGTTTCAATAAGAAACCTGTTTGTGGAGGGATGTGCATGTGGTGCCTGTAACTGTGAACTGCTTAGTTTTAGGTGGGAAAAGAGAGACTGTGATTTCATTCAGTAGTGTTGGTTGCATGTCGTGTTCTGCTCTGACAGCTGATTGTGTGCCTCTGCAGTGTGAACATGGACCGTGAGTTTTAACATAAAACTCACTGTTGCAGCCAGCGACAGCACAAACTCGACCCTCCAGGCCTCCACGGTGCAGGTTTATACATGTAGTGTTTCAGGTCCAACAAGAAATACAAACATGCAAGTCACAACAATCTAAAGAGCCTAGAAATGTTAAAGAAAGAGACGGAGCTTCAACCATTCGAGTAATTCAAGCAGTTGTTTAACACAGTGTGCTTCACTGACACGTGTGACTAAACACAGACCTGTAATACAAACGTATTTAGGAGCAGCATGTGAGTAAAAAGTCTGACATTAAGCAAACACAGTCTCTAGTTTTTCAATAAAAAGGGCAAAATAATTTCCAGGCACTGGGTATCATTAAAATTGTGACAGATGATTTTCATGACAGAGAACTGAACAAAATGCAGCTAATGTGCGAAGAAGGGCTTGATGTGTCCTGAAGATCACTCAAAGAGATCACTCAAAGAGATCGCTCAAAGAGATCGCTCAAAGAGATCGCTCAAAGAGATCGCTCAAAGAGATCGCTCAAAGAGATCGCTCAAAGAGATCGCACAAAGAGATCGCTCAAAGAGATCGCACAAAGAGATCGCTCAAAGAGATCACAAAAAGAGATCGCACAAAGAGATCTCACAAAAAGAGATCGCTCAAAGAGATCGCACAAAGAGTTCTCACAAAAAGAGATCGCACAAAGAGATCACTCAAAGAGATCGCACAAAGAGATCGCTCAAAGAGATCACTCAAAGAGATCACTCAAAGAGATCGCACAAAGAGATCGCTCAAAGAGATCGCTCAAAGAGATCGCTCAAAGAGATCGCACAAAGAGATCGCTCAAAGAGATCGCTCAAAGAGATCGCACAAAGAGATCACAAAAAGAGATCGCACAAAGAGATCGCACAAAGAGATCGCTCAAAGAGATCGCACAAAGAGATCACAAAAAGAGATCGCACAAAGAGATCTCACAAAAAGAGATCGCTCAAAGAGATCGCACAAAGAGATCGCTCAAAGAGATCACAAAAAGAGATCGCACAAAGAGATCTCACAAAAAGAGATCGCTCAAAGAGATCGCACAAAGAGTTCTCACAAAAAGAGATCGCACAAAGAGATCACTCAAAGAGATCGCACAAAGAGATCGCTCAAAGAGATCACTCAAAGAGATCACTCAAAGAGATCGCACAAAGAGATCGCTCAAAGAGATCGCTCAAAGAGATCACTCAAAGAGATCGCACAAAGAGATCGCTCAAAGAGATCACTCAAAGAGATCGCACAAAGAGATCGCTCAAAGAGATCGCTCAAAGAGATCACTCAAAGAGATCGCACAAAGAGATCGCTCAAAGAGATCACTCAAAGAGATCGCACAAAGAGATCGCTCAAAGAGATCGCTCAAAGAGATCGCTCAAAGAGATCGCACAAAGAGATCGCTCAAAGAGATCGCACAAAGAGATCGCTCAAAGAGATCGCACAAAGAGATCGCTCAAAGAGATCACAAAAAGAGATCGCACAAAGAGATCTCACAAAAAGAGATCGCTCAAAGAGATCGCACAAAGAGTTCTCACAAAAAGAGATCGCACAAAGAGATCACTCAAAGAGATCGCACAAAGAGATCGCTCAAAGAGATCGCTCAAAGAGATCGCACAAAGAGTTCTCACAAAAAGAGATCGCACAAAGAGATCACTCAAAGAGATCGCACAAAGAGTTCTCACAAAAAGAGATCGCACAAAGAGATCACTCAAAGAGATCGCACAAAGAGATCGCTCAAAGAGATCACTCAAAGAGATCACTCAAAGAGATCGCACAAAGAGATCGCTCAAAGAGATCGCTCAAAGAGATCACTCAAAGAGATCGCACAAAGAGATCGCTCAAAGAGATCGCTCAAAGAGATCGCACAAAGAGATCGCTCAAAGAGATCGCACAAAGAGATCGCACAAAGAGATCGCACAAAGAGATCGCTCAAAGAGATCGCTCAAAGAGATCGCACAAAGAGATCACAAAAAGAGATCGCACAAAGAGATCGCACAAAGAGATCGCTCAAAGAGATCGCACAAAGAGATCACAAAAAGAGATCGCACAAAGAGATCGCACAAAGAGATCGCACAAAGAGATCGCTCAAAGAGATCGCACAAAGAGATCGCTCAAAGAGATCGCACAAAGAGATCGCTCAAAGAGATCGCACAAAGAGATCGCACAAAGAGATCGCACAAAGAGATCGCACAAAGAGATCACAAAAAGAGATCGCACAAAGAGATCGCACAAAGAGATCACAAAAAGAGATCGCACAAAGAGATCGCACAAAGAGATCGCACAAAGAGATCGCTCAAAGAGATCGCTCAAAGAGATCGCACAAAGAGATCGCTCAAAGAGATCGCACAAAGAGATCGCACAAAGAGATCGCTCAAAGAGATCGCACAAAGAGATCGCTCAAAGAGATCGCTCAAAGAGATCGCACAAAGAGATCGCACAAAGAGATCGCTCAAAGAGATCGCACAAAGAGATCGCTCAAAGAGATCGCACAAAGAGATCGCACTGTGTTTAAAAGTAAAGGTGGTCATACCAAATATTGGCTTTCAGACTCGTTAGAATATGTAACTGTACTATATACTGCATGACTTTGTGTTTACAATTCCATTTCAATATTCAATATTCTGGTTTTGTTAGCAAAAGATAAAGAAATGGCGGCGCTCAAGACTTTTGCACAGTACTATACATGCATGTGATTCAGTGTAACTGGTGCAGTACATCGGATGAGCTGGGAAGGACCAACTGTCAGTTTAATTCTGTACGTTTGATATATAATGATCATAAAACAAACTCTTTCTCCATAGATTTTGGAAACACTTGCCTGGAATAATCTGGAGACGGTGGAAACAACCGGAGAGCTGTTTCCTTTTTGTTTTTTTTGTGATAAAATGTGTGAACAAGTGAACCTCTTACAGTCAAATGAGATGTTTTTGTTCACGTAAAACACCCAACAGCTCCTACGTCTTTGTGTTTTACGCATCTTATTTGTGTTTCAGTGCTTTGTCCTGGTCATGACCTCAGGCCAGATGTGGAACCACATCAGAGGACCACCTTATGCTCACAAAAACCCCAGCACAGGACAAGTTGTAAGACACACATACACTTCACTCATGTCACTAATATAACATGTTGGCTCCAACAGAGTTACTACAACTATTTAACAACGCACTTAACTGACGTGTGTCGCTGTGAGCTGACTGAAGTGGTCAGGAGATGACATCATCATGACCATGAATGTCATGCAGGTTACCGTGCTGAATGATTGGACGACACGTCTTTAATGACTCGCGTTGAATTTATTTTGGATTTTCTTTATTCCACACATGGCCTCACACATATAGACTAGTCAGTAGAAATAAATAAAGGAAGTATAAAGTTGTAGTGAATAATGATCACTAACGAGAAACGAATCCGTCTTAAAAGATTAAAAGTTGTGATCCTGTGTGGAGAAAATCCCAAATAAACTCATATTTGTTAGAGAGCACGCAGTGATGGGTTAATAAAGGTGTGCGCTGGTCACCCTGACACTCATGGCCACATTTACTGCATGTAATCTTTTGACCAGTCTAAGATGTGACTGTGTGTTTTCAGAGTTACATCCACGGCAGCAGTCAGGCACAGTTCGTGGCAGAGACGCACATCGTCCTCCTCTTCAGTATCCTTCAGCTTTCTGCAGATGAACACTTGTGTGGCCGTGTCCACTAAACACACACACTCTGTCAGCTCAACAACCTTCCATGGATAACAACGGCTTCCCTCTGCACCAAACACATGATCTCCTTTTTAACATATTGGGCCATTTTTTAAAAATTCTGTTTTCTGCCACTTGTGCGGGGCCGGGTCACGCAGGCGGCAGCCTAAGCTGTCAGTCCGAGACCTCCCTCTCACAGCCACCTCCTGCAGCTTCTCCAGGGCCACACTGAGGTGTTCCCAGGCCAGATCTCGGGCATGTCCTGGGTCTGCCCCGGGGCCTCCCTTTGGTGGGACACAGGGGATTTCAGCCATGTCTCTTAGTTGTCTAACTTATGCATGTTTGACAGAATCACAGGCTGTGATCAGCACACCTGTCTCCACTGTTGAAATAACTTCACGGCCCACAGTGTAGCTGTGACACGAAGCACCTTTGTAGCTTTCTCATGTTTCTCAGTTTGATGTGCGACATTATTCTGAATTAGCACATCAAACTGTAAACACCACCTGTGTTATTCCAAAATCCAATACAGACACTTTTTGCCTCAAAAGTTTACACACAGGAAAAAGTGAAAGTTTGCTAGCAGCTCTTTCTTCTCAAGCACCATTCGATTTTATTAAAAGTGTTGGTTTACAGCCATTTTCAAATCTGTCCGGAGGGATTCAGCCACGTTCAGATCTGGGCTCCTGCTCTGCTGCTCGAGAGTATTTTACAGAGTGGTCCTGAACCCACTCCTTGTCCTATTGGAAGCTCAGCCTACCCCAGTCGGAGGTCCAGAGCGCTCTGGAGTTGGCTATCATCATCGTGTCTGTAGATGCATCTTTCCTCGACCCTGACTGTCTCCCAGTTTCTGTTGCTAAAGTTTATCCCCACACTGTGATGCTGCCACCACCAGGCTCCATTGTAGGGATGGCACCGTCCAGGTGGTGCCCGTTTTCCTCCAGACATGACCTTTGGGATTCAGGCCAGAACTTCAGGCTCTGTTTAATCAGAGAACTATGTTCCTGGTCTGAGAGTCTTTCTGGTGGCTTTGGTCCAACTCCTGACAGGTTGGTTGTCCTGTGCCTTTCACCCAGGGGTGTCGCTACTAAGACCCTTCTGTCCCGATCAGTCAGCTTGGCCGGGCAGCCAGCTGTAGGAAGAGTCCTTGTGGTTCCAGGTTCTTCCATTTACTGATGATGGAGAAAACGTCGCTCATTAAGACCTTCAGTGCTGTAGAAATGTTTCTGTACACTCACCCAGAGCTAAGCCTCACTACTGTCTACAGACCACTGCTTGGACTTGGTGCATGTCAGAGTGTGTGCCTTTACCACAGCTGGGCCTCAGTCACATAGTAAAGCAGCAGAAACAGGACACGCTGCTTAACTTCGACTTTCATGCCAAATAAATAATTTTGTACATGTGATAGTTTTGGGTTTTTAATTTTGCATAAATTTGCAAGAATTTCCAGCAGACTTTCTTCACTTGGTCGTTTTGGGCCACTGTGTGCAGAAGCTTTTTCAGGGATGAGCTCTGTGTGCAGCAGTGCTGTGTCAGCTGCAGGAAGCCAAGATGCAGCACAATGATTCCATTAAATGTTAGTGGTGATTCATATCTGAGTATATTTTTTAAATTGATTACATTTTTCCCCTGGAGGTACACGGAGAACAGCTGGGCCCTGTCCCAGTGGCTCAGGCCTTTGTTCCTGCTCCATTTCCTGGCAGAGTCTTGGTTCTCGTAGCCTTGTCTGTGTTTATTTCTGGGGTGAATGGTGGTAATAAGGTAAAAGCTTGGCTGTGAGTAGATGGATGCTATGAACTCGTTCAACCCTTGACCCAGCTGTCAGATGCGGCTGTTACCATGGGAATAGTTCTACTGTGTGAAGCTGCTACTTCAGACATGGATATTGGAAAGAGAAAGAGTACGTGTACACACACACACACACACACAGATTGTGTCTTCGGGTTGTCTAAGATCATTTTCCAACAGAGAGCAACAAGAACATCTCAGTTGTACGTGCATTCCTGTGTATGATCCAAGTTCTTCTGACCTCAGAGCATCTGTGTACGAATATAGAAAACACAAACACTCCACAGTTTCCAGATAATAACTTTGTCTAACCCAACCTTCTCTAAACCAGTCAGTAAATCATCGTCCCTGAGTTTGTTTACTTGTCTGCATCATGCATAAGGAGGTATAATCGCAGAACCCTGCGTGTCAGTTATGTGTGTTGCAGGTATCGGTCTAGTTATGCTGTTCTTCAGTTGGTTGCTGTCGATCTTCAGAGCCAAGTACCATGGATATCCATACAGGTGTGAACATGTTAATGTTGGATTCTCCTGTTTAATCGACTGCGACCGGCTCAGATGGTGCTTTGTGTCTCTATGGACTGAAAGTTGTCTCGTCTCTGTTGCAGCTTCCTGATGAGTTAGTGCTGATCAGCTCCTCCAGAGTCAGAGCAAGTATAAGTCGGAGGACAGACGTGCTGCAGGGTGCTGTCCACAGCATCTTTGATGAAAAACTGTTTGCCAAGCCATGATTGTCCTCTGATCTGTTTAATAAAGTCAGTACATCATATACATACGGTGCCTTTTACAATATCACAAGTGGTTCCTTTACAACAACAGAGCTCTGATCGCTGCTGTGCAACATGAACAGTCGTGTACCAAAAGATGTCTTCTTGGTCTGAACTTGGGCCAAATTGTTTGATTTGTGATTCATTTCTAACCTGCAGACTGTGTTTTTGTCTTAAAGTGCAGACATGAGTCAGGACTGTTTAGTTCTTGTTGCTGAGACCTCAGCAGACATTAGTCTGTTGTTGCTGTGACTCTTAGGATCCAGCAGCAGTACTCTGTGTGCTATTTGTACTAAAAAGGTTTTGTTCAAACATCAGTTGAGACATATATGGATCTGTTGGTGCACTTACACGTTTCTTTTTTATGTACAAATGCTTCCCTCCTTTAGTAATACTCTGCTTGGTTTTTACTGAGTTTGTACACTTGTGTTGCAGTTAGGCAAACAGTCAACAGAGAGCATAGTTTTGATTTTAAACCTACATTTAAATTTAAATGTGATATTTGATTTATTTGCCGGAGTAACTGTTAAAGTTAGCTCTGTTTCTGGAACAGAAACGCTTCCTGTGTTTGGGGTTAACAAACTAAACCTGTTGTCGGCATCACGGCCCTCACATGTAAAATATGATCTGTAGAAACAAAAGTACTTTCATTACATGGCTCAGTAAAATCCCATAATCAGTAATCATTGGTGTCTTATTATTGTGATCACGGCCCTTTTGTTTTTAAATGGAAAATGTCAGATTGATGAAAATATGTTTGTACTTTGTTGTCAAGCTAACTGTTCATACTTCTTTCCAAATGGGCCTTATCTGCAGAGCATGATGGGACGCATGTGTCTTCATGTGTGTGTACATGAGGACTGGGAGAAGGTTGCATTTTGTGTGTGGTGTTTTAAATGTGTGTTATCAAGTTCAACAAAGAGGGAATATTTGATCAGAGCTGACTGTTGCTGATATTAAAGTGTCGTAACTGAGGATCAGTGTGTGTCATAGACACTTTGTGTGTGTGTGTGTGGTCATCAGACTTTACTGAAACTACCTGAGTCAGTCTGAAAGTGTTACTGGTTTAGTTTCTCAGACATGGATTAAGAGGCACATTTCTGCTGCAGTCAAACGTAACACATGATTTCTGGTATTTTTACTGTATAATTCCACATATCGCTTCAGAAAACAGATGTCAGTGTGACACTTTAATATTTTCATAGTTATATCAATAAGGCGCCTACACAGAGAAACCTTATGAACACTATCTCGGTTGGCTGCTCCCTCTAACCATATCATACATTATTAGTACTGTATGCTGCTCAGTAACATTCAACATTTATTATTTACCATTTCCAGTTCTGTAATTTTTAGTTAAAATAAATAATAAAAAGTCTTAATAAAAATCTAATCAGCTATGACAGTTAAGTGGACAAAGTATAACAAAAGGTCCAGTTGGGGAAATAAATCTTGTTTCTTGGCCTTTACACAGTAATTGCTACAGTGCTGAACAGGACAGACAAAATACAAAAAACATTAATAATTAATTAATATTATGGAGTTAATATTATTTTATAAAAGCTTTTTTCACCCTTCGGGTCAGATTATGAGCGACTATAGAGAGACTGTAGTATATTTTTATTTCGTAAGTCTTACGTGTTATTTTAACGTTTGCCTGCAGGAGGCGGTAATACTGAACTACACTAAAAACAGAAGAAGAAGAACGAACCCGGAAAATATTGCAAGATGGCGGAATCGGAGAACAGCAACAGTGTTAGACAGCCATTAAATGTGGACGCAGAACCGCTTAAATTATCAGAGTTGTTAGATCGTGGTTGGAAAATATTCGAGGAGGTCGACAGCACAAACGAGCCTCTTGGCTCAAACAGTATTCAGGTGAAAGTTAAGCGCGGGGTTCAAATGTTAGAGGAAGCCTCCCGGATGGTCGCTCAGCTCGACTTGTTTAGTCGCAACGAAGAGCTCGAGGAGATCGCCACGGCAGACCTGAAGTACCTGCTGCTGCCCGCTTTGTTAGGAGCTCTGACCATGAAGCAGACCACCCGGGACAAACGGTTGGAAATAGTCCAGACGGCCCGCGCTTACTTTATGGATTTTTTAAGGAGATGTGACGAGTATAAGGTGTCACCGTTTAAACTGCCAGACTCCACGGGTGAAAAAGCACGGCCTGACGGAGGGTCAGAAGATGGAAACGCTAAAGCTAATGTAAGTACCTAACTAAGAGCAAGTAAATAGCAAATGAGCTAACCCTCCGGCTGTGTTCATAAACACTACCCACTCAGCTTGGTCGTGGTCAGAACTGGTCAGCAGCAGATGGGTGGGTTTGTTTCTCACTAACATCCGTTCTTGTCATGAGCGTTTCCTGTATCCTCAGTGGGTTTTCGTGTAGAATTGAAAGTACACTCTGGGATAAATAATTGATTATTAAGCGTTTATTATTTTTGTGCTGGGATTCTGTTCATCTGGACGTTTTCAGTGGGAGAAACGTTTCGTCATCATCCAGGTGACGTCTTCAGTCTCAGCTGACTGCAGGTTTCAACCTTACATTTGCATAATGACCCACCGGAGTGGGTTTAGAAAAAAGTCCCGCTCAGTGTATCAGTTAGATCACATCATCCCAATTTCGAAATGCAAAAGCATTTTTAATCAAATAATTACAGCCTCGTTTAATTTAAGCACCACTGCAGCTGATTGTATATCAGTGATTAAGTTTCAGTGATTTTTATGCGTCGTTACTTTGTGTGAATCCGGGAACATCCTTCATTGGTAGCTTTCAGAGGACTGATCTCCACAGGACAAAGTGTGCTTCAGTCTATGATTGTGCCAACCAAAGCCAGTTTTCTTCTGAGGAGTTCTCTCCTCTCTGTGTGGAGTTTGCATGTTCTCCCCTGGTTTGTGTGGGTTCTCTCCAGGTACTCCAGCTGAACACTGGGTCAGGTGGCTACTTTGAAGAGTCAGAGGTTTAGGATATATTTTGGTCTATAAACTGATTCCATGATTGCTTTTTTAACTCCAGGTGCTTATTTGTACCATGGTTTAATTTCAGAGTGCAATGAGACATCAAACTGCATCATTCTCAATAGAAAACTGCAAAATTGTGGTGTTTTCAAACTTTTGACCTGTAGTGTATTTCAAAGTGTAAAGACTGTCTCCAGGTGGAAACCAGACGGACCAGATTGTTCTGTAAATATATTTATATTTTCACACATTTTTGACGTTTACAAGTTCTATTTGCATTTCAAGCCACACTGAACACTATGGTGAGAGAGGAGAAATGTTTCTTTGTTTTTAGTTTGTCTACAAAATTGACATTAAAGAAAAGCTGTTGGAGTGAAATCCTCGAGCTGCTGTTCACTTCATGTTAGCGACCAATGAGTTGTGAAGTAAACAACAATTGAACTGATTGGATCAGCCATAAACTGTGTTGTTGGTCTTTGATCTAAATCACTGGTACATCCCTAATCACCTGTGCCTTTGTTTCTGAATGAACTAACACAGCACATTGAACACCTTTACTTTGAACAAGCTGCAGTGTTCATATAACAACAGGTTCTTTCTGTTAACTGCACTGTTAATGAAGGCTGTAAGTCTGGGCTTATTTATGTCACATAAGTCAGTCACAGAAAAGTGTCCGATGGGAACATGTCACCAAGCTCCACAGATTTAAGTCACACAACCAGAAAGTGATGCTTTCTTTAGTTGTTTACATGAAAGCTTCTAAATAACAGAGTTCACCTGTGTGTGATTTGGAGGATGTGTCAATAATGAATCGGTGACGTGTGCTTTTTGTTTCAGTCTTTCCCCGGCCCGACCAACCTGGTTGCTATGGCAGCACAGAGACAAGCTAAAATTGAGCGGTACCGTCAGAAGAAGGAGCTTGAGGCCAAACTGTCTGATGTTCGGAGAGCTGTGGAGACCGGACAAGCTGATGATGAAGTCACCAGAGATTTTTACCTCCTGAATGTCCGAAGATGGGTCGCTGTGTGTTTGGAGGACATAGAGAGCATTGACCAAGAGGTGGAGATACTCAAAAAGATGGATATGTTTAAGGAGAATGCTCCCAAGCAACCCACTCACCCACCCAGGCCCCCCATGAAACCCTTCATCCTCACCAAGGATGCTGTGCAGGTGAGCTGGTTTGTTGTTGTACGACTGATTAAGGTGCATGCAGTCACAAGGTTGCACGTGCAGCCTGGACTCTCTTAATCAGCCTTTATTGTAATTTGCTAAAGTGGTCTGCTCGTTAGTCATCTGTGAGGATGATGCGTCACACAGCTTCAGTGATGTTCAGGGTCTGGGGAGGCGTGTCCATGTCTCATACTGTTGTAACAGTGTCAGCGTGATACGGTTCTTTTTCCCAGTAATGACCCAACACGGATCAAAGCAAAGCTCCAACATGCACAAACATTTGACCTCACAACATGTAATGAATTGGCACAAATGTCTTTGATATGCTGCTTAGTGATGGTGTTCGTGAGAACGCCGTGAGAATCAATAAGTAATACTGATAATGGGATCACTGAATTCTTATCAGTTCCCGACTCCATGTGACTGTAATCCACTGTGACACGTCTCAGTCCATCTGCCCCCTGTTCATGTTTCATTGCTGCACTGACAACATTATTGATGAGCAATAAGAAATAACCAAGAGTTCAGAATGGTCATTTTTCATTGGCCTGTGGAACGTTCTGTTCATGCAGTTTTATTAATATGATGCAGTGCTCCCTCGCTATAACGCGCTTCACCTGTGGCAGTCTCGCTGTTTCACAGATTTTTTTTTTTGTGTGTGTGAAATTTCTTTTTCTTTTTGAAACGGCGTATTGTGTCCTGCGTCCTGATTGGCTACGTTCAGCTTGTCACATTTACATAAATCTTCGATCACTAGCAGCGTGACTCTGAAGTGCTGGACTGTATGTTTGTACGTTTTCTCCCCAACAAACAACAGTGTCGATGAAACGTCGTCACCTGCGGGTTCCTTTGGTTTCATTCTGTAATGCTGGACTGATTTTGAACTTTCAGAGCTTAAACGAGAGAAAAGTGTGAAAATGTTCCTGCCTGTCTGAGAAACGAGTATAAAGTGTGTAGTGAGGGCTTTACAGCCTTAAAGCATCTATAGTAATTGTAAAAGATAAAGTTGGCTACTTTGCGGATTTCACTTATCGCAGGTTATTTTTAGAACGTAACTCCCGCGATACGCGAGGCCGCTGTGTTTCATTTCACTAATGTTACAAAGCCTGCTCTGTGGAGGAATCACAGCAACAAGGTGGGACGGCTGCCACCAGCATTCAGCAAGCTACCGAATTTAAACATGGTATCAAACTACGATAACAGTTCATCTGTCTGTTTTATGTAGCATCTGAAGCTTTACTGTAAAAGTTTGAATTATGCCTTCTGTTTGGATCAGGCGTGTCAAACTCACGGCGCAGTTATGTCACGGGTCTGTCAGTATGTGGGACTGAATCTTCAGCCCTGCTGAGGATCCATGCAGGCATGGATGCTCTTTATTTTGATGGACACACCATGCAGCCAATTACACGCAGAGACTGGGATCATACCATTAGTGAAAGAAGGAAGGGGGGCATTGTGAAGACAGCAGGTGTAGTGGTGCAGGCCAGGTGGACAGAGAGACGGGGAGATGGATTTAAACGGTGACGGGATCAAGTGAAAATGCAAAATGAGCAGCACCTGGCTGCATTTCAGTGACGCTGCAAAGCTGAGTGCAGAATGTGTAAAATTAGGAGCTGAAATGATCCCGTTTTTATTTTTGAGCCATTTTTTCACTGCGGAGGACAAAAAGGTCTCAAACTTGTCCAGGCCTTAAACCTCACCTGTTCTCCCCAGTGGAAGTCAATCTATAAAGATGAGGCTGAATACAAACTTGTTACAGTTCAGTGTTGAACATTACATCAAACAGAAATGTGTGCATGTACTACACCGACTCAGTGTCGCAATGAGTCTCACAGGTTATTTATCATTCCTGTGGTGCTGATCACCACAAACAAGCAGAACGTTTCAGTGTTTCCTACTGATAAAAACCCTCCTTTATGGCCACTCACACTACACAGAGTCATGACGCATTAGACCAGGGGTGGCCAACCCGCGGCTCTCGAGCCGCATGCGGCTCTTTGCCTGGTTTCATGCGGCTCTTACGTTCATATCAAAGTTTGTGTTTTGATTTTTTTTTATGTTGTTGTTTTAAAATGTGCGCGTTCGCTTCGCTTGAGTTCAATACGGTATTTTCATCACATGCGCATGTGTGTGAGATGAAAATACCGCAAAGTTTCCCAGTAGGAGCAAGTTTGCCCTTAAAATGGCAGGAAAAAAATGCACAGCAAAAAGAAAATATGAAGATGAACACAGGACGTTTTTAACAGAGTGGGAGAGTTTATATTTTTTTGTTGAACGCAATGGTAAGCCATTCTGCCTTATATGTCAGACGTCATTAGCGCATTTCAAAGCTTCAAATCTTCAGCGCCACTTCAGCTCACTCCATGCTAACATCGACCAGGAATTTCCAAAAGGGACTGAACTTCGCAAGCACGAGTCGGCCACTTTGAAAAGTCAGGCAGAAAAGCAGATACAGTTTTTCCAAAACTTTACGAAGCGGTCAGAGACCATAACGCTCGCATCCTATCAGCTGGCTTGGAACATTGCACGGGCTAAAAAGCCATACGATGAAGGGGAGTTCGTTAAAAAATGCCTCAGTGACGTTGTTGAAATCTTGTCTCCTGAAAACGACAAATTAAAACGCGTGGTATCAGACGTCCAACTGTCCCGCCACACTGTTGAACACAGAATATCGGACATTAACACAGCTATTGAATCACAGTTGCACTCTGACCTTCAAGCATGTGAGTATTTTAGTGTCGCATTGGATGAGAGTTGTGATATACAAGACAAGCCTCAGTGGGCAATATTTGCATAGTCTGTGTCAAACGATTGTGTGATCAAAGAAGAGCTCCTGGATATTGTGCCATTAAAAGACAGAACCCGTGGCACAGATGTGAAAGAAACCATGATGGCTGCATTAGAAAAAGCAAATCTGCCCATAACGAAATTAACTGCAATAGCCACGGATGGAGCACCAGCCATGATGGGATCTGTGAACGGGCTTGTGGGGCTGTGCAAAGCTGACCGAACTATTCCTGACTTTTGGAATTTCCACTGCATCATCCACATGGAGCAACTCGTGTCTAAATCATTGAATTTAGATAACGTCATGAAGCCTGTGATGGAAATCGTCAACTATATCCGCACACATGTGCTTAACCACAGGCAATTCAAGAATCTCATCGCTGAGCTGGACCAAGGGCTTCCAGGTGACCTGCCGCTGCACTGCACTGTGAGGTGGCTGTCAAAAGGCCGGGTACTCTCTCGCTTCTTTGAGCTTTTGGATGCCGTGAAACTGTTTATGGAAAAGAAGGACAAGGACTATCCCGAGCTCTCGGACCTCAAGTGGATTATGGATCTGGCCTTTTGGTCGACATGCTGTGTCACTTGGACAGACTGAACCTGACCCTGCAGGGTAAGTTAAAAATGCTCCCTGACCTGGTGCAAAGTGTGTTTGCGTTTGTCAACAAACTGAAGCTGTTCAAGACACATATTCAAAAGGGAGATTTAACGCATTTTCCCACTCTGCTAAAAGCCAGCGGGCAAGTCACCAGCGCTGCCCTGAGTAAGCAAAGAGCCAGATATGCAACGCTGATTGAAAACTTGCACGAAAGCTTCGTGACCCGGTTCCATGATCTACAATTGAAAAGGCCACAGATTACGTTCCTCGTCGACCCATTGAATGCAGAGACCGGCTGTTTGAAAGTCCCGCTAGTCACAGATGAAGCTGCGGCTGAGTTGGAGATGATCGATCTTTGTGAAGAGGACCAATTGAAACCTGCTTTAAGGGAAGGGACCATTGAGTTCTGGAAAAGTGTGCCAATGGAAAAATACCCCAATGTCAAACGGGCTGCGCTTAAGATACTGTCAATGTTTGGGTCAACATACGTCTGCGAGTCTGTGTTTTCTACCCTAAAACATGTGAAATCAAAGCATCGATCTGTTCTGACTGACACACATGTGAAAGAATTGCTTCGAGTGACAACAACGGAATACAAGCCAGATTTAAAGAGGATTGTTCAAGGCAAGGAATGCCAGAAGTCCCACTAAACAACATGCATTATAAAGTATTTTTGTTTGTGGACTTGGTTGAACTGAGAGTGTGTGTGTGTGTGTGTGTGTGTGTGTGTGTGTGTGTGTGTGTGTGTGTGTGTGTGTGTGTGTGTGTGTGTGTGTGTGTGTGTGTGTGTGTGTGTGTGTGTGTGTGTGTGTGTGTGTGTGAGAGAGAGAGAGAGAGAGAGAATTAAATGACATGGTTTTCTATAGAAAGTTATGTTTTTTTACAGCTGCAGTTAAAAAAAACAGAAATCTGCTAGTCCCAGAGCTCAGTGCCTCTGAACACTGACATTTACACTGGAAGCGGATGAAACATTGGTTGGGTTACAATTTTTAACAGAGCTCAACTGAATAGCTGGAAACGCTGATTAGCTGAAGTTTTCAGCAAGTGCTGTACTTGAAATCTGATGAGGGATCAAAAACGTAACAAATGTCACTCTGCTCTTTGTACTTGAACATCACGCCACTCAAAAACATAAAACTGAAGGTACATTTTTGAATGTCTTCATTTAACAAGCTCATATCAGATCAGTTATTGTTTAAAAAATCTGAGTCACTTTGTTCCGATTTGCTTGAACGTGGATCGATGTCTTTAAATCCATGTGTTCACTTTGCACACAGGCTAAGGTGTTCGGGGCCGGTTATCCCAGTCTTCCTACCATGACAGTTGATGACTGGTATGAGCAGCACAAGAAACGCGGCGTCCTGCCTGACCAGGGTGTACCCAGGAAGCCCACTGCGGAGGATCACGGGGATCCGAGCGAGACGGACGAAGAAGAAAAAGAGAAGAAGGTTGAAAACGATGACGACGAATCTCTGCTAAAGGCCAGAAACTGGGATGACTGGAAAGACACTCACCGCAGAGGTTATGGGAACCGCCAGAATATGGGCTAGCTCATGTGTTCAACCGGGCTTGTCTCTCGCTTCATTTCTATACTAAATGAAGAAAAACACCACCGCATCAATAAATATGTACATTCAATACTTTGTCTGCAGGTTAGTTGGTCTGGAGATGAACACTACTGCTGATTAACTCATGTTACAACCGTTCTGTTGATTGGATCACATTCTCCTATGTACCGTCGTGGTTTCCATTTACAATAAAAAAAATAATAATTCAGCTGGAAGCTTGAAACCATCGTGCTTATCCCTGTTGTTATGTCATGGGGAGTGTGACTCCTTGTTTCCCCGAGCCTTAGGAATGACCTATCAAACAGCTCTGAAAGAGTTCGTGATCTCTGACACTTCACTGTCTCTGGTCTGCCTGTGACCTGGAATGTCTCCGTGCATCAGCTGCTCAGTTCCCACAGCTGCGTACTGGAAGCGTTTTGCTCACACACTGATTTGAAGATGATGGCTGGTCTCTGTTTGATTTTATATATAAAGACAGCAATAACAACCTTGTCCTACAACATCACAACATATTACACTGGTTCAAATCTGTTTAACAAAAGCTATGTCCATGCTTACTGCTCCCACGGGAATGAAAAATAATAATAATGATAAATGGCCTGCATTTGTATAGCACTTTACTCAGTCCCTAAGGACCCCAAAGCTCTTTACACTACATTCAGTCATTCACACACTGGTGATGGTAAGCTACATTGTAGCCACAGCTGCCCTGGGGCGCACTGACATTATTTATAAAGCACACTTAAAAACCAAGGGTATGCCAAGGTGCTTAATGAGTAACAGAGAGAATAGGAGGAGGATAATAGAAATAGGACCAAAGTAAGTAGGTATGCAAGCAGGTAGCTGTCACTGATACATAGGAAAGCAGCAGATACAGAACAAACAAGGAATTAAATGAGCATAAAAGTGCATGATATAAAATCATAAGTGAAGTGTTAACTAGAGGGAAAGGCAAGATTGGATAAGTGGGTTTTTAGTCGTGATTTAAACGGTGCTACAGATGCGCGGATATCAAGAGGACCGGGGCAGCCAGAGCAAACGGTCACCCCGAGACTTCGGCCGACATCTGGGTTGGTCAGTAAAAAACAGGTCGCAGCCAGGTGGGGCTGACGACACTCACTGATATCCTCCATGTGCGTTTTTTGCGGTTGGTGTTGATACAGCGGCAAGGAGAAAAACAGCAGCAGCGGTCTTAATGAAGCGACCGCTGCTGCCCGTTTCTGGGTTATACGAGCATTTTCAAACAATCTGAAGTCCACCGGATGTTCGGATCGTTTTCTCTCTTACATAAATGGCTGTGCACGAATCACCTGACGCACAGATCACGTGAGTCTCCCACAAACGTAAGCCAGCATCTCCCTCTGTGTCTCTGGGCTGTACTGGAATCTCATCACCATGGCGGTAAAGACACGACTGCACACGCGGCACAGCTGCGGTGTCCGGGGCGCAGTGCGCAGATACAGAAACCGAGATGTGCACGAGATGTGTCGCGCGACACTGCAACCATAGCGGGGCTATATCAGTGCCATTTCTTAAATGTGTAAAATCTGTAACATAATGTTTGGAGTTTAGTCTGTTACTGTTGCTATTTTTACCATTTCTTCTTGGAGCAACTGTAACCCACATTATTTCCTTAGGGATTAATAAAGTATTCTGATTCTGATTGTTTCAGGATGACCTGCCATCATCCAATCACACGTCTGCTTACCTGCATCTGTTGCTCGCTTCTCTTCGTCTTCTTTTCTCTTTTTTCTAAACTGAGCACCTGATGGCTTTGAACTTTTCTTGTCCATCTTGGTTTTAATTTTGCACTCCAGTATGAACAATCATCCCCCAACTCGAGGATCACCACAACATGATCTAACAGACCTACACCTTAGTTCACAGATTCACTTTGTTTATTCCTGGGATTTCACACAACCCAGGATTCAAATCATGAATACATAATGGGCTTGGATTTACAACATTATGAATGAAATGTGCTCTACTTGGAAGCAGCAGGTCTTCCTCCCCTTTCGACGGGTTGTGTGTGAGACTTTAAATCATCAAATAAATATAAATTTTTAAATTGTTATTGATCCTTTACCCCGAGTCCTAAAGTGTATATTTATTTTCTTACTCCTCTTATATATACTGTTGGTTTACTTGCACTGCTGTAACTGGAGCCTCGTCGTCTCGTCTCTCTATATCCTGGACTGCATGTAGCGGAGATGACAATAAAGTTTACTTTGACTTCAGCAGCGAGCATGCGCACCGAGGGCTCTCGCGCTCACTTTTCGCGTATAGAATTTCGAAAAAAACATCGGTGCAAATTATAAGTCTGTATTATAATGTCTGGTGTTTTCGTGTTTGTTGTTTTGTTTTTATTTTCTTTTATTTTGCGAGTTGGTTATTAGACGCTGCCACAGCCGGTCAGAGACTCCCCCGCCGCCCCGCCCTCTCCTCCCTGAGCCGCAAGCAGCAGGCGCACCTCGCAAACGGAGGGCGCCCTTACTCCCAGCAAATGGGCGACAGAAAACCGATCGGTGCCTGTGACATCCCCGCTATGCGCTGGCATGACGTCGGGGCAGCATGAGTGCGAGCATTTTTTTTTGCCGGTGCCGGTGATGCCGCCCCTCACCACGATGCCGCCCCGGGCAACCGCCCGTATCAAAAACAGCTTCTGGTGGCCGGTATTGACAACTAACTCTTATGACTGTCTTGCTTCTCCGTTGCGTGTTTGGCATTTTTTAACCTTTATTTTTAAAAAATAACATTTTTTCCATAAAATACATTTCGAGAAAGATTTCACTGCTATTATAATTAGGCCTTTAGATTGGCACCAAGGTTGATTTTGATTCATCATTATTTTTTTTGCAGGGGCACAGTAAATGTAATAATCATAACCTATAATGGTATATGATGTTTTTCACTTTTTCCACACTAAATGTTTATTACCTTGCTAACGTAAATAAAATTACAAGCTCAGTTTGAACTAGAAAAACATTTATTTTAGAAAGATAAACATGAACATTTATGTTGTTGGGGATGGGGAGAGAGACAGACAGGGAGAGAGGTAGTATGTGTCTGGGTGTGAGAGTCCTGCTCAGACGGCACAGTCGTTACAAATGGACACACTGTGGTCCTTGCATGTATGCTTCTCACATTTGCAGCAGGCGTTGACAACTCTTCTCCTTTTTTCTTTGCAAAATTCACACTGCCTCCTGCCCTTAAATTGAATGATGGGAGCGGTCCATGAAGCCGCTGCAGTCAGATTTGTGACTACTGCTGCAGCGGCTGATGAGCGAGGAAGGCGCTCTCTCTTTGCTATGTGTGGGTTCACCAGCATTTCTCCCACTTCTTCAATGAAGACCCTCCGTCTGTGTCCTTTCCGCTTCTGCCAGGATGACTCGATTAATGTCCACAGGACGTAGGCATTGTAAAGTGAAACATCAAGGACGTTGTGGAAGAGGGCCAGTGGCCAGTAATTTGTTTTCCTCCTGCAGGAGTAGGTGCCAACAACCTAACAAAAAAAGAAGCATAAAACATACATATATATTAGACATGAATATGAGCAAGAATGAATAAATATATGCATAACTGGTTCGTAATGACACCTACCTTATCAAGGTTGTCGACACCTCCTTTGCATTTGTTGTAATCTTCGATTATTACAGGCTTTCTCTTCCCTTCTTTGCTCACGTCTGGGCGGCGGTGTTTTGTGCTTAGTAGCAGCACATTCTTGCCCCGTCGGGGGATGTAAGACACAAGTGTGTGGGTGTTTGTAAAAGCGAAGATGGAGGAGAAGATCTCTCTCTTTTTTGCCTGGAGCAAATGAGGTGGAAGCTCAGGCTTGTTTTGGCGAATTGTGCCAACCAGGGCCATTTTCCTCTTGAGTAGCTCATCTGCCAGTGCACAGGAAGTGAAAAAATTATCACAGGTGACGACGTGTCCCTGGAGCCCCTCTGTCATGTCCAGGACCACCCTCATCCCCTGGTTGACTTCAACACGATCTGGAGCTGCTTTGCCCGTGTACACCTGCAGTCTCCATGCGTAGGATGTTTTGACATCACAGGCTGCCCAAATCTTGATACCATATTTGGCCGGCTTCTTTGGCATGTACTGCCTGAAGCTACACCTGCCTTTGAACGCGACGAGTTGTTCATCCACACAGAGATCTCTGTCTGGGCTGAACAGCATCTCCAGGCGGTGCGTCCACATATTCCAGACTTTGCGGAAGGGAGCCATCTTGTCAACATGGCGTTGGGGGCGGGATAGCTTATCATCGAACCGCAGTGCTCTGCTGATGTTCTTAAACCTTTTCTGTGACATCGTAGCCCGGAAAATGCTCCGTCCCCATTTTTCGCTCCAGAGGCTCAACGTGGATTCGTGTTTTGACCTGTAAACACCGGACAAAACGAGCAGCCCCACATAAGCCCGAAACTCCTCTGCGTCTATATCTCGCCAGCCGGGAATTTTGCGATTCCCATGCAGGTTTGTCATGGACACAATATGCTTCACGATCTCATCCGTTAGAAACAGCGCGAAGCTGGATATGGGGTCAACGATTCGGAGAGTGGCATAGCGTGTAGGTCCCGGGGTCAGACCAGTGGCTGCTGGGATGTAGCGGAACGTCTCAGCGTTTGTGGGAGACCAAGATATTTTTCCATTTTTTGACGTCCATGCTGCTTCATCAATTTTCTCTCCGTTTTCATCTCCGGCCGCTGCTGCTTCATCAATTTTCTCTTCGCTTTCATCTTCATCCGAGTCGGAACTGGACCCCAGCTGCTCTGTTTCTGCCTCCGATACCTCCTCCTCTTCCTCCTCGTCCCCAGATTCCACGGGGGATAACGCGGAGCTATCCTCGTACTCAGAGTTCATGATGACTGGATATCACGGATATTTAAATAGATTTCCTTATGCGGCCAGGAGATCGTTTCTCTTGCCTTCCCTTTTGCCAGCACGTGCAGGACTAAACCGATTCAAAACTCTATCCGGTTAGTCGTGACGCATGGACCCTGCTTCCGGTCAGTCCAGCTAACGTAAAGCTACAAACATCTCTACTGTTTAGGCTACGTCCACACGTACACGGGTATTTTTGAAAACAGAGATTTTCCGTTTCCGTTTTAAAAAAATCCCGTCCACACGTGAAGTTTTGAGAAAAATATCTCAGTCCACGCGTAACCCCCCCTCCAACAAAACAAAAACAAAGGCAAACGCTGTAATGAGCACGCCAAAGCAACAGGTGGCGATATAATCCTAACCTTGCAGAAATGTTGGCCAATCGGAAGTCTTGAAGCCAGGGCGGGAAAGCATCAACAAAGACGGTGGAACTTTTTTTTACTTCCAACTTTATTTCTTAAGAACAATAACAACAAATATAAAAAGTTTGGCTTCTTACTTGAGAACTAAAAAGCATTCGAGTCTTTCCTACTAGAGTCAGTATAGCCAAATAGCACATTTAGGTAAAAAAGCACAAAATCCGATAAGACATCGCATAGAAGCAGAACTGAGTCGTATGTGACAGACAGTGAGGTGGAATTATTCCTCAATATCACACTGGAATATGAAACAGCAAAACAAAACAAAACAAGAAAACGTGGACTGGGAGACTTGTCAGGGGAAATAAGGTTAGCCTACCATACATGTATAAACGAATGCCCTACTGTATTTCAGTAGCCCAATTATAGATGCCTTTAGCACCTTTAGGTTTGACCTAGTAATGATACAGCTCGGCTTCATTTCTTTAACTACTGTGTAGCTTAACCTACACGAAGTCATCATAATGACAGATTTATATTCATCTGAATCTGCAGTGTAACTGTGTTGGTGTTGAATCCCTACCTCAAGAATGTTGTAGAGTTAAAAGTATAGGAAAAGAGAACACTTAACCTAAAATATTTAAGTGTAGCACTTAAGTAAATATTAATCTTGGTATTCCACCACTGATTTATTTTTAACATTTATTGTGGTTAATTAGTTTTTCATTGTTTTATTCTACCTTTTGTCAAGGCAAAACTCAAGGGCCACAGACAGGACAGACTTGAAAGAAGACTTTCAACTGAAACACATTTGCGTAATGTTGCAGAGGTGGACATACAGATGAAGAAAAGAATTCTGGATATGATGGAGACATCTGAGAGGCGAGCTTCTGAACATCACAGTAAATTATAAGTCACTCTTGAGAGACAAGTTCAGTTGCAGATGGATTTTTACTGCTAAGACAAGTCATGCATCCACCACCACAACCTTTCAACCTGCCACCACACCATGGTGGGCACATCTATGCATGTGCACCACCACCACACGCTGTACCTGGCTCATTTCCACCCAACAGTACCATAACTGAGCTGCCAAGCAGCACACCCTACCCACCCCTCCAAATAATCAGACCCAACCAATATAACCCCTTCAATAAAATTATCTTATCTTACATAAATAGGCTGTTGATTTTCTTTACTCGTTTCAGTTATTACCAGCAAAATAGTTGCATGTTTAATCATCTGGGAATTTACCCAGATTTATTTATTTAGACAGAGATCTTAACCCCCCCCCCAATGTTCAGCACAAAGTTACACCGATGCATGTTCAGGATCACAGTGCATAGATTGTAAAGTGTCACATATCCTGACTTACAATTTCTGTAGATATGACACAGTCCTTCAATAGAACAGAAACCCTTTTTTATCGATGGGGAATTTAGTAAGGACTCTCCTGACCCTCCTCCTTTCTGATGTCATGCAATCAGCTCTGTAGTAAGTCTGTGTGTCTGGGTGGTTGTCCTTTTCCTGCTGAATTACTTCAGTGACTGTAATCTATCATGTCCCTGTTAGCCTCACAGTAGTTGTGGAGGACAAATCTGGCATAAATGATAAGGGGAAGGTCATTCAGATTAATGTCCACAATACTCCAAACCATGTTTTCAGTCTGCCAAAAGCACATCCAATGACCAGGGAGAGACTGGTCGTGATTGATGGCGAAAATATCGAAAATATGTGTACCATTGTTACACATCCAGTTCCTCAGGGTGTCTTGGCTGGACTTCAAGGTTCAACGACAACACAAAACGGTTTATGCTATATGGTGATTGACAGCTAGTGGCAGGTCTTATCAGTGGGCCTCTGATCAGGTCCACTGCAGCAGCTATGTAAAAAATGCCTTCTGTAGTACTTGGGACATGTTTTACTTCGACCTCACTGGATACCAACCCTGATGTGCAGGTCATTAGGATCATTTGGATGGTCACTTTGAAACAGCACTATTTAATTAACTAACTACCTAGTGTTATGGAAAACTTGGGTCCACTTGCTACATTTGCAAAACCATCTATCAGGAGCCTTGGTGTTAGTATTGACTCAGCTCTGACTTTGGATGCCCATGTAAAATCTTTGGTTCGCTCCTGTTTTTATCATTTGAGAAACATTGCTAAGCTGAGTCCCATTGTATCGCGCTCCGAATTAGAAATTGTCATTCATGCATTTGTTTCATCTCGTCTGGACTACTGTAATTCTTTGTTTACTTGTTTATGTAAAGCCTCTTTGGATCGTCTGCAAGTTGTTCAGAATGCTGCTGCAAAGCTTCTGACCAAGTCCTCCAAGTTTTCCCATGTCACACCCCTGCTGATTCAGCTGCACTGGCTCCCCGTTAAATTCAGGATCCAGTTTAAGGTTTTGACCTTGACTTTCAGGGCCCTGCATGGACAAGCACCAACATATATAAGTGAACTTTTGCATCCATACATTCCCAGCAGGTCCCTGAGGTCATGTGACCAGGGCTTGCTTGCTGTCCAGCACACGAGGCTGAAAACAAAAGGCGACAAAGCTTTTGGAACTGTGGCCCCCAGATTGTGGAACTCTCTCCCTTTGAGCCTGAGATCTGTGGACTCAGTGGTCGCTTTTAAAAAACAGCTAAAAACCCATCTTTTTAAACTTGCTTTTAGTTGATTTTTATTTTTAGGTTTTAGCTTCTGTGAAGCACTTTGTGATTTTTATCTTGAAAGGTGCTATATAAATAAAGTTTTACTTACTTACTTACTTAATCCTTGTTACAAGTTCTCATCTGTAGGCAAGTGATTACAGACTGTATATAAACGATGGACGTAGTCATCGTGACATCAGCCATGGGCACTTAATCGATATTAAATGAAAACCAACATTCAGAAGATCTAATTGAAGTACTCTTGCCCATCTTTTCTTTCTAAATTCTGTCTCCTTTAAATCATGTAGTGTTTTCCAGTTGAAGTCGGAATTTTCAACTCGTCCACGAACTGGCCAAAAGTCCTGTGATGTCATTTGTTGTGAACACCACAACAATGGAGGACGTTGAGCAATGATATACCTATTGCTTAGTCTATGGCTATTTGTCACATGTGGGGGCCACGCAGCCCGTTCTCACTCCCGAGGCGTAACATGTCGACCTTTTTGTCACGTCCCGCGGCGTTCCTGAGGAACGCGAAAGGAGACCTTCGGCGTTCTTATGGTACGTGGCGGGTTATGGCTGGAATCCAGTGCAATGACGCTCCCGCGGTAATAGACGTTCCAGCCCTGTATTCCAGCCCTAAACCTAACCTTATCCCTAGCCCTGACCATAACCTTATTCCTGACCGTAACCAGGACTTTAATGATGTTAAATAGCGTGTTTCTAAGCGATTTGAAGAAAAAGAGCGAACATGTGTAGATTCAGTCCAGACGGTTCTCATATTTCCTGTTTTTTCCGAGGTCGTCATTTAGGCACGTGGTGGGTAGCCGAAAACGTAATATGGTGACGATTTGTCACCTAGCGTAAAATGTTACGCTTTGGGTGTGCGAACGTGTTGGGCCACGTTGTTATTTATAAAGCCTCGTTGCCAGGTTTAAAAAATATATGTTACTATAAGGTAGACTTGTAGTCAAGACCGCCTAAACCAGGACCAAGACAATACCAAGACAGACCGAGTCAAGACCAAGACAAAGTCGAGACGAGACCAAGATTTTATGCATTGATTAAAGTAAAAACAAAAGGCATTTAATACTATTTTAACCCAAATTGACACCATTAATCAACTGCATAAACCACTTTGAGGGAGGAATGGTTTGCACACTTGATCAATACTCACCCATTGGCTGTGAGCCAGAGAGGGATCTTCCTGAGAAATTGATCAAGTGATTGTATGACTTGCTACTGTTATATAGCAGCAACCTGAAGATCAAGCTGAAAGCATACACTGCTTTACTGTCCATTTAGACTGTAATGGGTTATTTTGTCATACATCACAAAATAACCATGATGTATACTGTCTTCACTAATACCTGAAACCAGAAAATCAAATAATAAACTCTAAATAAATGATACAATTTGAAAAGTTTCTGACATCAGTGGTCATGGAAACCAAAGGCAAGACAACTGGCCTTTTCTTTGGAACCACAGCAGTTGCACCACATTGGTCATTACAAATACTTCCAGTTTATACAGGGCATGAGTTTTTCTTTTTTTTTCTTTTTCCTTTTTGTTCTTTTGCCATCAGAATTATTGTCTAAAGGCCAAGAAAGATGCCCAACGGATTTACTTTACCAAATTGATCATTACTGTATTGGTCCATTCGATTGACCTTTGTCTTTATTGTTTATTTTATTTTCACTTGTTACACACGGGACAAACATGACTGGGGGAAAGAAAGAGAGGTAGGGAAAGAAAAACAGCAGGGAAGAGGAACAAAGGCAAAAAACAAAAACAAACAAACAGACAAAAAATACAAATATCAATCACCTGGATCACCTGTTGAGAAACAAAAAAGAGAACAACAAGCAGAGAGAACAACAAGAGAGCAATATAATAAACAACATCATTGCGATGATCTATGTAAATATAACAGTAAATACTAAATATTGAATATTATTGTGCAGCACATAAGATCGACAGTGCACAGTGTGCTTTGAGTTAGCAGCCAAAAAAGGTGTAGTTTGTGTCAGTGAGCACCTGTGATGATCTGCTAGAGGGTGTGGGGAGCCATAGCCCCATCCTCCAGGGCATGAAGCAGGTATGGAGGAGTTTCAGGTTCCAGACATCCAGAGTCCCTCGGAGCACAAGAGACCAAGGAAGACCAACAGAGGGGCAACCGTGCCACTCTCTCAGAAAGAGCTGAGGAGAGCCCCAGATGAGGGGTCACTCAGCAGCCGCGGAGCAGAAGCCAGAGGGAGTTGCAGTGACGCGCCCGTGAGCTCCGCCGGCAGCCAGCTGTGCCAGAGTGGACCGGGCCCCAAAGGGAGCCCCAGGCTCCACGCCCCGGCAAGCAGCCATTAGGACTGAGCCGGTGCATACCTGAACGCCCATCCCTGGACACTAAGAACCACCAATGCACCGATGTCTGAGGGCATCTGCCACTGGCAGGGGGAGTGGTGGGGGGAGATAGGCCTCCATACCTTGGAGGGCCTGAGATGTCCCCAGAGAGGTGGCGTCTGATACCCAACCTGACATATTGACATAGACAAACAGGCACACACAGACACAAACATCCACTCCCACCCTCATGTTCTCATATGCACTTACTCAACATGTGGAGACAGACAAAAATAGACACTGTACACACAATCACACTCCCCAAGCATACTCTATACCCCAGGTCTAGGTACCTTTGCCCCTGGAGGGGAAACTGCACCCAGACCGAGGTAGTGTTACCCTTTTCCCTGGGGTGGAGAGAAGCAGACCGCCCCGACTCGGCAGCAGCAGGGAGGCCCCACGCTACAGACCCCAATTGAACGGCCAACTCCTCCTCCCAGAACCCCCACCACCACCACACACACACACACACACACACACACACACACAAAACATATTAAGGATTGTACATTAACACAAAACTGTTGTCGGAACCATACCATTTCACCAGAGAAACACACACACACATATGAAGAGAGAGAGAGTATGCATGGTATTCAAACGAATACCAAACAGCCATCATAATTTGTCATACAATGAGAACAGGACAAATCAACAACTGACAATGACTAATTAATATTAAAATCTGTAACATAATGTTTGGAGTTTAGTCTGTTACTGTTGCTGTTTTTACCATTTCTTCTTGGAGCAACTGTAACCCACATTATTGTGTGGATGCTTAAGCATCCACACTATTGAGTTCCTGTTTCTCTTTATTCTTTATTATTGTGTGGATGCTTTAAGCATCCACACTATTGAGTTCCTGTTTCTCTTTATTCTTTATTATTATTATTCTTAGGACTTCCGTACACTTTTCGCCGTTTAACTACTTCCACAATTTTTGTGCTATTTTCACCGTTCAAACTTTAAACTATTCAGCTATTTTTGCTAATTCCTGCTATATCTTTTGGTATTTTTAACTATTATACTTTTTAAAATATTCCACTTTTTTCCTTTAATTTGTCCCATTGAAATGAATGGGAAACTTCAGCAATTCTGCTAAAATTTGCTTGTTTTTGAAACTTAACTACTTCCTCATATTTTCACCTAGAACAACCATTCAAACTTTAAAATGTTCACAAATTATTGGGCTATTCAGGTATGATTCAGCTTTTTCAAATCTTTTACTGTTTTACTTTTATGCCTCTTAAAGTTTTGAGTTGCAAAATTGTGATTTTTCACAAAATACATGTGTTGTTATGGTTGCTATGCTCTTGGCTTCCAGTGTGCCACTGAAGGTTTTGCAATTTTCACTTCATGTCCGAACAACTTCCTGCTACTTGCTCAATTTTCACTCAACTTCCACAAATTATACATCAAAACGTAGGTATTTTTGCTGGCTTTCAGAAAATGTCACCATCATTGTTGTGGGATTTATAGAATTTTTGCAAATCTCCTCAGACTAACACAAGGTCAGAAAACTCTCCATATAAAGTGAATGGAGAGTTTGTTCAAAATCACCGCTGGATTTCTGTAATGAGAGGCATATTCGAATCGTCATATCTCCTTAACGAAGCAAAGTTAAGACATGAGGCTTGTCCCCGAATATCTTCAGACACCCCTGACGCTCACAATTCAAGAATTTCTTTCTCACCTATTACCGTTCTGAAATGAGTTGGACTTGTTTGAGGGTAGGAAATTCGTCCTTCGCTCAGATTTCTTCAGATTTCAAACTGTGGAAATGAACCACTTTTTTCTCTCGTCATAACTTTTTGTTGGATTTCCACAGAGACCTGAAAATTTCCATGATTGTTCACCAAAGCCTGCTGTCTCTTACGGTGAAAGAATGATATCGATACTCCAAACAGATTTCAAGTTACAAAGCGTTGTTCGAGGGCAAGTCAAGGCAGTTTTTGCTTCGCTCTGCTCAGTTATGGTGCATTACAAGTCAAATATCTTTAATAATTCATATTTTAATGATAAATTGTAAACACTGGAAGATTCCCCCATCTCATCTGAACAAAACGGTGTAAGAATGACCGCTCTAGCCCCTACGGTTTGGAAATTATGGTCATTTGTTTGAAGGGGAGTCCTCACTATGAGAAATAGGCTGCAATAATCCTGTGCCTCTCTGTGCTGCGTGTGTAAAAAGAGGCACATGTTTTGGCGGGAAAAAGTACACAGGCTCTCTGATTGGTGGATTCAAATTCAGCAGCTCCCAGGCTGACCTAGAAACTTACTTCTCTCTCCCTGTGCATTTTTTTGCTGATTTTTTCATTTAACAAGTATATTTGAGGGACCCTCAGCATGTTCAGCATTTTTTCAGCTGTCCATTTTGCTTTTCCAATTTTTCTGTTTAACTTATTACTATTGTGCTAAATAATACTATTTCTGCTATTTTATAAGATTTGTGCCTAATATAGTATTTCTGCTAAATTACAATATTTCTGCTTTTTATACTATTTGTGCTAAAACATAGTATTTCTACTAAATGTAGTATTTATGCTTAATCATACTATTTCTGCTTTTTATGGGATTTGTGCCTAATATAGTATTTCTGCTTTTTATAGGATTTTTGCTCAAACATAGTATTTCTACTAAATGTAGTGTTTATGCTTAATCATCCTATTTCTGCTTTTTATAGGATTTGTGCTTAATATAGTATTTCTGCTAAATTATAGTATTTCTGCTTTTTATAGTATTTGTGCTAAAACATAGTATTTCTACTAAATGTAGTATTTATGCTTAATCATAGTATTTCTATATATTTCTGCCAGGTCCCCAGGCAGCCAATCCTCTGTGAGGACTGAGACATTCAAATTTTCAAATCAGGGACTGCACGGCTTCCCAGCCAATCATATATGTGTCCTGAGGCATTCAAATTTGCATATTGGGGCCTTCATGGCTTCTAAGCCAGCCAATCATATCTGAGGGCTGAGGAATTCAAATCCACAAATCAGGGCCTGCACAGCTTCCCAGCCAGCCAATCATGTATGTGGGCTCCAGGTATTCAAATTTGCATATTGGGGAATTCGTGGCTTCTAAGTCAACAAGTCATCCATGTCATATATCTCTAAAAATTCATATTTTAATGATAAATTGTCAACACTTGAAGATTCCCCCATCTCTTCTGAACAAAACGGTGTAAGAATGACCGCTCTAGCCCCTATGGTTAGGAAATTATGGTCATTTATTTGAGGGGAATCCTCACTATGTGAAATAAACTGAAAGAAGCAGGTCTATGTCTCTGTGCTGCGTGTGTAAAAAGATGCACCTGTTTTGGCGGGAAAACGTAAACAGCCTCTCTGATTGGTGGATTCAAATTCAGCAGCTCCCAGGCTGACCTAGAAACTTACTTCTCTCTCCCTGTGTGTGTGTGTGTGTGTGTGTGTGTGTGTGTGTGTGTGTGTGTGTGTGTGTGTTTAGTGGGAGAGAGAGGACCCTGCCCTTATTTGACAGCATGTCATTGTAGGATTTAAATTGAACATAGTTAGACTGGTTGACTGGATTAGAGCCTGTGTTTGTGTGTCCCTCTGTGCATTTGTGTTTCAATAAGTTATTACTATTCTGCTAAATCATAGTATTTCTGGTACTTTTCGGTACTTGTGCTAAATACAGTATTTCTGCTAAATCATACTATTTCTGCTTTTCATAAGATTTGTGCCTAATATAGTATTTCTGCTAAATTATAGTATTTGTTCTTTTTATAGGATTTGTGCCTAACATAGTATTTCTGCTAAATTATAGTATTTCTGCTTTTTATACTATTTGTGCCTAATATAGTATTTCTGCTTTTTATAGGATTTGTGCCTAATATAGTATTTCTGCTTTTTATAGGATTTGTACCTAATATAGTATTTATGCTTTTTATAGGATTTGTGCTTAATATAGTATTTCTGCTAAATTATAGTATTTCTGCTTTTTATAGTATTTGTGCTAAAACATAGTATTTCTACTAAATGTAGTATTTATGCTTAATCATAGTATTTCTATATATTTCTGCCAGGTCCCCAGGCAGCCAATCCTCTGTGAGGACTGAGAAATTCAAATTTTCAAATCAGGGCCTGCACGGCTTCCAAGCCAAACATATATGTGTCCTGAGGCATTCAAATTTGCATATTGGGGCCTTCATGGCTTCTAAGCCAGCCAATCATATCAGGGCTGAGGAATTCAAATCCACAAATCAGGGCCTGCACGGCTTCCCAGCCAGCCAATCATATATGTGGCCTCAGCCATTCAAATTTGCATATTGGGGAATTCGTGGCTTCTAAGTCAATAAGTCATCCATGTCATATATCTCTAAAAATTCATATTTTAATGATAAATTGTCAACACTTGAAGATTCCCCAATCACTTCTGAACAAAACGGTGTAAGAATGACCGCTCTATCCCCTACAGTTAGGAAATTATGGTCATTTGTTTGAGGGGAGTCCTCACTATGAGAAATAGACTGCAATAATCCTGTGTCTCTCTGTGCTGCGTGTGTAAACAGAAAAACCTGTTTTGGCGGGAAAAAGTACACAGCCACTCTGATTGGTGGATTCAAATTCAGCAGCTCTCTCCCTCTTTTTGTTTGTGTGTGCGTGTGTGTGTGTGTGTGTGTGTGTGACAGAGAGAGAGAGAGAGAGAAAGCCTTTTAATGGGATGATCTCATTGTAAGATTCAAATTCAATATATTTAGACTGGTTGACTGAATTGGATCTTGTGTGTGTGTCTCTCTGTGCATGTGTGTTTCCTCATGTGTACATATTTATAATTGTGTGGCTGTCATAAATTTTTTTGCAGATTTTTGTCATTTAACAAGTATATTTGAGGGAACCTCAGCATGTTCAGCATTTTTTCAGCTGTCCATTTTGCCTTTCCGATTTTTCTGTTTAACTTATTACTATTGTGCTAAATCATACCATTTCTGCTATTTTATAAGATTTGTGCTTAATATACTATTTCTGCTTTTATAGGATTTGTGCTTAATATACTATTTCTGCTTTTTATAAGATTTGTGCTTAATATAGTATTTCTACTAAATGTAGTATTTATGCTTAATTATAGTATTTCTGCTTTTTATAAGATTTGTGCTTAATATAGTATTTCTGCTAAATGTAGTATTTATGCTTAATCATACTATTTCTGCTTTTCATAGGATTTGTGCTTAATATAGTATTTCTGCTTTTTATGGGATTTTTGCTAAAACAAAGTATTTCTACTAAATGTAGTATTTATGCTTAATCATACCATTTCTGCTTTTTATAGGATTTGTGCTTAATATAGTATTTCTGCTAAATTATAGTATTTCTGCCAAATTATAATATTTGTGCTAAAACATAGTCTTAATTTAAAATTACAATATTCATAGTTCATCACAGTGTCTCTGGTAAATCACAATATTTCTGCTCTGTTGTACTATTTTTCTAAATCATAGTGTTTCTGTAATGTTTAAGTATTTTTGGCTAAATATATTCTTTCTGTTATCTTATACTATTTCTCCTAAATTCTTGTATTTTTGAGAAGTTATCATGTTTCTGGTAAGTTACAATATTTCTGCTAAATTCTGCTATGTTATTGTATTTCTGCCAAGTATTATGTTTCCTCTAAGATATTGCAGTTCTGCTAAGTTATTCCATTTTAGCAAACTTCTTTTGCTTCTGCAAAGATTTTACAATTTCTGCAACTTTTCAGCTTTTTCAGCTACTTTTTGCATGCAGCTTCAGCTTTAAGCATCCACACTGCATTTTCGCAGGAAATGCAAATTTTTCTAGTTATTATTATTATTCTAGTTGCTTCCGTACACTTTTCGCCGTTAAACTACTTCCACAATTTTCAGCCGATTTTCACCGTTCAAATTTTAAACTATTCAGCTATTTTTGCTAATTCCTGCTATGATTTTTGCTATTTTTAACTATTATACTTTTTAAAATATTCCACTTTTTTCCTTTAATTTGTCCCATTGAAATGAATGGGAAACTTCAGCAATTCTGCTAAAATTTGCTTGTTTTTGAAACTTAACTACTTCCTCATATTTTCACCTAGAACAACCATTCAAACTTTAAAATGTTCACAAATTATTGGGCTATTCAGGTATGATTCAGCTTTTTCAAATCTTTTACTGTTTTACTTTTATGCCTCTTAAAGTTTTGAGTTGCAAAATTGTGATTTTTCACAAAATACATGTGTTGTTATGGTTGCTATGCTCTTGGCTTCCAGTGTGCCACTGAAGGTTTTGCAATTTTCACTTCATGTCCGAACAACTTCCTGCTACTTGCTCAATTTTCACTCAACTTCCACAAATTATACATCAAAACGTAGGTATTTTTGCTGGCTTTCAGAAAATGTCACCATCATTGTTGTGGGATTTATAGAATTTTTGCAAATCTCCTCAGACTAACACAAGGTCAGAAAACTCTCCATATAAAGTGAATGGAGAGCTTGTTCAAAATCACCGCTGGATTTCTGTAATGAGAGGCATATTCGAATCGTCATATCTCCTTAACGAAGCAAAGTTAAGACATGAGGCTTGTCCCCGAATATCTTCAGACACCCCTGACGCTCACAATTCAAGAATTTCTTTCTCACCTATTACCGTTCTGAAATGAGTTGGACTTGTTTGAGGGTAGGAAATTCGTCCTTCGCTCAGATTTCTTCAGATTTCAAACTGTGGAAATGAACCACTTTTTTCTCTCGTCATAACTTTTTGTTGGATTTCCACAGAGACCTGAAAATTTCCATGATTGTTCACCAAAGCCTGCTGTCTCTTACGGTGAAAGAATGATATCGATACTCCAAATAGATTTCGAGTTAGAAAGCGTTGTTTGAGGGCAAGTCAAGGCAGTTTTAGCTTCGCTCTACTCAGTTATGGTGCATTAGAAGTCAAATATCTTTAATAATTCATATTTTAATGATAAATTGTAAACACTGGAAGATTCCCCCATCTCTTCTGAACAAAACGGTGTAAGAATGACCGCTCTAGCCCCTACGGTTTGGAAATTATGGTCATTTGTTTGAGGGGAGTCCTCACTATGAGAAATAGGCTGCAATAATCCTGTGCCTCTCTGTGCTGCGTGTGTAAAAAGAGGCACATGTTTTGGCGGGAAAAAGTACACAGGCTCTCTGATTGGTGGATTCAAATTCAGCAGCTCCCAGGCTGACCTAGAAACTTACTTCTCTCTCCCTGTGCATTTTTTTTTGCTGATTTTTTCATTTAACAAGTATATTTGAGGGACCCTCAGCATGTTCAGCATTTTTTCAGCTGTCCATTTTGCTTTTCCAATTTTTCTGTTTAACTTATTACTATTGTGCTAAATAATACTATTTCTGCTATTTTATAAGATTTGTGCCTAATATAGTATTTCTGCTAAATTACAATATTTCTGCTTTTTATACTATTTGTGCTAAAACATAGTATTTCTACTAAATGTAGTATTTATGCTTAATCATACTATTTCTGCTTTTTATGGGATTTGTGCCTAATATAGTATTTCTGCTTTTTATAGGATTTTTGCTCAAACATAGTATTTCTACTAAATGTAGTGTTTATGCTTAATCATCCTATTTCTGCTTTTTATAGGATTTGTGCTTAATATAGTATTTCTGCTAAATTATAGTATTTCTGCTTTTTATAGTATTTGTGCTAAAACATAGTATTTCTACTAAATGTAGTATTTATGCTTAATAATAGTATTTCTATATATTTCTGCCAGGTCCCCAGGCAGCCAATCCTCTGTGAGGACTGAGAAATTCAAATTTTCAAATCAGGGCCTGCACGGCTTCCCAGCCAATCATATATGTGTCCTGAGGCATTCAAATTTGCATATTGGGGCCTTCATGGCTTCTAAGCCAGCCAATCATATCTGAGGGCTGAGGAATTCAAATCCACAAATCAGGGCCTGCACGGCTTCCCAGCCAGCCAATCATATATGTGGTCTCAGGCATTCATATTTGCATATTGGGGAATTCGTGGCTTCTAAGTCAACAAGTCATCCATGTCATATATCTCTAAAAATTCACATTTTAATGATAAATTGTTAACACTGGAAGATTCCCCCATCTCTTCTGAACAAAACAGTGTAAGAATGACCGCTCTAGCCCCTACGGTTAGGAAATTATGGTCATTTGTTTGAGGGGAGTCCTCACTATGAGAAATAGACTGCAATAATCCTGTGCCTCTCTGTGCTGCTGCGTGTGTAAAAAGATGCACCTGTTTTGGCGGGAAAACGTAAACAGCCACTCTGATTGGTGGATTTAAATTTGGCAGCTCTCTCCCTCTGTGTGTGTGTGTGTGTGTGTGTGTGTGTGTGTGTGTGTGTGTGTGTGTGTGTGTGTGTGTGTTTAGTGGGAGAGAGAGGACCCTGCCCTTATTTGGCAGCATGTCATTGTAGGATTTAAATTGAATATAGTTAGACTGGTTGACTGGATTAGAGCCTGTGTTTGTGTGTCCCTCTGTGCATTTGTGTTTCAATAAGTTATTACTATTCTGCTAAATCATAGTATTTCTGGTACTTTTCGGTACTTGTGCTAAATACAGTATTTCTGCTAAATCATACTATTTCTGCTTTTCATAGGATTTATGCCTAATATAGTATTTCTGCTAAATTATAGTATTTCTGCTTTTTATAGGATTTGTGCTTAACATAGTATTTCTGCTAAATTATAGTATTTCTGCTTTTTATACTATTTGTTCTAAATTATAGTATTTCTGCTTTTTATAGGATTTGTGCTTAATATAGTATTTCTGCTAAATTATAGTTTTTCTTCTTTTTATAATATTTGTGCTAAAACATAGTATTTCTACTAAATGTAGTATTTATGCTTAATAATAGTATTTCTATATATTTCTGCCAGGTCCCCAGGCAGCCAATCCTCTGTGAGGACTGAGACATTCAAATTTTCAAATCAGGGCCTGCACAGTTTCCCAGCCAATCAAATAAGTGTCCTGAGGCATTCAAATTTGCATATTGGGGCCTTCGTGGTTTCTAAGCCAGCCAATCATATCTGAGGGCTGAGGAATTCAAATCCACAAATCAGGGCCTGCACGGCTTCCCAGCCAGCCAATCACATAAGTGGTCTCAGGCATTCAAATTTGCATATTGGGGAATTCGTGGCTTCTAAGTCAACAAGTCATCCATGTCATATATCTCTAAAAATTCATATTTTAATATTAAATTGTCAACACTTGAAGATTCCCCCATCTCTTCTGAACAAAACGGTGTAAGAATGACCGTTCTAGCCCCTACGGTTAGGAAATTACGGTCATTTGTTTGAGGGGAGTCGTCACTATGAGAAATAGACTGCAAAAATCCTGTGTCTCTCTGTGCTGCTGCGTGTGTAAACAGATGCACCTGTTTTGGTGGGGAAAAGTGCACAGCCTCTCTGATTGGTGGATTCAAATTCACCAGCTCCCAGGCTGACCTAGAAACTTACTTCTCTCTCCCTGTGTGTGTGTGTGTGTGTGTGTGTGTGTGTGTGTGTGTGTGTGTGTGTGTGACAGAGAGAGAGAGAGAGAGAAAGGCTTTTAATGGGATGATCTCATTGTAAGATTCATATTCAATATATTTAGACTGGGTGACTGAATTGGATCTTGTGTGTGTCTCTCTCTGTGCATGTGTATTTCCTTATGTGTACATATTTGTGATTGTGTGGCTGTTATATATATTTTTTTGCCGATTTTTTTCATTTAACAAGTATATTTGAGGGACCCTCCACATGTTCAGCATTTTTTCAGCTGTCCATTTTGCTTTTCCAATTTTTATGTTTAACTTATTACTATTGTGCTAAATCAGACTATTTCTGCTATTTTACAAGATTTGTGCTTAATATAGTATTTCTGCTTTTTATAGGATTTGTGCTTAATATAGTATTTCTGCTTTTTATAGGATTTGTGCTTAATATAGTATTTCTGCTTTTTATAGGATTTGTGCTTAATATACTATTTCTGCTTTTTATAGGATTTGTGCTTAATATAGTATTTCTGCTAAATTTAGTATTTCTGATTAATTATAGTTTTTCTACTAAATCATAGTACAGTATTTCTGCTTTTTATGGGATTTGTGCTAAAACAAAGTATTTCTACTAAATGTAGTATTTATGCTTAATCATACCATTTCTGCTTTTTATAGGATTTGTGCTTAATATAGTATTTCTGCTAAATTATAGTATTTCTGCCAAATTATAATATTTGTGCTAAAACATAGTCTTAATTTAAAATTACAATATTCATAGTTCATCACAGTGTCTCTGGTAAATCACAATATTTCTGCTCTGTTGTACTATTTTTCTAAATCATAGTGTTTCTGTAATGTTTAAGTATTTTTGGCTAAATATATTCTTTCTGTTATCTTATACTATTTCTCCTAAATTCTTGTATTTTTGAGAAGTTATCATGTTTCTGGTAAGTTACAATATTTCTGCTAAATTCTGCTATGCTATTGTATCTCTGCCAAGTATTATGTTTCCTCTAAGATATTGCAGTTCTGCTAAGTTATTCCATTTTAGCAAAGTTCCTTTGCTTCTGCAAAGTTTTTACAATTTCTGCAACTTTTCAGCTTTTTCAGCTACTTTTTGCATACAGCTTCAGCTTTAAGCATCCACACTGCATTTTCGCAGGAAATGCAAATTTTTCTAGTTTCCTTAGGGATTAATAAAGTATTCTGATTCTGATTGTTTCAGGATGACCTGCCATCATCCAATCACACGTCTGCTTACCTGCATCTGTTGCTCGCTTCTCCTCGTCTTCTTTTCTCTTTTTTCTAAACTGAGCACCTGATGGCTTTGAACTTTTCTTGTCCATCTTGGTTTTAATTTTGCACTCCAGTATGAACAATCATCCCCCAACTCGAGGATCACCACAACATGATCTAACAGACCTACACCTTAGTTCACAGATTCACTTTGTTTATTCCTGGGATTTCACACAACCCAGGATTCAAATCATGAATACATAATGGGCTTGGATTTACAACATTATGAATGAAATGTGCTCTACTTGGAAGCAGCAGGTCTTCCTCCCCTTTCGACGGGTTGTGTGTGAGACTTTAAATCATCAAATAAATATAAATTTTAAATTGTTATTGATCCTTTACCCCGAGTCCTAAAGTGTATATTTATTTTCTTACTCCTCTTATATATACTGTTGGTTTACTTGCACTGCTGTAACTGGAGCCTCGTCGTCTCGTCTCTCTATATCCTGGACTGCATGTAGTGGAGATGACAATAAAGTTTACTTTGACTTCAGCAGCGAGCATGCGCACCGAGGGCTCTCGCGCTCACTTTTCGGGTATAGAATTTCGAAAAAGACATCGGTGCAAATTATAAGTCTGTATTATAATGTCTGGTGTTTTCGTGTTTGTATTTATTTTCTTTTATTTTGCGAGTTGGTTATTAGACGCTGCCACAGCCGGTCAGAGACTCCCCCGCCGCCCCGCCCTCTCCTCCCTGAGCCGCAAGCAGCAGGCGCACCTCGCAAACGGAGGGCGCCCTTACTCCCAGCAAATGGGTGATAGAAAACCGATCGGTGCCTGTGACATCCCCGCTATGCGCTGGCATGACGTCGGGCAGCATGAGTGCGAGTAAATGGGCGTAATGCCGCCCCCCACCACAATGCCGCCGCGGGCAAGCGCCCGTGTCGCCCTTATCAAAAACCGCTGCTGCCATAATGTGGATCCGAAGGTCCACAATTGGCCTACCTGGGGTTGAAAGTCTCGATAAATGCAGAGCGTTTCGGCGGGTACACCGGCTTCCGCGAGTGTGCCGCTTATTTTGAGCGATGAAAAGATAATAAAATATAATTTTATTTTTATATTTCAATATCACAATAATCTTCCAATTTAGAACTACAAGTTAAAAAAGAACTAACATAAATAAATTACACTTCAGCTAAATACTTTAATTTATTTCCCCAAACCACGCGGAGCCGCAGCTTGCTGACCCCTGATCTAACGTAGGTGTTTTTGTTCAGTTATCCGTGAGACCGGGCAGCACGGTGGCGCAGTGATTAGCTCTCTTGTCTCACAGCAACGTGCTGAGTTCAACTGCACCACCTGATCGGGCCTGTGGGGGGTTTGCATGTTCGCCCCGTGTTTGCGTGGGTTCTCCCGCTTCCTCTCACAGTTTAAGGTCCATATGCAGTTAGTTAGCGGTGTTAGGTTAATCTAAATTGCCCATAGGTGTGAATGTGAATGGTTGTCTGTGTCGGGCTGGTGACCTGTCCAGGGTGTAAACCACGCCCCCTTTGCTTGACGCACAGATGTGTAAAATAACTAATCGTCGGTGATGAGCAGATGAAGCCTCATAAAGCCTTGAAGCTTTCCATTCAGTTGCTTCAAACAAAGGCTCATTTCTCGAGCTTCATGTGCGCACAAAGCCCCCTGCTGGTCAAAGTCTTTATTGTCGTTTAAATTGTCCGTGATTGCCTCTTGCAACAGTGTAGGCATGGAATGGAAATACAAACACCTTAATTTGATTTTGTGTGGTGAATTCATTCATCTAATGTGTTTTTGATGAACATGTGGATAATGGAAATAAAGCCCTATCAGTGTTAGAATGCATGGCAATAGGATTTCAGTCAATGTTTGATTAAATGTAATAATGAAATGTTAAAACTGTTCCAGTGGTTTCAAAAGACAGTGACTGTGCGTATGAGTACTGGGGTGATGGTAACTTTAGTCATTTTATTAAGAAATAAATATTTTTCTCGCCGTGCTTGGACTCAGTTGATTGATGTTTTTAGAAATAACCTTTCTGGCTCTGGAGAAAACCCTTGCACATGGTGCCAGGAGGCAGGGTTAAACAGGTTAGTTGTACTGCTACACTTGAGAAGGTTCCTCCACCTAACAAATCCCACTTTAAGCCTCGGTGCCACCGCTGCCAAAACATTCACAGCATAATCAGTTGTGCAATCTAATAAAACAGCAAGCAGAGCAGGTGCAGGCTCAGCCAGCATTTTCATATTTTCATCTCTGGGGATTTCTGGATGTGATATATTTAACCAGTTGTTGTGCCAACAGCACCTTCAGTTTTCATTAGTATTTGACTCCTCCCATAGATATTTATTTGTTTGTATTGTATTTGTATTTTTTGTATTTCCTTCTGATATCTGTACCTGAGCTGAGGTAACGCAAAAATTTCCCCGTCGTGGGATCAATAAAGTCTTATTTTATATTGACAGTTGACACTGTCACACACTCCTGACACCTTTTAATTCTGCTGCTTTTTGTTCTTAGTAATATATCTGAATATACTTGAATCAAGATATAGGCCTGTGTTCCTGAACTCACAGTACACACACTACTAACATATGATTTATAAAATATGATCCTGGAAGAGAATATAAAGTATTCAAAATAGGTCAACCTTAAACATAACAAAGTCCAGCAGGAAAGGAAGCTGAGAGATTACTGAAAGAGAAGTAAAGAAAAACACAGTGTAATCAGAATCAGAATACTTTATTGATCCCTGGGGGAAATTATTTTTTGTTACAGTGCTCCATTTTAAACCAACATTAAGACAAGACAGACAATACACTAACTAAGAATAGTACAATATATACATATACATACATAAGTCACTCATAAATAAATAGTTGGAAAAGAAACATGTGTAGCTGTAGCAGCAAACAGTGTGTTAAGTGGATGCGTTGTACAGGGAGATGGCCACAGGCAGGAATGATTTCCTGTGTCGTTCAGTGGTGCTTTTCGGTAATCTCAGTCTCTCACTGAACGAGCTCCTGTGACTGACCAACATGTCATGGAGTGGGTGGGAGGTGTTATCCAACATTGTCTTTATCTTGGACAGCATCCACCTCTCCGACACCACCTTGAGGGAGTCCAGCTCCATCCCCACAACATTGCTGAATGAATGAAGGCAGCATGGTGTTAAATAAGGTGTTTGATCATTCTGGTTTATCAAACGTAGAGTACTTGCTACTTTTTCAGTTACTAATAGTTTTTATTGAACATTGCAATGAGCAAAGCTGCTGAAATAAACAACAGAGAGCATCAGTTCAGGCTTACGTTTTTCTTTTACAATATTAATTCATCCATCCATCCATTCGCTTCCGCTTATCCTTTTCAGGGTCGCGGAGGGCGCTGGAGCCTATCCCAGCTGTCATAGAGCGAGAGGCGGGGTACACCCTGGACAGGTCGCCAGTCTGTCGCAGGGCCAACACACAGGGACAGACAACCATTCACACTCACATTCACTCGCACATTCACACCTAGTGGCAATTTGGATTATCCAATTAACCTATCCCCACAAATATTAATTCATTTAACATTTATTTTTACTTCTGGTAGTTTATGCACAGTTTTCCAGTACTACAGTTTTATGTGTAATGAAGTGTTTTGTTTTCATGCTGTTGTATAAATTTCTCCACCACATTAAAGACAAACTGATAAGCATGTTTTGATGGACTGCTGTGTTATAGAGGCAGACCTCATGTCAATGTCAATAATAACCAGTGATTATAACGAAAACTTTCGAGAAAACCATCAATTGTTTATTGTTTCTGCACAACACTGACCTAAAGGGGGCAGCAACACATGTTTAATGCGTATGGCCTGCCGAGAAACTCAGAAGAAGAAGAAGAACAAGCTAACATTGGCTTGTGCTAATGCGTCTCTGGCTGTGTTTAGTACATTTTCTGTGGAGACAGGATGGCTGAGAAGAAGCTTCACGGAGACTTTAGTAGAAACATACTGGTAGGTTAGAACCACCGTGTCAGGCCTTGATAAAGGGGCCAGGTTGTGACTGCGAACCCATTGTGTGGAGTACGGTCTTAGCAGCGGCTGTGCTATCTACTAAGCTAGCTTAAACGAAGGCTTCTTTTAACTTTAAAGTATAATTTAACGAACCTGCCAGTCGTAAAATAACCCGAGTGGTAGCCATCACATTTAAATGGAAGAAAATAAATAATGTGTTCTTTTATTTTTATTAAAAGGTCTATTTGTTTTTCTTATGTTTACCACCAAACATGAATATTCGTGCATGTTGATGACGTAGCGTCCCTGAGTGCACAGTAATTATTGGTTTTACATCCTCACTTCAAACACGCAGCAGGTCTTGAACATAATTGGTATTAGCTTAAAGTGTCCTCAAAGTAGGTCGTGTGGTATGAGTCTCCTACTCCAGTTTACCCATCTTCCCTCATAATGTGTCCAGAACTGAGGTCCCCGCTCGGGATATAGAAGCTCCAGACTTCACGTGGGAGGATATGATACAGCAGTAATGGGTCCAAGGAAGAAGTCTAATAAATTCCACGCTTTGGTGGGCAGCAGTGGGGAAGATCTTGTGCAAAGACTCAGTGAGCCCAAAGACTACATCAATGAGCTGTCCCATGAAGTCCTCTGTCATATATTCAGGTATGCTGCGCTCAGGCTACACTTATCATTTGTCGTATTTACTATGCGTTGTAGAGACCAGTGTGTTGGCTCATTATGCCAGTCAGTATTGGTACCTTTGACTGCCACACACCCACTGGAAAACAAGATAACGTTTGGTCCATGATGGTGACTGTATGTCAAAGAGAACAAGACTGTGGACAAGAATGGACGTAGACTGGGTGGAAAGAGAAGAATGTAACCTGTTAATGTTGCGTAGATGGAAATAGGCAGAACGGTACACCTACGGCTTCCGTTAGGCAAAGTCAAGCTGTATAATTCAAGCACGGTCTGAGACTAAGTCAGCAGCTCATCTGCATATGTTATTACAGCTCTTACTTCTGGAGCCTTACTGCAGATTTCTCGCTGTGTAAAACAAACCGCGGTGGCTGGAACAGCTGCAAAGTTCGCTTTTCTTTTCTTCATGTCGGAGTTTGTTGAGCGGAAGCTTTGATGAAGGACTCCCGCTCGCTTTTCCCAGTAAAAGTTTTAATGGTGATCACAGGAACAGCTTCTGAGATTTTAAACATCGTTGTCTTGTTTGTAGGTACCTGCCCATGAAGGATATCATGTGTATGGAATGTTTATCTAGAAAGCTTCGAGAAGCAGTAACTCTGTACCTGCGAGTGGTCAAGGTGGTGGACCTGTGTGCTGGTCACTGGTGGGAGTATATGCCTTCAGGTACAGTACAACCAGTCTGCCTTTCACCAACATACAACAAAGAGCGTGCTATGGTACCCTTTTTTTGGCATTGCCGTTCCCAAATATGAATTCTGATGTTGTCAGTTTTAATAATGAATGTATCGAGCCTAAGCTCCAGGTCAGGCTGAGAGTTTAGTGGTGTTTTTACTGGCCTGCAAAAATCTTTTATTTTTATATCTTAAAATTTTAAGATATTTACTTAATAACAGTAACTCTATAAAATAATGGTCCTGAATGTTACAAACGGCCCATGTTTCCTTTTAGACTCACTCCTGTTTTGCTGTGTAACTTCTGGTGATGTTTCAGGTCATATTTATGCAGAGTGTTTTTCACCTCCAAGTAAGTTTTAACACCAAAACACAAAGAGCTTTGGTTAGCAGGAGGTCCTGGACGTGTCTAAGTCATACTCTGACAGTGCAATAACATGTGGAGACCCTTAAACACAGAACGGGATAGAGATGCATGTTCAAGCCTTGCAACTTTAAAACTAAAATGAGCAAAAATATCTTTGCTCATATTTCTAATACAGTGGAACGCCGACTTACGAAATGAATTCGTTCCCGAGGGTCTTTCGTTAGTCGAAGCACCCATCGCTCCTTTGGAGTGAACGACAGGCTTTAGGCTACTTGCTAACTGCAACAACAATACGTCGTTCAAGTGGAACAGCAAAGCGCAAATACGAAAGCCAAGAGGGCTGTCACATGATTCAGAAGGCATTGTGGGCTCAGCCAATCAGAGCCGGCGGATTTTGTTACGCAGGCCCGTAACACGGGCAGAAATATTGGCGTTCAGTCCCTGCATAACTTGAATTTTTCGTTAAATGGGGCATTTGTAAGTCAGGGTTCCACTGTACTTTTAACGACTTAGGTTTTTTTCACCTTCTGTTTATATGTGTGTAAATGCGTCCATAGTAACCGGTTTATGCTGCAACCCCCGGGCTTTTGAAACATTGAAAAAAAGGGATTTATTTATGTTTGTTGTGCTTTATCTTTAGGCTTTACAGATAGCAGCTTTTTGCTCCTATTGAAGAAGATGCCAGATCTGGAGCAGCTGTATGGTCTCCACCCACGATACCTGGAAAGGAGACGAATCCGTGGTTTTGAGGCGTTCAGTATTCCAGGAGTCCTGGAGGCTCTGCAAGCCTGCCCAAATCTGCTGGTGGGTAAACAGTATGTGACTGATCTGCTGTGTATTAAATAATTAACACGTGTTTTATGTTCTTTATTTGTTGCTACATTCTCTGACCTGGCAGACTGATGATATGTGTAAAGGCCCTTTGCTGTAGCTAGCGCACGCCGGGTCCCATTTGAAAGAGCCTTAAGGTGTAATCGTTGAGTTACGTTTGCAGTTACCTTCGCTGATGTCATTTCAGGGCGTTGAGACTTCCCACCTGGAGCTGGTGGAAGCCATTTGGAACTACATGCCCCAGGTTCACATTCTCGGAAAGTTCCGCAACCGTAACGGAGCGTTTCCCATTCCCGCTGAGAACAAACTCACCGTCCCCATAAATGCCAAGATCCAGACCCTCCATCTGGTGGGTGAGTACAACATAATGACACAGACTTGGTCCAAATACATCAGAGCTACTATCCAAAATTCTGGATGTAAGTCGGCGTCGTGTCTGCTGTTGTGTAGATGTGTGGTTGTTAAAAAGAACAGAAGGATAATCTTAAGGTCTAAAGTATCTGTGTCCTTTTATATTTACCAACCCAGGTGTGAATGTTCCCGAGATCCCCTGCGTGTCCATGCTACGGCACCTTTACCTGAAGTGGGTCCGCCTTACCAAACCACAGCCGTTTAAGGACTTTCTGTGTGTGAGCCTAAGGACCTTTGTTATGCGCAACTGTGCAGGGCCGACCAACTCTCTCAAATACGTTCCCCTGATTACCGGCTTGGCTTCAGCCCGGAACCTCGAGCAGCTGGAGCTGGTACGAGTTCCCTTCTTGGGAGGGCTGATTCAGCACGTGGTGGAGGACAGCTGGAGATCAGGTGAGCAGCTGTTTGTAGACACTGCTGCACTTTCAGTGCATCTTTAAATCACACTGTTGTTCAGTAGGATTGATTCATGCATGGCTTTGCTGTTGTTGTTTTAATGCCTGCGTGTTAGAATTTACATGTTCATGAGTGTCACATGGAAATGAATCACATTACCTGGAAACAATCGTTAACCCTTTAAAACCAGAACCATGAAATTACTACCAGAAATCTTTATTTTTTGATGATGGAGTGTTTGTTGAACCTTTAGACAAAATATATATAGAAATATGTCACATTTTAATCTGCATATATGAGTATTTGTATCACATTTGCTCCATAAGCGATATTTTTGCAGTGGCGTCATTAAAAATGTTTTTTTGAGGGTAAAATAAAAAAGCTACACTGACGATGCAGAAGTCTCAAAAACACATGGATCACATACGATACGCTCGGCTTTGAAGGGTTAAACTTGCGGCCCACGTCACCCCTACTGTGGCGTGAAGAATGTAACGCAGTTTGGACCCCGAGGTGACTTTTGTCGTTCGATTGAATATGGTGACAATACGAGCAGAGAGTCCCAACATGCTGAGGTTGTGTTCGCTCAGTGACACACTAGTGCGCACACTTATGTCTGCAGTTTTATTTAGTTAAACACCACACAGTGACAGAGCTGCTGCCACATGTCTGCACAGGCAGAGAGCACCAGTGTGTTCATTGGGTCGTTCAATGAAAGGCTCCAGTTAACAGGGAGGAAAAAGATGTCTTGTTATACAATATTTGAAATTTAAAACAAAACATTTTCAGAAATCTTTGTTTTCTTGTTTGTTTTCGTGCTGCTTGAACAGTAAAGTGACCGCGACCCTGACGCAGCTTGTTTTCGTCTGTGTTTTATAGCAAAGAGTCTTTCAGGTGTTTTCACTCGTTTGTGTCCGAGCTGTTCAAGAGTCTGTGGATTTACATGACGTGTCCCTACGTTTGTCTTCAGCACTTCAAACACTACTTCACTTCTGTACTGTAGTAATATTTTGCTGTTTGTTTTGATGTTGACGGCGTATCCAGGAGGATTTCGGAACCTCCACACCATTGCGTTTGGAGCCTGTAAGAATGCCCTGGAGGTGGACTTGGGCTACCTCATCATAACTGCTGCTCGCAGGTACCTGCTTACGAACAGTGCTGTGTGAGAGGGATTACAGAATCAGGACATTCTGCTGCATATTTCATAGCTTCAGTGTTCAGATGTGGTTAAAACATAAACAGTAGAGTAAGACGCCAGAAATAACTCAGAATAATATGTGCATCAGGGCAGTGACATTAACAGGTTTGTGACACATTTGACACGATTGGATTATTTGATGTTTGCATGAAGATGCAGGCGTTGCTGAAATTCTCACTTCCTTCTGTGTTTTGTATCAGGCTTCACGAGCTGCGTATCCAGCCTTCACTGACGAAAGATGGAGTCTTCTCAGCTCTCAAGATGGCTGAGCTGGAGTTTCCCCAGTTTGAGACTCTTCATCTGGGTTATGTGGATGAGTTTCTGCTGCAGTGTTAGTGCTTCCTCTCAAATATCTTTTGCTTTGATGAAAAGGCGATAAGCAGCTGACGAAGCCTTAAACCAAGAGGAGAATGAATAGTAACTCTGTAATAAAGCCCCATGTTCAGTACACTGATGATGGAAACGAGGCTTTTCCTGCTTTTATTTAAACTCAGGTAAAATGAGCCATTCGGAGCTGGTGAAATATGGGCTGGCGGATGTTATCGAGAACCCAGGAATCATCACTGATATTGGGATCAAGGTGGTGAATGAGGTGTTCACCAATATTAAATACCTGCTAATCTACAACTGTCCTCACCTCCACAACCCTCACCACTGGATTACTGGTACATTTTTGGTTTTGGTGAATAATAACAAAGCAGCAGAGACAAATGCAGCCTTTATTATGCTGCAGTGTTTTTCCCTCTCACATCATTGGAAAAGTATAGTGTTGTCATGCATTTGGACCATGCTGTCCCCGTTTCTGTCTGCAGATCAGTCCAGATGGAGCCGTCTGGTTGATCTCACTCTGGTTCGCTGTCACGCCATCAAGCTGGAGTCTTTTTCCCAGTTTGTAGAGTTGCTGCCCAGTCTGGAGTTCATCTGTCTGGACCAAATGTTTCGAGAACCACCCAAGGTACGTTTGTTATGGTCGCTTTCTCGAAACGAATCATCCCAGAGACGCGTCGTCTTCAAAGGGAGCAGATTTCAAAAGAACTGCATGGCAAGTGTGTCAGGCTCTTTACAGAGGATCCTGCACTGGTGCATTCATGCAGTGCATCAGTGTGACTGCCGTGCTCTTAATGAACCCGAGTAGCTGGACTCATTTGTACGTGTTAGTCCTGTGCACACAGGGATTTAGTCGTTATCACCTCACAGCAACAATTTGTAATCGTTTGTGTGTTTGTGTGTGCGCACCTGTGTGTTAGGGCTGTGCCAGGGTGGGTCTGAGTGCAGGAACTGGGATCGGTGTGTCCTCAGCACTCGTCAGCAACCAGAACTCAAACAATGACAATGAAGACCACCATCACCACAATGAGCCAAACATGCCTCCCCCACCCATCAACAACATAAACAACCAACGGCGGCGGCAGCAGCAGCAACACGATGGCAAGTCTCACTGGCTTTAATAATTAAATACCAACAATTGTATTAAAATAAACGTCATATGTTTTTAATAATGCTGATGGCCCACAAGTTGGATGTCGGTTAGAAAATGAGGAGGAGTTCTGGAGTAAGTTGGATGAAGCGGTGGAGTGTTCCCAGAGTGGACGGAGTCGTGGTTGGAGCAGTGCTAAAGGACACATGTGCTGGATGGAGATGGCTATGAACACATACTTCAGAAGAGGAGGAACACTGAGTAACATAAGACTAGACGCGCATAGGTAGATTATATCTTATGCAGATGGAGGAACCTGAACGAGACTGGAGAGTACACAGTGGTGTCATGGGCCATGAAGTGGTAAAGGAAACTGTCAGGGAGGTGTTTGGTGTTTCCTCTGAGCAGAGGAAGGAGGACGAGGAGACTTGGTGCTGGATGATGGAATGAGAGAGTACAAGAAAGTATTTAAAAGAAGAGATTTGCAAAGAAAAAGTGTGATGGTTAAGAAGACCACAGTAGACATGAGCACTAGGAAAAGGGTGTGTAGTTCGTGGTGTGTGAGGGTGGACACTAAGAAAGAAGAGAAGGATGTGCAGCAGATTTGGTTTATTAAGGATAAAGACGAAATGTTAAAATGAGGAAAGTGTGTGTGTTGAGAAGACAGGAGTGCTGATACACAGCTTTTCTTCTCTGCCTGAGCGCTTAATGCACTACAACATGACTTTTTCACACATTCATACCAGCTTTGTTTTCTGTGCTTAAGTGCTTTCTAGCTAACGTTTATACACGTTGATGGATGAGTCACAGAGGAACTTGAGGCTGGTATCCTGCTCAAGGATGTTTAGCATGCAGACTGGAGCAAACGGGGATCGAACTTTACAATTAATAGTTTCATGGCTGTAGCGATACCTCGTGAGCTACAGCCAGGACTGACTGAGGAACAACCCCCTGTGAGCAAGCACTTGGCAACAGCGGGAAGGATAAACTCCCTTTTAACAGGAAGAAACCTTTAGCAGAACTGGGATCAGGGAAGGGCAGCCATCTAGTCCAGCCCTAACTATATGCTTTAGCAAAAAGGAAAGTTTGAAGCCTAATCTTGAAAGTAGAGATAGTGTCTGTCTCCTGAATCCAAACTGGAAGCTGGTTCCACAGAAGAGGGGCCTGAAAACTGAAGGCTCTGCCTCCCATTCTACTTTTAAATACTCTAGGAACAACAAGTAGGCCTGCAGAGCGAGAGCGAAGTGCTCTAATAGGGTGATATGGTACTACAAGGTCATTAAGATAAGATGGGGCCTGATTATTTAAGACCTTGTATGTGAGGAGCAGGATTTTGAATTCTGGATTTAACAGGAAGCCAATACAGGAGAAATCTGCTCTCTCTTTCTAGTCCCTGTCAGGACTCTGGCTGCAGCATTGTGGAGCAGCTAATAAAAGCATGAACTAGTTTTTCAGTGTCCTCTGAGACAGGATATTTCTGATGTTGGAGACATTGCGCAAGAAACCATACTTTTTAAAAAATAGAATAAAATATGTGCATTGAAGGACATGTCCTGGTCAAAAATGACTCCAAGGTTCCTCACAGCGTTACTGGAGGCCAAGGTAATGCCATCCAGAGTAAGAACCTGCTTAGAGACCATATTTCTAAGCTTTTCAGGGCCGAGTACAATAACCATATCAGCAAATGCAAGCCCTGATATGAATCCTGTGACAGTTTGACTGTGTGCTTTGTACTTATCGATATAATGTGAGAACGATTAAACCTACCGTGCTGGGATAGTGCCTCGGACTGAATCATTCTTTGTTGCATTAATTTAAGTCAGACTAGAGAAGTGGTTGAAATTCTCAGTGAGGGAGTGCTGTGAGTTATTCATACATGCCTTTCCTGTGTTTACAGAGTCATGTGTATCATGTGTAAACATGATTAGTAAAGTTACACCAATACTCACCATGACCTAAAAAATGCTGAACCAGTCTGGCTGTTTAAACAGATGCTGTCTTGTTTCCGTCGCTGATCCGTTGTGGGTGAAAGTCTCAGTCTGCAGTCGCTTAGTTGGAGCTTGGGGGGACAGTCATGCATGTTTTCATCCCTCACTCTTTTTGTTCCAACGCAGCTGTAGGTTGACAGGGCGCAGCGCGTCACACACGGCGTGGAAATGTTTTTCAACCTGTGGTTCTGGCATAGTGCGACCTTTAACCTTCACTTCTTCAGTTATATAAAGTATTTTACTTCGTACGCTGTCGTAGAAGATGATGGACGTAATGTTGAGTTACAGAACTAGCGCTTGTTTTTACAGCACCAGCAGAAGTAAATGGAGTGGAGGAAGAAGATGAAGAGGATGAAGACGAGGTAAAAATGTTCTGTATTTCACCCTGTGAGACCCAACCCATCACAAATAGCCAGAGATAACAGATGTTTATTAACCCTGATAACAAAGCCCATAGAATGTTTTTGCTACATCATGTTGAGTATGATATAGTTCTATGATATAGTTCTATGATATAGTTCTATGATATAGTTCTATGATATAGTTCTGTGATATAGTTCTATGATATAGTTCTGTGATGTAGTTCTATGATGTAGTTCTATGATGTAGTTCTATGATATAGTTCTATGATATAGTTCTGTGATGTAGTTCTATGATATAGTTCTGTGATGTAGTTCTATGATGTAGTTCTATGATATAGTTCTGTGATGTAGTTCTGTGATGTAGTTCTGTGATGTAGTTCTGTGATGTAGTTCTGTGATATAGTTCTGTGATGTAGTTCTATGATATAGTTCTATGATATAGTTCTATGATATATTTCTATAATATAGTTCTATGATATAGTTCTATGATGTAGTTCTGTGATGTAGTTCTATGATATAGTTCTGTGATGTAGTTCTATGATGTAGTTCTATGATGTAGTTCTATGATGTAGTTCTGTGATGTAGTTCTGTGATATAGTTCTGTGATGTAGTTCTATGATGTAGTTCTGTGATGTAGTTCTGTGATGTATTTCTATGATATAGTTCTATGATGTAGTTCTGTGATGTAGTTCTATGATGTAGTTCTGTGATATATATTTTGTATGGTTGGGTGTTTTTGGCGAATTGTTGTTAACAACAATGTTCACTTTAGACAAAAAGAGTTTGGAAATAATGACAAGTATTGATCATGTTGATGAGACGGAGGTCTCAGAAACGCACGTGTCAAATATGATAGATTGTAGGGCTGATAGTCAGGGTTGGGTTCTGATATGAGTGTTAACTTTCTGGGAAGGAGAACATGGACGTTGAGCCTCAGATCGAGCTGAAGGAAGCAGAGGCTGAAGAAGGCGACATGGCTCCGGGGCCCAGTCACCAGGCTCCAGCATCACAGCCACCTGATGAGGAACAAGCAGGTCCGACGTTGGTCTTTCACTGAACAAAGCAAGCAGTGTTTGGAAAAATGAAGGTATAAATGACATGTCTTGCATACACTTTGCACATTAATATTTGATTTTAATTCCAGGTCCCAGTGGTTTAGTCCAGCAGTGCAGATCAGCTTGTGCCAACGTGCCCAAACCTTCACAGGTCATCTCGGACTCGGACAGCGAGGAAGAGGAAGGCCTTGTTTCCAGGTTAATGCCACCTTCATGTTTGGAGCAGCCGGCCTCATGTACAAAAGGTGATGCACGATACGGCTCACAGCCAGAAGGCACCAGCAAGTGCTTGATGATTGGATCGTGAGATGGTGGACAGACATTCAGGATGTGTTTTGATTCAAGCGTCTTTCTTCATGTATCAGTCCGATATTCTTAATTTGATTGTAATTATGACGGCTTAAAAACTGGCTGCTGGTGTCGAGGTTTGTAAAGGGTGTGTTTCGTCTCCAGGTAAAGGAAAGACTCCGCTGAGGAGGGGCAACAGTGTGGCTATATCCATGGCAGTCGCTGATCAGCCAAAGACTCACGCTGCAGAGAACAGCTGTGAGAAGAGCTGCCAGGTGACCAGTGAACAGATTAAGGCCGACATGAAGGCTGCTACTGAGAGCAGCAGGAGGAGCAGCGGTAAAGGAACTACTACTGAGGCTGTGGAGGCCGCGGCAAGACCAGGAGCTAGCGGGACATCAGAGGATACTCCAGCATCAAGGACTGGAGTAAGGACAATGACCGGCTCATTGGTCAGAGTTGGACCTGCAGGAGCCACATCGGGCCATGCGGGTGGATGTAGGAGCGTGGTGATGGATGCCACCCATGGAACAGCCCCTGACAGAGCTGCGAGTGGCAGAGAGGGCGCAGAGCGACCCTCTGTCCCTCTGAGTTCTGGTCCTGCCAGTGTGGACAGAGTGGAGCCCAGAGGTGGTGCTGTAAAAAATGATCCCAGGAGACCAGGACCTCAGACTGCTCAGGGGAAGAGGCAGCCTTCCTCTGCTGCGAGCTCAGGATCACAGCAGGAGAACTTTGTTCCAAGGCGACCTTTAACCCGATCGTGCACCCGCACGTCCTCTGTGCCGTTGGTCTCAGAGACAGGTAAGACTGGAACAACAGGAATCCAGCTTCTCAGGAGTGAAACTTAAAGCTTTTCTTTCTTCTATTCATGGCTCCGTGCAGATGTTAGTATACATCAGGCTCAGTACATCGCTGTGTTTAAAACCTCTGTGAAGTTGTTTGTGATTCGGTTGCTATTTACTTTTGTTCACTCAGAACAAAATCTGTCACACATGTTAACATGGCCACGCTGATCCAGACATCAGGCAGCATGTGAGAGGTAGATGTGCAACGAATATGAAGATCAGAAGGAGAATCTTTTAGTTTTGGTTGCAGTAGGTCGGGAGGTGGAGCAGGTCATCCACTGATCAGAAGGTCGGTGGTTCGATCCCAGTCTGTGTCCTTGGGCCAGATACTGAGCCAAGTTTCTCTCCGACCATCAGAGTCTGTGTGTGAGTGTTAGCTGGTGCTTGGATGAATGTTGTGCTACGAAGCTGATTATTAGAGACTGAAGAAATAATTAATGGCAGGACTTTGAGCAGTTTTGTAGGAATGGGGTCTAAAAGACACGTTGATGGTTTGGAGGAAGTAATTATTGAAGTTAACTCAGAAAGATCGACTGGAGAAAAAGAGTCTGACTTAACATCAGTGGTGCTAAGAGCAGCTGTAGATAATATTACATCTGTGGGATGATTATTGGTCATTTTTCTCTAATGGTTCAAATGTTATTCATGAAGTCGTTACTAGTTAAGGTTAGAGGGATGGTTGGCCCGACAGAGCTCTGACTGTCAGCCTGGTTACAGAGCTGAAGAGAAACCTGGGGTTGTTCTGATTGTCACAGGAGCTGCAGGAGCTGCAGGATCCACAGTCCAACCTAACGAGGATGTGAAATTATTAACAAGATCATTCAGAAGCTAAGCTGAGAAATTTGCCTCAAAAGTGATTCGAGTGCGTACGATACGATCCACAAGTTTCTACAGTGATTTGGCTTTTAAGGAATTACATCCGCACGCACACGAACTTTGAGCAGACAGTTTTTGACAAACCTCTACATTCAAACCTGAATAAATGGACTCACGCGTGTCCACGTGGGGTTTTAAAACAAGTTTTACTTTGCCGCTTCAGCTGCACAAATGGAAGCTGTGTTCAGGTTCCTGTGTACAGCTGGGACATCGAGGCTTCCTCTTTGTTGCAGAGCAGCTCTGCTGGGAAACAGATTTACCAAATGTAGTAAATGTTCTGTATAAGTTCTCAGTGACGTTGATCTCACAGTCAGAGGAAGTTTTCTTCTTTTAAATTGGTGCCACGGGTTTGTCTGCTGGCGGCTGAGGTACAAAGCAGTGTTACAGCCACATTAGCAATAAAAATTGTATTGAGCATTTTAAGAAAAAAGTCTGAACGCTGTTTTGAGGAAAAAAGTGGAAATCTACTTGGAGGAAAAAGTGAAAATGTGCAGATTACATTGTTGTTTCCACGGCTGCTGCACCGTCAGACACGCTCCGTGCAGAGGAAACAAATTGATCGGCCTCCTTGTGATACAGCCTCTTTATTGCAGGAGTGTGTGACCATCCAGCCTTTTCATGTTGTACAAGTCCACTCTCCCACGTTTGTGGGGTTTTCCATCTGACCTGATTCACCATCTCACAGCAGTGTCTTTTCAGCCTCTTTGCAGGCAGGTGTGTTTAACCTTGGACTCTGTTATTTTGTGTAGATCTTTCCAGAGCCAGGCCTCGAATGGCAGTGAGGAGGAAACGAATGGCTGACAAATCAACCAGCACTTCGGACCCGGTGACTGAGGACGACCATGTGCAGGTACGTGTGCGCTCGGACACAAACACAGGGACTGGCACTTTACTCTGTGATCCAAAGAAAAGCACACAGATGTTTTTGTCCTTGGTTCCTTTCTGGTTAAAGTTTGGTCAAATGGTTCTGCAGTGTGTTTTTATCAAAGATGTACTGAGATGGTTTTGCTTGTATAGATTTTGTCTCTGAAGAGCAAGAACCTGGTGGGAATCACTCTGACCAACTGTGGAATCACTGACCTGGTCCTTAAAGACTGCCCCAAAATGATGTTCATTCACGGTACTCATATTTGATAATTAACTTACATTAATGTTTTGTTCTGCCAAAAACTAAAAACATAAGGTGTGTGCTATCAGAGTGCTTCTAGTCTTTAGTTACTTTTTAACATTTAAAATGAACTGCAGTAGATGTAACTGCAGTAGATGTAACTGCAGTAGATGTAACTGCAGTAGATGTAACTGCAGTAGATGTAACTGCAGTAGATGTAACTGCAGTAGATGTAACTGCAGTAGATGGAACTGCAGTAGATGGAACTGCAGTAGATGGAACTGCAGTAGATGGAACTGCAGTAGATGGAACTGCAGTAGATGGAACTGCAGTAGATGGAACTGCAGTAGATGAACTGCAGTAGATGTAACTGCAGTAGATGTAACTGCAGTAGATGTGACTGCAGTAGATGTGACTGCTGCTACTTTTCTGAGTGTTCGTGCTGCACATGAGCTGTAAAATGTTCTTGCATCTCCCGAGGTTCTTATATTCTGCGTTTGAGAAACGAATTTGTCTGTAAATGAGTCACAAAATTGTCAGTGCTGGTCACTGCATGTTCAAAACAATTAGTCTTCACTCTTGTTTGTTAAGAGATCATGTTTAGGCCAAACAGTGGGAAGGAAAAACTCCCTTTTAACAGGAAGAAACCTCCAGCAGAACCAGGCTCAGGGAGGGGTGGGGCCATCTGCTGTGATTGGTTGGGGTGAGAGAAGGAAGACAGGATAAAGACATGCTGTGGAAGAGAGACAGAGGTTAATAATAACTCATGATTAAATGCAGAGAGGTGTACAGGCGCTCTGTGAAGCACCCAGGAGCCCAGACCTCCTGTGGAGGATTCAGGGTCACCTGGTCCAGCCCTAACTATATGCTTTAGCAAAAAGGAAAGTTTGAAGCCTAATCTTGAAAGTAGAGATAGTGTCTGTCTCCTGAATCCAAACTGGAAGCTGGTTCCACAGAAGAGGGGCCTGAAAACTGAAGGCTCTGCCTCCCATTCTACTTTTAAATACTCTAGGAACAACAAGTCAACACTAACTAGTTTTTTAGCTTCAATCTGAGATGAATGTTTTTAATTTTTGGCAGATTGTGCAAATACAAGAAGTCATTACTAACTTTTGTACTTTTTAAAAATCAAATTGTCGTGTTTCAAACGCTCCAAAGTGCCCGCGACATCTTTGGTTATGCTGAGTTGGAAGGTCTCGAGTAATCAGCGTCTTTGTGTGTTTACACTCTACAGCTACCAGATGCCGCGTGTTAAAGCACCTGAGAGTAGAAAGTGCCCCCATAGTAAACAGATTTGACTACGCTCAGTGTAAGAAGCTAGACATGGAACAGGTCCTGGATCAGATCCTGAGAATGCCCCCTGAGAGGAATCGCATAATCTACATGCGTCCTATGCATCAGGTTGGTGGCCTTTGGTCATTAGAAATCTTAACTGCTGGTGTATAAAATGTTGTAATGTCGCAATACTGCAACAAAAAGCACTTTTCCTGTGGCCGGGGTGTCAGACTCACTTCACATGGCGAGCCACATACAGCCACTTCGATCTTACAAAAAGCTTCAGCAAAGACAGAAACTGTAAAAAATAAAGGTTTTTACTGTAGTCGTAAAAAAGCAGGACTGTGCTACAGTGGAAAGTGAAAAACAAACTTGTTAATTACTTTGTGTTGTATGAATGGCAATGATGGAGGTTTTTACCTGTGGGAAAAACTATAAACTTATACAGATGCAGTCGAATGTTCTGCTTGTTTGTGATGAGCAGATCAAACAAGTTGAGCACTATAACTTCATGCAGAGCCTGAGCCATGGCTCTGTGCTGCACACATCTCTGCCATTCACAGACTGTATGGAGTTTATTTTATAGACTACAAGAAAGCGAGAAATGTATGAAAAATAAGAGAAAGGTACACATTGGGCAACATGTGTTATCTACTTATTGCTACTATTACCAGGGAGAACACAGGTGAGGTGTTTGAAACGTTTTGTCCCCCACAATGGGAAAAGGATCAAAATAAAAATGGGGATCACTTTATTCTGCTGGGCGATTGTGGCCCGTGGGCTGTGTTTGACACCCCGGCTCTTCAGACCTTTGGTTGTGCCTGCAAAGCTGTTGACAGCAGATATAACTGTGCTTGCTGAAAACAGCTGGAACATCTGGCTACATAAAAGAGAAGCTCTCAGACTCAGACATGTTCTCTCTGCTAAAATCACGATAACGTTAAACAAGATGAAGATAAACAAATGTTCGTCTCATTTTCCAGACACTTCTATGTGAAACACTCAGTGTAATTCTGTCTGTCTCATGTTGTCAGATTGACTCGGTAGCATTGGAGCGCCAGCTGTTCCAGGGGCCGTATCCTTACCACATCGCTATAGTGCACGAATTCAGCAACCCGCCAAATATACGCAACAAAGTTCGCATTCGCAGTTGGATGGACACCATAGCTAACATCAGCCAGTGAGTAGTGTCACATGCAACATTACACAAGACAGCAGTGGGCTGCTGTGTGTGTGCGTGGACGTGTCTGTGTGTGCGTGGACGTGTCTGTGTGTGCGTGGACGTGTCTGTGTGTGCGTGGGTGGATGTGGACGCGTCTGTGCGTGGATGTGGGTGCGTCTGTGCGTGGGTGCGTCTGAGCGTGGATGTGGATGCGTCTGTGCGTGCGTGGGTGGGTGCGTGTGTGCGTGCGTACATGTGTCCGTGCGTGGGTGTGGGGCCTTTGATGGTAGTGTTTCGTCAGCATAACAGCTGCTGTGGACTTCAGTAACACATTTGCTTATAGGGCCACTGATCTGTTATAGTCACACGTGTTACATGAACAGGGTTGTGTTGCTGCTTTTATTTACCAAACTTCAGAAAACTGAAGGGTTCTTGTACAGATGTAGATGAAGCAGGTACTAGCAGCCAGCAGCTGGACGATGATCCGGGTGATCTGGATGTTGGACTCCTTCATGGGGCTGCAGTGGGACATGGTCTGAACCGAGGGCATCCCAGGAGGTAATAACGGTGCAGACGACAGGGCGGTCGAGCCCTCTTACCTGCTGGGACAAAGTGTCCCTCAGCCCTCTGTTCGAGGTGTCCATCTGCATGAATGAAGGGGAGTCAGACGTTAGGTGTGTGAAGCAGGGGTCCCCCCTTCTTTACCTGCACAGATGCTACCTGGCACTGCTCCATGCACAAGTTTGGCATGATTGATCGATCGATTGAATCTGCAGTGATAACTGTCCCCAAGAACCGCCTCACCTCTCTTTTGGTCTTGGGATACAAGCTGTTGTTTTCTCCGCCTGAGGACGTCTTCAGAGTGGTACCCCAAATACTGCACCTCCATCTGTCCAACGGCACACTTCTTCAGGTTGGCTGTGAGCCCTACCTGCTCCAGAGGTTTTAGAACAGTGGCCAATCGCTGGAGGCGGCGGGGCCTCACGAGAAGGCCCTGCCATCTCCTCCTCCCCAAAGCTGGCGTCGCACGACCTCGTGTCACCACTGAGTACAGCTCAGACACTACAAGCCCCGCCCACAAGCTTCCACTAAAGGTTTTTAAAGCGCATCTCTCAATCCCAATCCGTCGACGCCGTTCAGAGATGCTGCAGCCTTTACTGCGTTTTGCCCTTGTATTTATTTGTAGTGGCACTATGGGATATTTGTGTATGTCCCCATGCACGCACCTAACCTCCACCTGCTCTGCCTCCACCAATGGCCCTGGCTGAACCAGGGTCTGCGTGCAGCCCTATTCCATCCCCATATACCCTCTTGGCACCTTACCAGTACGTCCCTCCTGGACCGGTGGAAGGTGTTGGAGGGCTGGTGCCCCACCTGTCCCACCTCCATCAGCAGGCACTCCTGGCGCTGGTGTCCCGGCCGCCCACACCTCCAGCACTTCCGCTTCAGCATTTGCGAGGCTCCCTGCGAGTTAGGACATCGCCTTTAGTTGGTGGAAGGTGCGGGGCGATGGTGGCGAGCGTGGCGAGCGAGTTAGAGGCTGGCAGTCGTGGCAGCTTCTCCACAGCCAGCACGGTTGACGTAGAGCCCCGACCAGCTGTGGCTGCTCCAAGGGTGACCCGGCCACTATGTCAGGTTTGCACTCGGCCTGAATCCACCACTGTCTGCATGGTGGTTAGATCCACCAGCATCGTGGCCACTACCTCTACTGGCTGTACTGGTTGCAGGCCCAACACATGCACACTGTTGCTCTGTTTTATTTTAAGCTTTTTTCCAAGTTTGCTCTGTGCAGGACTCGTTCCTGCTGCAGCTCGCTCCTCCGGGTCCAGCTGGCTCCTGAAATAGCAGGAAATTATCACCAAATCATTCCCACCTGTGCTGCCAGCCTCCTGGCACTGCCCCCGAACCCTACTGCACCACCACTCTGCAGTGGAGCTGCAGACCACATCCCCACCACAGATGGCTGTGGCCTATACTGTGTCCACGCGCTTAAAACAAGCGTGACTGGTTATTCTCAGCACAGACGTTAATGAGCAAGTTTCAAACAAGAAAGAGCAAAACGAAACAAAAATGGAACAGTGGTCATTAGTAAGGGAGTTATGTACTGTCTATAGAGTCACTGCTCTTTATGAAGCCAAATTTCAGTTTTTCATATATGTGTGTTTGTCTCTAACAGAGAGCTAATAAAGTATGAGTTCTTCCCAGAAGCCACCAGGACAGAAGAGGATGTGAAAAAGTTTCCCAGATACCCCTGGGGCCGAGACATCTACACACTGGAGGGTAACGTGTTTACGTCACATCGCTTGTTGAATTTGTTTTCATAAGTGCTTGCTTATATTCTGCCTCCTCTGGGAGTCGAGGTTTGTTTTTGGTCAGTGACGTTATGGAAGGAAGGATCTGTTTGGTGTAGTTTCACACTGAGCCGGGCTCAGGTGGGAGGAAAGGTGCACCGCTCTAAACGTCACTGTTTTATCATCTCTGATCTTGTTTCTGTGTGGATGTAAATGTGAGAAAAGTGATGGCGAGTCTGTAGTGTATTGCTTGTTACTGGCCATCTACAGATGGTTTTCACTGCCTCACCCAGCTGATCATTCCTGGGTCAGCTGACTGCTTGCTCTACCTTTGCAGCCACACTGATAAAATCCACCCTGGATGTAGAAACTTCTCTTCCTTGTTTGAATAGCAGTGACTTATTTACTACACTGGTGAACTAGCGCACTGAAGGAGTTACTGACAGGCTAGTTCTTAAGCTCCTCATCAAACACACACTACCGCTCAAACGTTTTACAAAAAAAGTTTTTCCAGTTTTTATTGAAAATCATACAGTTTAATGTCTCATTGCATTTTGAAATGAAAGCATAGGACAAATAAGAAGTTAGAGTGAAAAAACTATCAAAATCAGTTTATAGACCAAATATATTCTGACTCATCAAAGTCGCCCCCTGTGATATAACAGCTGAACACAGCCGTGGCTTCTTTCTACAACACAAATCAAATCTTCTCCCACATCTGGAGCAGATGTTCCCATGAATGTGGACCTTGTAGCTGCTTTGCTTTCGCTCTTCTGTCCAGTTCAAACCAGCTCGATGGGTTTAGGTCTGGAGACTGTGCCGGACCTCCATGTTTCCAAGCTCATCTTGTTCTTTGTTCCTGAGGTGGTTCTGCCACAGCTTGGACTGTGTGGGGTCTTTATCCTGCTGTAGGATGAAGCCCTGACCAACTCGGTGCATGTAGGAAGTAACAGCAGCAGCTTTCAAGGCTGATCAGCCTCCGTTGCTGCAGAACAGATTTAAAATGTTTACCCGTGTTGTCCCTGAAAAAGGCCTTTTTTGTATAATTGTGAAATGTACATTATTTTACAGTTTTGGTGACCTTTCCTTTGTTTTAAACCGCTGGCAGCTCAACACTTACCTTTGTACCATTTCAAGCTGTTCACTGGACTTGAACGACTGCAACAAATAACTGTATAACTGTTCTCAGACGTTTGACTGGTAGTGCATGTTCTCACCATCAACTCTTTGTGATGTCACTGCTCAGGATTGGTGGATGGAGCGCCCTACAGCATGATAACAGACTTCCCTTGGCTCAGGACCCTGAGAGCAGCGGATCCTAACGGCTATTCCCGCTACGACTTTGAAGACGATGAAAGCAGTGAGTGCGTCAGTCTGTCAGCAGTTTCTCCGTGCGGCTGCTCTCTGTACTCAAACGGTTTTCTCTCCTGTGTTAGCCACTATCTACGCCCCACGGCGCAAAGGACAGCTGTCGGCTGACATCTGCATGGAGACCATTGGGGAAGAGATCTCGGAGCGGCGGCAGAGCAAAAGAGGAGTGTTTCAGAGAGTAGTGGTCCTCTTCCTTCATCACTGTGATACTCCAGGCGAACCCGTGGATGACGACTACATCTAGAAACCAAAGACCGAGAACCAGAAGGATGTCAGCCTCGACGCTCGGGCTTCTGACTGAAAACACTTGGTTTTATTAAAAAATGAGAAAGTTGGTTTCCTGTTGAAAGCTGCAGGTCAGCACTGACATGCACATAATATTTAATGACTCTTCAGTAGCATTACGGAGGAACAGCAGAGTCTAAGGCTGCTCACAAGGGGGCGCTAATGAGCTGGACAGTGAAACGTGGACACTGTGGGGAGAGGGTGATGATGATGTTTCATTTGGCTCACACCGAAGGCCGGCTCTTTTCAATTCTTTGAAAAAATACAAGAACATGCCTTCAATCTTTATTTGGGGGATTTGATAAGCTCGAGATCTGTGCTGGTTTTCTCTTTTATCATACACGACTCTGAACGTATGGTAACTCATTAATTCCAAGAGTAAATAAAAAAGGGTCAAACATGTGACGTTGTTGATTTTGTTCCAAATAAAGGCTCGAGTCCTCCTGCCTTCGCTGGCAGCATTGTCTGCACGACTGCAGTTTTCTGTCGCACTGCAGTTGGGAAGCGTTCCCGTGTCGCTGTTTGTCGAGTTTGTTTCATCAGAAAGCAGAATAAGCAGAGACCTGTTTGTTGCTGAAGGATATGTAAAACAACTTGATGGTTGACCGTCAGTCACCTCTGCACCTTTTGAAGCTCCTCTGTCGGAGCTACAGTCGCATCGTGTGATTGAGTGAGAATATAGATATGTAGCTCTTAATGTTGACCTGACGTATTCACATTGCACACTCGGAGCTAACTCTGTGTTGTCAGAACCAATCAGAGGGCCCGTCTCCTAGCATCCTTCTGTGGCACATCTAAAGTTGTGCTGATATAAGCTGAGAGTTACACAACAGCTGATGTTCTCAGGCCCAGCAGCTACAGTCGTTCATTCGTAATGCTTTGGCTTCGTGGATGCTGAACGTGGACTTTGTTAAAGGATTAAGGTCGTCTGGCCTCGTACGGTCGGGCCGCTTCTGTTTTCCTAGCCCGACTCTGCTCCACACGTCCTTGGTGTTTGTGGTCTTTCTGCTGTGAAATGCAGCCCCTCCCCGACGTCTCCCTGTGCCGATGTGCTTCAGTGACTCGTCTTCTGCTCGTCCTCTGCTTTACAGACTGTTCAGCTCGGCTTTGTGTGAACTTTGAACTAACTTACTAATTTAACCACCCAGCAAGTTTGTTTCATTGTTCATCCACCTTTCCACTGTCTGCTTCTTATCCAGTGTTGGGCTGCAGGAGCAGTCGTCTAAACAGGAGACCAGGACCTCCCTCTCCACCTCCTCCAGGTCATCTGGGGAGACGCCAACGTGTCTTTCAGCTGACTTGGGAATCGGTGCATCCTCGACTTTTATTTTCACTTATTTTGAACCAGCTGTCCTAATCATCCCCGCACCGTCCTGATGATATCCACCTAAAAATGAGCCGCTTTGGTTTGAAGTGTAGTTCTGCAGAGCTGTCGCGCTTATACTCTCACAGCTGTTTTAGTCTCCAGTTCATTAGTGAAACATTACGTTTCCAGCTGTGTTGGTCAGTCTTCTGAGAGCTGCTGGCATCTATAACGACTGGCTGCTCGTCGAGTTCGTTCTGATCAAGTTACCACTCAAATACATTTATGAAATCAATAGTTCTTAGAGAAATATCCATATTTACTGTGTTTCCAGTTATACAGTTACAGGAGAGCCAGTGGGTGACATAAACCAGAGCTCTGGCAGCTGTGGAGACATGGCAGGTATACCTGCATATTTCATCCCATTTCTGGCTCCGCTAATCGCATCTCTTCCTGCTTTGACAAGCAAGATGGAGTCTTCCATGTTTCCAGTGAATGTGACTCCTATCCTGCTTTCAGTCAGTGTAAACACAGGACTGTGTCTCCCGCCTCCGTTGAGCCTGCACTTCCTGCTGCTGCTGTGGGCTTTTTGTGACATAGACCAGCGTCGATGCTCTGCAGCACGGGGCACTCGCTCCAGGCCAGATAGCTGCCTGCTGGACCTCACACTGTCCGTGTCACTGTCCATGCTTCCTTCTTTGTCTTTTATTAGGTACAAGCACTACTTTTGTAATTCTGACCCTTTGAAAAACTGATACAGAGTCTTTGTTTATCAATAAAACGGCCCTTTGGTGTCATTTTCCTAAAACGTTCCAGCCGTCACTTTCATCTAAAGTCACTTAGCCATAGCTACAAGAGAAAAGGGGGTAACAGTTACAGAGGACGGGAGGCCTGCATTAAGAGATTTTAGGTAGTGAACAAATTTGGAGTATTATTGGCAAAAATGCAACATTACATTAAAATGACTCATTTATAATACAGCCCATCTCAGAGTGTCACTCATATACGAGTGCTGTGAAATGTTAGCTTCTCAAGATATGTTTAAATGTTCTGTTGACTCGCTTTCAGTGCTTTGAGATCCATATTTGAACACGACTGTGGTAAAAACTGCTGAAGACAAAGGCCTGAGTCAGTCATGACCTGTAGTCTGGGACGGCACAACGTGTGAGTGTTTGAACGCACAATATAACCAACTTTAGGTTGGAACACAGATTTGATTGACAATAATTTTATGTGACAATGATGCAACAAGTGACAAAGATATTAGCAGACGCACTCATTTCAATCCAAACTCTTCCAGATCGTAGAATAACGGAGTTGAATGGTTTTTGTTTCTGAAACCTGCTTCGTTCTGTTTCTGAAGCGTTCAGATGCTGTGGTTCAAAGTTTATATGCTGCTTTTCACAACTGCTCGACTTCACAGAGATGTTTTTGTTCTTTTCAGTTTGAGTTGGTATAGTTTTAAATAATGTAACTCGATCTGTTAAACAGTTTATCTGTTCAGACGTGGGTGTTGTTTTTTTATCTATTTAGGATCTTGTTTTTGGGTGTTTTTTTTTAACTCACAAACATTTATATGTATAAATATGTGAAGTAGGAAAGATGGAAGAGTTCTTGTACATCAGGTCAGCTCAGGCTGCTGATCGTAGGGACTGAATTGTCTCTTTAAAATTCTCTCAACGTACTGACTTCTTGAAACACTTGCAGTTTGTCCGTCCTTCTGCTGAAACCTTCACTTCTTGCTCTTATTTGTGAAATTTACTGTAATGGTAAATGTAAGGTCAAAGCATGAAATGAAGTCCTGGGCCCTGTTTCAGGAAGCCGGTTTGGAAAACTCAGAGTGAAAAACGACACTCACGGTTGAGTAACCCCGAACTGTCCAACTCGGAATATTCGGTTTCAGAAAGGCTGATAACAATTAGTTCAGTCAACGCGGAGTTGCTTTAACCCCAAGTTAAGCGCGCGGACGAGGATACATAAAGCCCTGATAAGCGGAGCACAGATTAAGCGAGTCACCATGGAGACGGAGGGAAAGAAGGCGCGGTCGACGTATTTCACAGCGCTCGAGGCGGAAATTCTGATGGCAGCATATGCCGACAGCATGCACATCATGCAGAAAAAAAGCAACACAGCCGCAGCTGCAAAGGAAAGGGAGCATGCATGGCAAAACATAGCCGACAGAGTCAATGCGTGAGTGTTAATTTAAACATTGATCTAGGGATCTCCACCCATTTAACACGTTATTTTATCATATGTTATTTTATTTGTTATTTTATACATTTTATTTTGTGACGTGATGTGAGCGCAGGTGCAACCCAACAGGCCCCAAACGTGCCTGGCAGCAAGTAAAAATGAAATATAAAAATATAGTCCAAACAGGTAAGGTGTAATTGTATTATGAGCCATAGTGCTTGGTCTGTTTGTCCCATGTAAATCAATTGCAGTTAGAGGCTACATTAATTTTCTGTCTGTAAGCACTTATTGAAATTATCTGAGCACATTACAAGTACATATTTGCTTACTCTGTATGCTCAAATGTGGCCCGTTATAGCCAACAGAAAAAAAGCGGAGGCCTGAAAAACAGGTGGGGGTCCTCCACCACCACCACTCACAGAGGCTGAGCAGTTGGCCCTCAGGCAAAACAGTGGGCGCCCTGTGGCTGAAGGCATCTCTGCGGGGACATCCTCTGAGTCAATAACCTATGCCTACATAGGGGGTAAATCCAAAATAATACATGATGTGCATACATCCTTTCTTCACAGTCACCTTTGCAGTGCTACTCATTCATTTGATAAACTCTTTACCATAATGGATTATTTTGTAGTGAAGTTATTTTCCTACTGATTTTGCCTTGCCTCAGTCTTGGTTGTCTTTGAGAGCATAATGACAATGAAGTGTAAGGTGATTGGTATGTTTGTTAATTGCCATTTGGTCCCTTGTAAGTTATAAGTGACCTGTATGAACCTCATATTCTATCAGTTGATGGTGGTGGTGTACTGCATCTGGTGCAGCCTCCTGTTGAGCCAGACCAACATGCAGTTGTGAGTAATACTCCACAGATTATATGAGTTTACAGTAGAACAGCAATGTTGTTTATTTCTTTACTACAGGAAAATAATGAAGAAACATTGACAGCTGTTACAGAGGAGGAAGCAACAGAGACACTTTATGAGGTTTACATCTTTTAATACTTTGTGTACAGGAAACACAGGCGACCAATAAAGCCAGTTGAACAAAAAATCTGTTTATTCTTCTTTCAACATGTTGAGGTGATGGGTCAAAGGAAATGATTGTGACATATGGTGTCTCTGACTGCTCTTCCATCTTGTATGTCCGTGGGAGGGTCAGGATGTTCATGGTTTGGATCACTGCTGATGTTTGGTTCAGAAGGACAGTGTTCCCCTCTAATTGTGGCAATGTTGTGAAGAATCACACATGCCACAATAATGTCACATGCCCTTTCTGGGGTGACCCTGAGTCTTTGCAGGCACTGGAACCGGGCCTTAAGCATTCCGATAGTCATTTCAATTCTGGCTCTTGTCCTGCAATTAGCCAGATTATATCGCTGCTGTGGGCCCGGTTCAGGGTCAGGGTAAGGGGTAAGCAAATAGGGTAAACATGGATACCCCCTATCACCAAGCAAGTAGCCAGTGAACTCTCCTAAGACAGAAGGGTACACTTCAGTTCAAATGTCCCTGAAGCAATTGGTCTTTATATATTTTAAAGTATTCTCAACTCACCATGTCCAAATTTTGTGCTCAGTGTACATTCACGGAATATTTGTGAGTCATGGACAGAGCCTGGCCACTTGGCTTCCACATTTGTGATAATGTTGGCAGCATCATATATGATCTTCACAGTGCAGAGAACACAAATTAGCATCCATTACTATAATGAAATAATTTGTTAGTTTGACATGCTACAGGGAACTATGTACCTGTACTTTAATGCTGTGGAAAGACTTCCTGTTCACATAGTCTCCTTCATTTACTGAAGGAGCAATGATTGGAATGTGAGTGCCATCTGTACAGCCAATCACGCCTGGGAACCATGAAAATAAATGTAAAATTTAAGTAGTAGTTCAAGTATCACCACATCATACATTAAGTTTTGTTCATCCTGATACCTGCAATTTTGTGGCATCCCTCTTTGATAAATCTTGTGGGTCTGTGACCGGGGAACACCACAAACGAGTACAGGAGACGTTTCAGTGCAACTGTAACATTCCTGACTGCCCGACAGACGGTAGCCTTGGAAACGTGCTCAGCGTCACCAATATTATACAGAAAGCTCCCGTTTGCAAGAAACCGAAGTGCAATACAAATAATATGTACAGAACTGAGAGCATGTCCGCGATGTGTCACATGCGTAATATTAGGCCTGAGGATGTTATCCAAATAAATTATAGATTGTGCTGAGAAACGGTAACGTTCGCACAGAAAATCATCAGGAAATGATAAAATGTCCAAACGCGCTCTGATCACTCTCTCCCAGCGGAGAGCTCTGCGGAGAATTTGGGCTTCACGATCTACTGGCTCTTCAAGGAAGGAGCACGCCATGTCTGACACTTCCTACTGTCAGGTTTCCGACAAAGAGGCGGAGACAGTCAGGGTTAGTTGTAGTAAACCTGCTAGGGGGCAGGTTAGCTTCACGGCGTGTGTCGTCATAGTGACTCACTCAGGCTGCAGCTGAACTCGCTTTGTGAAACCGAAAACCCAGAGTTTTCGTTAACTCAGGGTATACTTACTCAGTTTTTCCACTAAACCGGCTTCCTGAAACAGGGCCCAGCTGGTGATTCTGAGGGTTTGCCTTTAGGTGTTGTTCTACGCACAGACGCACACGACGGCACGGTTCATCTTCCTGCCATCAGTGTGTCGACACGTCACCATGAAATAACTGCAGCGGAAGAGTCCTTAAAAATACTGAGCATGAGGACAGAAGATGAGAAAACGTCTTTGTTCTGAAGCATAAACGTTTTTCTATGAAGTATGAAACGTGACACTTCCTGTTGCCTCCATGATTGAAGACGATGCAGAAACTTGCAGCTCGTGAAACACTGCAACACACACAGACACACACACAGACACACACACACACACACACACACACACACAGACACACACACAGAGACACACACAGACACACACACAGACACACACACAGACACACACACAGAGACACACACAGACACACACAGACACAGACACAGAGACACACACACACACACACACACACACACACACAGAGACACACACAGACACACACACAGACACACACAGAGACACACACACACAGAGACACACACACAGAGACACACAGACACACACACACACAGACACACACACACACACAGACACACACACACACACAGACACAGACACACAGACACACAGACACACACACACA